>NW_024424119.1:28250377-28366356 GCF_017311325.1 Ursus maritimus
TTTTTTTTTTTTTTGCGAAGTTTCAAATATCCCAGCTCCTCCTTCTTTGCAGACATCAAGGAAGAAGTCATTTCCACTCCTCTTCTTTGTGAAAGAATAAAAACTTCACAAATAAGGCGCGAGGTCAGGTGCCAAGTGCCCCCATCCCGTCCACCTGAGTGCCATCGAGCAGTCCCACAAGGCCAGCCGTGGCGCCCAGCTTCTCCGCAGCCAGAGCGGACGGTGCTCCTGTAGCCTCTGCTCCGTGTGGTTCTGTCACGGGGGAGGCCCCGGCCCCAGGCCTCCCACCCTTACAGGCCAGAGACCATAACTCGGAAGGAGGGTGGCACGTGTCTGTGGCGGGGGCTGGCGGTGGGGCTGACGCAGGGGCTGACACAGCTGGCGTCCACGCCTCCAATGGACGGGAGGTAGGCGTGGTGGAGGATGGGGAGCTGGAGGGACAGTCGGCGCTGGATGCTGTGGCAGTGGGGGAGAGAGAGAGAGAAGGGGAGGGGGAGAGAGAGAGGGAGGGAGGGAGGGGGAAGAGGAGTTTTAGTGAAGGCTATCTGGCTGCTGACCAGAATGTTCCTTGGACTCGCTTTGGCTAAGAAGCTGATGGTGGGAGAACAGTTATCCCGAGTCCCAGATCTGGGACCAGCCCTTGGGCCCTGACCATTCGCCCATCTAGTAGGTATTTAATGCAGGCCTACATCGCCCTGGGAATAACCGGGGAGACGACTAAGCAAAGGGGGCACAGTCTCCCTAAGCGTGCCGTGACTCCTAAGAACAGGTTTGGCTCATCTCACGGGGCTTTTCTGCTGACACAGACAGTTCTCACTCTAGTCTCTCGAGTCTCCAAATGGGCTGAGAGGCTTCTCACTGCTCTGGCCCTCCTCATGGCTCCTCTGGCCCTGACTTGCCCAGGACCTCAGCCCTTGTTGCTGGGCTGATCCAGTAAGTTCCTTCCTGGTCTTTCCGCTTCTTGGGTGACTAGTGTCATCTTTCCAATTCTGGGGCGGTACATTCAGGGCTGCCTAAGGTCTTTGGCCTAATTCTCCAGGTGAAACTTCTATCCCCTCTCCACCCAAACCCTACCCTCAGGCAGCTAGTTTCCCCTAAAACACTGCGAACGGCCACTCTTCCTTGCCTTTGCACATGCTCTTCCCCCAGCCCGGAGTACGCTCTCTGCCTCCTGATCAGAGGAACTGTTACCCTTCACTATCCAGTTTAAACCCCTCAGAGAGTGAGCTCCTTGCTCCTCTGAGCTCCCAGAGTCTGGGCTAAATTCTCAGCAGCACAGCCAGAAAAGGCCTGAGGTAGGGCGGAGGCAGGGCTGGAGTGTGACTCCCGGGTGGGTGCGGGGGGAAGGCTGGCTTCAGGCTGCCTTCTCGCTGCCCCTCTCTTCTTGCTCCATCCTGCGTGGTTCTCTCTCATATCTGGGAAGCCGCATTCTCAGTATCCTTAGGCCTCCTTTTGTCCTCAGTGCCTGACTGCTCAGGTGGGGACCTCTCCCCGCCCCCGGATCCTCACAAAAACCCAGCAGGTAAAAGAAGTATCGCTATTCCCATTATAATGACTGGGGAAGGGTACAGAGTTTATGTAACTTGCTAATGGAAACAAAGCCAGAACTGGGGAAGGTGGGTCTCCTGCTTCTTCTGGGAAACCACAGTGCTTTGTGAGGGAGGCCCATCAACTCACAGGGGTCGCCTCATCCCCACAGGTGTGCCCCTGGTGTGTATGCATGGCACTGATGGGGTCCTGAGACGGATGGGTACAGAGGCAGTGCCACCCCCACTCCCTAAGGACCTGTGCATTGGAGAGTTCCTACCAAGGACACTTCACAGGTGCTCACGAGGTCAGTGTGTTGGACATCTCCTTTTGAAATTCAGGTTGAACCCGTCTGTGTAACCTGAGCTATGATTGGCTCCTTAACACAAGCGAGTGCTGGTAGAGTCCAGGAAACGGGGAGCTGAAGAATAAACTCTGAAAGGGTGTCTTGCCGGGGCACCTGGGAAGGACTATCGGCCTGGGCAAGGTGGACACGTGTCTGCGGCTCACAGAGCCATGGCATCTTGGTGTCTGGGGGGGTCCTGCGTACACTGTCATTCATTCCACAGACACTTGCCGAAAACCCACCCGGTGCCAGAGCCTGCATTCAGTCCAAGGGACATGGGGGACTCACACCTTATCCTCAAGGTGCTTGCGCTCTAGTGGAGGGTACTAACAAGTAAACCACTGACGACTGCCATATAACCGCCGGTAACTGTTCTGGAGTGTAAGTCAATATAGCTTTGGAGGCTACTGGCCCTAACACTAAATGGCCCCAAATTACACTAGGGTTGGTGATTTGGCTGTCTTTGCTGCTTGCCACTCCCCAGGGACCAAGTCTCAGCGTTGACATTTTTTTTTTTTTAAGACTTTATTTATTTATTTATTTGAGAGAGCGAGCAGAGGGAGGGGCAGAGGGAGAAAGAGAATCCCAAAGCAGGGCTCAATCTCAGGACCCTGAGATCATGACCTGAGCTGAAATCAAGAGTCGGACAGCTTAACCGACTGAGCCACCCAGGGTTGGAGCTGCCGGGGTTGACATTTCTAATCGCTGCTTCCAAGCTGCTGTAAGCAAGGAAGAACTAACCATTGTCCGTGAGAACGAAGCTAACACAGATGTCCAGGTCTTTGCTTAGATGTCACTTTCTCACTGAATCTCCTCAGATCGCTCTTTTTAAGGATTGTAACTGCTTTATTTTTCTCCAAAGCACCTATGACGTAATACATTAGATTTCGTTCTTTTAATGAAGTTCTTGTGTCACCAGATAGAATATAAGCTCTGTGAAGGAAGGGATTTTTGTCTGTTCACTTCTGTGTCTGACACACAGCAGGTGTCAGTGAGTAGTTGTGGAGTGCACGCAGCCAGGTTAAATTTTATATATAACGAAGGCACTGTGCCTCAGTGGCCTTGATGCTAGACAGACCTGGGTTTGAACCTATCCTATCCCCTACACTCAGAAACTGGGTGAGCCTTGACAAGTCACCTCCCCTTTCTGAATATTCGTTTTCTCATCTGTAAAACGAGCCTTGTAATTTGACCTGTATCATGGGGGTTGCCGCGAAGTTCAAGTAAAATAACCTGCCAGCGAAAACGCGGTGCAGATCGAAAACACGCTCTTCCGCAACAATAAGGAGAAAGTACTTACTGTTCTGGGGAATTTATATCTTCTATAGGGTCTTTGCATGTTCGGGAGGGCTCTGTTGTGTTCCACTGTAGCTGGGGATTTTGATCGAGGTGATTTTTTAAAACGGCCTTTCCCCCATCTGAATGCAAAACAACAAGATCACAACACATTTTGTTAACTTCATTTTTAAAAAAATGCAGTCTTTTTAGGATGCTGCCCAAGGAGAGAGAATGCAAAAGAGCCTATTATCCCTCCAGAGCTGTGGTTTCTGCAGTAGCTCTCTTGGGACTAAGGCTGTAAACCTAGAAGCTTCCACCCAGGGATGGAAATGGCATCCTGGGGATTTCCTTTCTCCAAGAAAAAAAGGGGGAAAAATCAAGTCAACCAATGTAAGCAAAATACTCGGAAATGAAAAGTTCTAATATAAAGACCCTTTTCATTGGAGTGCAGGGATGTAATGACAAAGGAAATTACCCTCCAAAGGTTAAAAAAAAAAAAAATATATATATATATATCTCCATAAGACTGCCAAAGACTGAAAAGAATAATAGTCAGTAAACTGCTGGTGGGAGTATAAATTGGCATAATCTTTCTGGGGGGGTCACTGTCAATAAGCATCGAACACTAAAAAAAAGTGCTTATCTCCTACCTAGAATTTTTATTTCTGGGAGTTTATCCTAAGGAAATAATGAAGGGTGTGTGTGAAATTATACATAATTATACATAAGATGTTCAAATCAGCATTGTTTATAATATAAAAAGTTGGGACTAATCCGAGTTTTTCCAGTAATAATGGATTAGTTACATACGCGTGTATGCATGGGGCCTTCAGTCAAAGAAATACTGTGGAGCCACAAAATGTGATGATGTGGATGCTTTTTCAACCCTCTGTGCTTCAGAACCATCTAGAGAGATTTAAAGAAATATTAAATATAAAAACCTTGCCCCCATCTGAGGGATCTGGAGGAGCACCGGCGTTTTGCTGTTTCTCTGCAGTAGGGAACTGTGTGAATGTCATTTCGCCCCCACGTGAGTACAGTGGGTCCTTTTTATTTATGGATTCTGTATTTGTGAGCTCGTCTACTCGCTAAAATTTATTTGTAACCCCAAATCGATACTGGTAATACTGTCACGGTCACTTGCCAACACACACAGTGTTGAAAAATGAACATGGACCTCATGGTCAGTAGCACTGTAACGGTTGCCTTAGTGCAAGAAGGCTGTGATGTGCCCGATGGAGAAAATACGCGGGTTAGACGGGCTTCGTTAGGGCACGCGTTATAGGGCTGCTGACCATGAGGTCAATGTTAATGAATCAACACTAAATAGTAAATAAGATGTCTTCAAACACAAACACACATACAACAAAGTTATGTATTGATTGACCAAAATGTCAACCTGGGAGAGCCTTGCAGGAACCAAACCCTGTATTTCCCCCAGGAGCAGTGGTTCAGTGGTTACTAATTAACACATGGTTCACAGCAACTTTACCAAACACAATCACCATGAATAAGGAGAGCTGACTGCATATGCCTAGGATAAATTCCAAAAGTGGAACTGCTGGGTCAGAACGATTTCTATTTCAACCAGCAATGTTTGAGAATGCCCATTTCCCCAACTGTGTCCTCAAACTGTAACTTTTTGATCTCTTGTCTTTGCCAGTCTCATTGGTGAAAATGGTATCTCCTAAAGATCTCATCTGCCTTTTTTTAAGAGACTGTATTTATTTATCTGAGAGAGAGAGTGAGAGAGAGCAGTGGGGCAGGGCTGGATCAGAGGGAGAGGGACGGTCAGAGGGAGAAGCAGGCTCCCCGCTGCGCTGCGCAAGGAGACTGACCTGAGGCTGCACTCCCGGACCCTGAGATCATGACCTGAGCAGAGGCTTAGCTTAGCTTAGCTGACCGAGCCCCCCAGGAGCCGCTCCTCTACAGCCTTTTTTTTTTTTTTTTTTAAGATTTTATTTATTTATGTGACAGAGAGACAGCCAGCGAGAGAGGGAACACAGCAGGGGGAGTGGGAGAGGAAGAAGCAGGCTCATAGTGGAGGAGCCTGATGTGGGACTCGATCCCAGTACGCCGGGATCACGCCCTGAGCCGAAGGCAGCCGCTTTAACGACTGCGCTACCCAGGCGCCCCCATCTACAGCCTTTTAATAAGGAGTCAGCTTGAGCATCTTTTCATAAGCATACGAACCTCTTGCACTTCCTTCTGTGAGAACTCTCTTTTGCCCATTTTTCTTGTGTTGATCTTTTTTTATTAATTTGCATATAATTATATATATTTCATATAAACTATATAAAATTTCACCTTATACATAGGAAAATAAGCACATTACCTGAGTTACAATATTTTTTGGCTTGGATTATTTGATTTTTTTGACTACTTATGATGGCTTTTGTGTTGTTAAAATTTTTTTTACAGTTAAACTTATCAACCTTTTCTGTTATGGTTTCTGTGTTTTGCATCAGACTGAGAGAGGCTTTCCCCTCTTGGAGATTATAAAAAAAAATTCTCAAAAAAATTCTGTGCTTTCTGTGCTTTCTTTTCTTTCACAGTTTCACTTTCTACATTTAAATCTTTTATCCATCTGGGCTTTATTTTTGTGTAAGGTGTGAGGTAAGGATTTACCTTTATTCTTTTCCAGATGGCTATCCGCTTATCCCCATTAAATGTACTGAATAATTCATTTCCCTCCACTAATTTGAAATGCCCACCTTTATCAGATACTAATATTAGTGTGAATAATTTTTATTCTTTCAATTTACTTGTTACTTATCTCAATTCAAACTTTTTTTCAATCCACCTTATGTAGGAGGAATTTTATAATTTGCTTTAGTACTGATACTTATTACTTATAAGAATAAAAGAAACTATAAAAAAACAGAAGAAACTAAAGATTTTTCATTGATTAAAAAAATAATTTTATAGCAAATTAATGAATAAATGCTGACAAAATGCAAACAATAGAAAAGTATATTAAATGAAATGTAAAAAAAAATCCTTTCTCACTGCACATACTGTTCCTTTCCACACAGGTGGATGTTGTTCACAATTTGGTGTTACCCAAAAGGTCTTCCAAACCTTTTAAAAAATGCACCTAACACACGTACACACAGACGTGTGCATGTGTGTGCATTTACGTATATCATCTTGCTGTTTTTGCTTGGCGAGCTCTCCATATTTACACAAATAGATCCACCCCATTTTCTATCAGCTGTATTATGAGCCTTGTTTGGTTGTATAATAATGAAACTGCCCTAAATGATGGAACATTTAATTCTAGTTTTTCTCGCCTACAAATAACGTTGTGATGAGCACCACGTGTACACATCTTTGCCCACGTGGCAAGATCTTGCTAGTGGAATTGTTAATCAAGAGGTCTGACATCTAATATATGGATGTGCCCGACTGACTTCCAAAACATTGCAGGAGAATGCCTATTTCTACACTCTTAACAACACCGGTGATCTCTGAAAATTTTGCTGAAATGTAGGCAAAAACTGGATTGTGTTATTTTTGGCTTGCATTTCCCAAGTGGTTGGTGAGATTGTCATGTCCTAGCTTACTGACCATTCCTTTCCCATACATCGAGAAGGCACATTTGAAACTGTGAAATGTTGCTGGGAGAAGGAAGGGAAACTCTTCATTAAGAACAATCAGAACCCCGGGAATGCTGGCCATGTCATGTACGCGTGCCATCGGAACCCAAGGGACTAAGGGACAGAAGCCCCGGCTCTCGGTAGGGTGGGACTCCATGTGGACACCGAACTGTGGATGCCACACGCTCCAGCTCTGCCTGTGTGGCTTCAGGTCATCCCCACCCCCTCCCTGAGCCTCAGTTTCTTCATCGATAAAGTGGAAGATGGCCAGCTGGTATTATCTGATACCCAGGTCCCCACGTTCTGGGGACCCCGCTGCCTCCTACCTGTGCTCTCAGTGAAGTTCCCAAGGTTGAGGATGTCGTTGAGTTCTTGGTAGTGGTTCTGTTTAATGTAGGTGGTCTTTTCTGGTGTGTCCTGCAGCTGCATGGTGACCTCTTCCAAGTCTTTATCCAGCTGGAAGACAAAGGCTCCAGCTGAGTCAGAGCCCCGGGGCCCAGCCCCTTCCCCAGCTCACACGGGACTGGGCCTCAGGCAGGCTTCGGGAGGGCGCCCAGAACCAGAGAGGCCGCCCCACGCCGGGGAAGCGTGGCAGAGGGCCCCTGCTGGCTGCTGCTGCAGGCGGGGCTGGGAGGGGAGGGCCTGGCCTTTGCAGTGCGGTGTTCAGAGCGGCCTGGCGCCTTGATGGAGCCTTGGCGCGAGCCCAGGGAGGCAGGGCGGGAGAGCGCCAGAGCGCAGGCTCTGAAGTTGGACGGGCCTGGGGCAAACCCAGGGCTGCCCCCTACTGTCTGTGTACTGGCTTGTGAGACTGAGTCTCACCTCCTTCACCTGTAGAATGCGGTAATAACGGTACCTACCTTTGTGGTTACGGTGGAGATTAAATGAGGCAACGCGCTGAAAGTTTAGCCCAGTCCTTGACACATCGTAAGGGTAACCTGCTACTACAGTAGAAGTACTGTAATTACTGTTAGTGATGCCTAGCAGGACCCTTGCAGGGCAGACAGATCTGTGGGCTGGTCGGCTATGAGCCTCACGTGGACGCCGGAGCTTAGCACAGTAGGGGCTCCTCTATGGGATGGACCGCAGCTGCCTTCAGTTACAGCAAAGTCAGGCGCAAGCCCTGGGGCAGTTCAGCCCTTGAGAAGCCTGGTGAGCACGTGTGTGTGAGCACGCGTGTGTGCGTGTGTGTGTGCAGTGTGCGTGTGTGTTGGGGAGGGGGTGGTAACTGGGAAAGGCAGTGGGCATTCCACTATAGTGTAAGGGAGAGGAAGTTATAAACTGTAAAGTGTTGTTCTGATGTCAAGAGCACAGCCATTAATTTTTAAATACATTTTCACGTGGAGGAGGAGAGAGACCTTTTTCTGTGTGACTCAAACAGCGGGGCTAGGAGCAAAGGAGGCAAGATTGTGATTCGATTCCAGGAAAAAAACCACCCAGCATTTTAGGGATTTTGACAACGGCTTTGGTGTCAGGTTTCCTGAAGTGAGTGAACTCTTTATTGCTGGAGTGTGCAAGTAAAAGTCAAATGTCAAGACACGGTCGTTCTGGTCAGAGAGAGGTCTGAGATTAACACCGAACCAGCAATGGGCTTTGAGGGACAGAAACCTTCCCTACTTGGCTCTGGTGACCAGTGGGGGGCTATCCCATCCTAAAGCAGTCAGGCTTAGATGCACAGACAACTGGGTAGTAGAGCTTTGTGACAGACTAATGTGAGCTCCCAAAGGGCTACTAGACCTAGCAAACACAAATATGGAATAACCAGTTCCATCTGAATTTCAGATAATGATGAATCACTTTTTTGGTGTAAGTATATCCCAAATACTGTATGGGGCCATCCTTATACTAAAAGTACAATTGGTTGTCTGAAATTCAAATTTCACTGGGGCATCCTGTATCTACTCTGGCAACCCTGTATCTCACTTCTTCCTCATGGTTGTCCAGCTAGAGACCACATTTCCCAGCCTACCTTGTATCTGTCTACGTGTGATCATGCAAGTTCTTGCCAAGGTAACCGGAGCAGACCCAAAAGGCGCACAATTTTTGCATCACTTGCTCATCCCTTGTGTGGACTTCCTCCTCCCCTCCTGCAACTGAGAACAGGACATGCCTTCCCCCAGCTTTAACTGTCCTGGTGAGGAATACACCTTGGGGAGCGGCAGACAGCCGGAGTGAATGGGCCTCATCCAGTCATATCCATGGAGGCAGAGCCGCCTGCCAACCTGGACCCACCTCCTCAGGACCATTACGTGAGAGAGAAATATTTTCTTTGGGCCACTTCACTTTGGGGCCTCTTTGTTATAGCAACTTAGCGAGCTATCCTGACTAACATGCTCTCCTTCGTTTCTTTCCCATTCCACTTGTCAAATGCGGCTTCCTCTGGGAAACATGAAGCCTGCAGACCGTAGGCCAGTCACACCCCCGACACAGAGACAGAGTGAAGAAGGGGAAGGTAATCTGGTCTCCCCTCCCAGGTATATAAGGTCCAGAACTAGAGGTCTGGCTTAGGCACCGGGGAATCTAGTTATGGCCTCTCTGGAACACCGAAGAACCACTTAAGGGCCCTCAAGACAACAGTGAGGTCCGCGATAGCAAACTCTCCTGCCTGAGAAGCTCCTCTTCACTCCCTCCTGTCTTGCTGTGCATCACTTGGACAGGTTGGTTGCTGGGTTGGGAGAGTGAGAAATCAAGGGGGTGGGGGCCCTCACTCTTAGGAAGCTCCTATAATCTGGGAGCTCACAAATCTCCAAGAACTTCTTTCTTTCAGAGGATGTCTGGAATCGGGTAATGGCTGGACTCCACGAGCCTGGGCCAGCTGAGTGGATTCTGACAAACTGCCTCTGTCTAGTTTATGACCCCACTGGTTCTCTCAGCTGTAATCCCAGCACATGGGACCGCATGACCTGATGCGGGGGGGGGGGTGCCCCAGAGGGGGGCAGTGTGGTCCAAGCAGGAGCCCTGAGGAGCCCTGCCGTGGGGCAGGCGGATGCAACTGGGAGGCTGGGCCCTGGCTGCCAGTGCTGGGGGAGTTACCTCGGTGATCTTCATTCGTAGGCGATGGTTTTCGGACTGTAGGCCCTCCAGGCGGGATGTGCTTGCTTGGTTCACGCTGGTGACTGAGGTGGACGTTTTAGAATCTTCCTTCTTCTGATTTTGAGTGAACTGGAATCGCCTGTTCTGGGTTGCTGCATCTGGGTTTGTTCTCAGAGTGATGAGCTGAAAGGACAAGGTATGGTTGAAGAGAGAAGCCTGGGGGGGCGCCTGGGTAGCGCAGTCGTTAAGCGTCTGCCTTCGGCTCAGGGCATGATCCTGGTGTTCTGGGATCGAGTCCCACATCGGGCTCCTCCGCTGGGAGCCTGCTTCTTCCTTTCCCACTCCCCTTGCTTGTGTTCCCTCTCTCACTGGCTGTCTCTCTCTGTCAAATAAATAAATAAAATCTTAAAAAAAAAAAAAAAAAAGAAGCCCGGGTTCCTACCCCGTCCCCCCAATCTCCCATCCGCTCTGTTGCCACTGCAGGTTCTGTGCTGGAGGCAGCACAGACACAAGCCCTGGGCTCAGGCTTGCTGTCTCTGCCACTCGCTTGCCTGTGATCTTGGGCAGGCCCCTCCCCCCACGCTGAGTCTCAGTTTCCTTCCTTGTCAGCAGAAGTCTGGTCTCCTGATCCTGACTCCACCTGCATCCCAACCACCCCACAGAGCCCACCAGCGCCCCTCAGGCCTGATTCTAGCTGAGTCTCACTCTGTCTTAGGCCTCGTTCCACATGGAAAATAATCCCGAGGGCGACCTGAGGGTGACACTAGAAGACGGTGGATGGAAGCAAGGGAAGGCTTCTGCTTCTTAACCATTGCTGGATGTTGAGGACAGACTAGCCCGGTCACGGACAAAAGTGTTGTTACAGAAGAGAAAAGGCTGCCACTTGATCCTGATCTTATTTACTCAAGAAACACTTCTGGTCTGAGGCAGGCTCTGGGCCTGCATTGGAGAACAGGGACTGGGTGAAGCAGGGCCGCTGTCTGCCAGGACCCCAAGGTCCAGAGCCCAGAAGTATCGAGGGCAAGCTGGGCTGTGGATGTCATGGACCTGGGCTGGGTTCTATGGAGGGCCCGAAGGACTGTGAGGAAAGCGAATTCCGGGGGGCGGGGGAAGTGGCATATGTGAAGCAGGGGGGCCTGGGGCTCAGGGTATTTATGGAGAAGGGCAGTCTGGATGGTGGGCAGGGTTCTTTGGGGGAGCCTGGAGGAGACCCAAGGGTCCTAAAAGGCAGCCCAGTATCAGGGACTTGGTTCTTGAGCTGGGAGGGCAATGAGGAGCTCTTGAGGGTGACAGAGGAGAGTGACACGGTCAGGGCTGGGCTTGGAGCCATCTGGCATCTTTGATCGGAATGAGAGAATATCAGAGTGCAGGCAGAGAGGTCTTGGCATTGGCCTGGAGCCTGGGCAGGCCGTGGCAAGCAGAGAAGGGAGGCATATAGGGTAGCAGTGCTCCAGGGAAGACACTGCTTGGGGACTGACTGGATGGAGGTGCCATGAGCACTCTGTTTAGGGCATGATGGACCCCAACTAATCTCTTGTCCCGCCTTACTCCAAGACACATCCTACCCCACTTGGGCCAATAATTCCTTCCACCCTCTCTATTTCCTGTTCTTCCCTGATGCTGAGACCAGTCTACTGTAGGGGCTCCCGAGATGCCAAGGCCTCTGGTTCACCTACCCACTGCTGGGAAGGATAAGCTTTGAAAAACACCTCTCTGGCTGGTCTTAAAGGTCAGGCCTTCAGATGGATGGAAAGTGTAAGTGGCTGTTAAAAGTGGTTATTTATTCCTTTTCACCCACTCATACTACTTCTGAAGCTCCATCTGAAGGGTGTAGCCAGAAATGGGGATCATGTGTTATGTAGAGAAAAGAAGTTCATTTATAATATAAAAAAATCTGGAAACAAATGTAATGCTCATCAGTAAGGGAATCAAGTGGACAAGAAAACGTGGAACATCCCCACCAGTGCTGGTTATGACTGAGAAACACAAAGGAGAGACTCACAGTGAAAGAGGCAAACTACAAAATGATATGTGAGCTATAATCACAGCTGTAACTGAGAAAGCATCACTGCCTAACCATTCAAAAAAGACTGGGGTTGAGGGCGTCTGGGTGGCTCAGGTGGTTGAGCGACCGACTTCTGATTTCAGCTCAGGTCATGATCTCAGGGTCATGGGACCGAGCCCTGCATCCGGGCTCTGCGCTCAGTGAGGAGTCTGCTTGTCCCTCTCCCTCTGCTCCTTCCCCTACTCTCTCTCAAATACATAAACAAATAAAATTAAAAAAAAAAAGATTGGAAGGAAACACATCAAAAATATGAAGTTTTTAGTAAAAAAAACTAAAACAAAACGTCAACAGTGCTTGTTTTTGGGTGGTGAGACAGATTTCTGGAAAATTTGATTTTTACTTGTTTGCATTTTCCAAACTTTCCGTGATGTGAACTGTAACCATCCCAAGTAGAGAAAGCATAAACTGCTACAAGGTGGAGGAGACCAGCAGGCCCCTGTGCAGGGTCAGAGGCTGAGGCCAGAGGGCAGGGCGCAGAGTGTGGGCCATACCTTGGGCACAAACACCAGGCAGAGGGTGATGGTGCTGCAGAAGATGATGACCAGGGCGACGATGCAGAACTGCACGTTGGGCTGGTCCCGGGTCAGGAAGGAGACGGCGGCCCCGATGATGCACATGATCCCCACATTGTAGACACTCATCCCGATGTACTTGCTGTCGTTGAGGGCAGGGATGCTGACGTTGCGTGTCTCCCAAGCCAAGAAACACCCGAACAGCTGAAATGGTGATCGGAAAGGGGAGGTGGTCACTATCACGTGGTGGCATATACCGGCTGCTCTGAGAAGGGGGGCTGGGGGCTTTGCTGTGGGCCAAGTCTTCCAGATGTCACCCTCGGTCTCCACTGGTGGCCCCGGGTTGAGTCCTGCTAAGGAAATGCAACTGGGGGTGTTACAGTGTCTGGCTCTCCTTTGCCCCACTGCTGGTTCACGTACAGCAGGCTACGGTGGGAACGGCTCCCAGACATGATCTTGACCACGTCCCCTCACTCTAGAGAGAGCACTGAGTTCCAGAGAGGAGGAAGGGTCTTGTCCAAGGCCACACAGTCATACAGTGGCAAAAGTGGATTGTGTTTCCAGAAGTTCAGTCTGGTGTTTTTTACTACTAAATAAGGCAGAGCCCCTGTGTCTGGGACTTCTATTACCTCTCAATGCACAAAGTCACTCGGAATGGAGACTCCATATCCTACCTGTCCTTGAAGCTAGGTGTGGTGTATGAGTAGGTTCAGGACAGTACCATGTAGGTGGAAGTGGTATGTACAAGTTCTGGGAAGTATCTCTAAAGGGAAACGGTGTTCCTTTCCCTCCTTCCTAGTAGATGGAGTGGACAGTGATGGGTGGAGCTTGAGCAACCATCTTAGACCAAAAAGTCATCTGAGTCTACAATGTGGAAGCTGTATGGTGAAGATGGGGGAGCCACAAGATCTATGGAGCTGAGATTCTGGGAGTCCCCCACCAGCCCTGGGTTGCTCATCTGAGAAGGAAGCTAACTATCTATTTAACCACTATAATTTTGGGTTTTCTATCACTTGTAGTTCTACTCCTAACCAATAAATCTCCCAACAGAAACAGACAAGGGAGAGGTCCAATGTGATCTGAAGCAGGGTGTGGAGGGTTTAGCCTTCATGGGTGGTTTAAGGGGAGGGCCCGTTGCGGAATAAGTGCAGATGGAATGCCAGGCAGAATGGTGGTGTGGGTGGGGGAGGAGCTGACCAGGACTGGTGACTGTGCAGGGGCTTTGGCTGCCATCCGGCCTTTCCAGGAGGCCTTTCCTCAAAGGCCCCTCTTCCCTCTGACCTCACCACTGCAGTTCAGGGCATCCAAAGCTGCATGAGCCATTTAATAACACACTGAGGGATTCTGTTTTCAGGTTTGACTTAGTAGGGCAGCACGATGCTGTGTGCTAGAAAGGTGGCTGGCACAAGGCTGGAGGATCTGGAATCTTTAGGCAAGTCACTTTGCCTCTCAGGGCCTCAGTTTCACCGGCTGTGGAATGGGGATAATAATAACACCATCTCACAGGGTTTGTATCCAGATGAAATGGGAGGATAGCTGTGAAAGTATTTTGTAAACTGACGTGCCCGCTTATAAGAGTTCGTTAAAAGTTATTTTGTTAATTGGTATTATATACACAACCATGGCTGCTTTCCTCTCCTTTTCTCTAAGCATATTGTCTCATGGGCAGATTTATTATTATTATTATTTAAAAATTTTTTTAAAAATATTTTATTTTTAAGTGATCTCTACACCCAACATGGGGCCCAAGCCTACAACCCCAAGATCAAGAGTCGCACCCTCCACTGTAGAAACCAGCCAGGTGTCCCAGACGGATTTATTCTTTAAAGATGCCTTTCAAAATGGGGAGCCGGAAGCCCAGGCAGCAGATACCAAGGGAGGGAAAGAGTCCAGTGGCTGTTGAAAGCCTGCTTTGTGCTGGTTTCTTCGTGTGTGTGGTTCCTTCAGTTCCACAGTGGGGGCTGTGACGGCTGGGCCTGGCCGTCCACATCTTCCAAGGGAAGAGGCAGAGGCTGGACCTGCCCAGGGGCCCACACCAAACCATCACAAGAGTCTCTACACCTCATAAAATGTAGGCAATTCTGGGGACCTGGTGGTTGGCTGCAAATCTCTGAAATGTGTCAGAAGGAAATGGACAGTAACTCATTCTTAGGCCTTCAAGGATAGAATGAAGTTTCATGGGCACAAGTTATATCGAGGCAGATTTTGGCTGAGGATAAGGAAGAACCTTCTAGAAAAGCAACCCATCTATAGTGGGTTGAATGGTGGCCCTAAAACATATGTCCATATCCTAATTCACTGGAACTGCATATTTGGAGAAAAGGCCTTCACCGATCTAATAAAGGCTGAGATGAGATCAGCCTGGATTATCCAGGTGAGCCCTAAATCAAAGGACAAGTGTCCTTGTAAGAGACGCACAGAGGAGAGATGGCCGTGTGAAGACGGAGGTGGAGACTGGAGTGATGAGGCTGCAAGCCAAGGAATGCCCGGAGCCATCAGCGGCTGTGGGGAGGCAAGAAAGCATTCTCCCTAGAGCCGTTGGAGGGGGCACGGCTCAACCTTGGCTTTCGACTCCTGGCTTCTAGAACTGTGAGAGAATAAATGTGTGTTGTTTCGAGCTGGTCTGTGTTCACCAGTTTGTGGAGATTCGTTACGGCAGCCACAGGACCCTCCGAAGCAGGTGAGCTCCCCACCTGTGGAGCTATGGCAGCCGTGAGTGAGGGAGCGCTTGTCGGGATGTTCAGCGGGGGCTAGAAGTGCTGAAACTCTGACAGGGGAGTGGGCCTGCAGGGCTGGGCATACTCTCCCCAGCCTTGAAATCCTGTGGTTTCAGAGTGGGAGGCGCTAGGAGCTAGAATTTTAGTCACAAACCCTAAGGGCCAGGAGGGCTGAGGACAATTCCTTCTGCACACTGGAAACAGTCAAGCACTTGTGCTGCCAAATACAGCTTTTACTGACACGATCGGGCTGAAGGTGTTAGCTTCACTGGAGGAGATATGGTCATCTCCAACCACTTTCGCAACTAGGCGGAGAAGATAACGGATGGTCAAAACATTACAGATAAACGCCGTTTAAAGAGTCAATTGGATTCCTCGTAATTGAATTTCACAGAGTCTCAGGATCAGGGAGCTTGGAGTGGGAGGGGTCCTGGAGAGTCGGGTTTCACTCTCTTCATTCAGCAAGGGCTGGGGGCCTCAAGTCACGGGTACTGCTCATCCCCTGTGAAGGAAGCGCCTTCCTTCCTGGGGGCCACCACCCATCGCAGCCACTGCTCTGTTGTACAAAATCCTTCACTAATGTGGGCTTGACAGCTGCCCTCTGGCAACTCTGCCACTGATGATGGCTCTGCCTTCAGGTCTATGCCTCCTGTCTCTCACAGCTCCGGTGACCATGTCTCCTGAGCACCCTTCTCCAAGCCCAGGGCCACTGCCCAATCCTCAAAGTCCCATTTCCACTCTGGGCACCTCCTGTGGACACCTTCGGGGTCACTACCTCGTGGGGCCCAGGCTGCAGCCCAGTGGTCCTCATAGAATCCCTATGGAAACTAGTCTCAACTAGTATGAAGTGGGGGACAATCTCTGCCTACGGTCCCCTAATACACGCTCTTCTGGTGTGGCCCCTCAGAAATAGTTCTCCAAAGCAGGGGCAGGTAAGGATGCATTTGAGCAGTACAAGAAATCCCATTTTATCTGATCTTTGGAGAAGGCTTCATTCTTGGCCTCTAAGTGGAGGCTACACAGAAGTGGATGGCGGCTTAACTTTCCTGTAGAAAGACGTGAGTCAGAGGGCATGGGAGCTGGTTTCCTGTCCCTGGAGGGATTTCAGTAGAAGCACGGTTTGCACAGGATTGGAGAGAAGATTCAGGGCTCATCGTGGGATAAGGTGGGATGTGGCTGCCCTTTCAAGTCCTTCCAGAAGTGTGGGGTGGGCTTGGTTTGTGATCTTTGATTCTAACAGATGGGGGGAGTGGAAAGAGTACTGGGTTCGGAGGTTGGAGGTTACTAGTGTCCTTTAACCTCTCTGAGCCTGACTTCTATAAGAGGAGGAAGATTCCACTCATCTCCCACAGATTTTGAGAGAATCCAGTAACATGTGGGATGTGAACGTGCGCCAGATGTTGATAGACTGCCATTCTGGGAGCAGTACGGTGGCTGTGGTGAGGCACACTCACAGGTGTTGGGGTTACTCTGTGGTTAAGCTCTTGAATCTGCCTCTTACTATTGAGTGACCTCGGGCAAACCAAGTCTCAGCATCGTCATCAGTGAAATGGGGCATTATCTGCACCCATCTCAGAGGGTTATTGTGGGAATTGAGAGAACACGTGGCAGACATGGGGCCTGGCAGTTAGTAAGTGCTTTGTCCTGGGGGCTCTGTTTATTTTTATGTTCACAGAGGCCCCTGGGAGAGAGAGCTCTAACAGAGAAGCAGCCCCCCAACCTCTGCCTTCTGCTCCGCACCTACCATGAGAAGCCCCTTGTAGGCATAGACGATGCCAAGCCAGATGGTCATGTGGGTGTTCTCACAGTGCTCCAGGAGAGGGCGAATAGAGATGTCCCGTCCTGCTGGGTCCGGCTGTGCAAAGAGAAAACAGAAACCCAGGGATGGCACTGGGCACCTTTCCAGCAGCCAGGGCCCCAGCTGAGGGCCACTTGCCCTCCCATGAGCTACAGGCAGTCCCTTGTCCAGGAAGCCTTTTGGACCCCTCTTCTATGTTCCCATGAAGCTGCTTTCTGTTTGTTGGTCATGATTCAGCCCTGCACTCTAGTTATCTGCATTCTTCATGCCTTTCAAACATGAGTCAGATCTCCTGAGGGTGGGGAGTGGGTCACTTCTTGTGCTTCTAGTACTTAGCGTGAGAGCTGCATGCATCTGCAATGTTTGTTCAAAGAGTGAAGGTGAGAATAAGGCACAAAGCTATGTCAAGAGGGCTTCAGGTGTCTCTGGGATTAACTCCAGTAACTGCTGGCTGGGCCAGCCTTGGGGCCTGTGGAGCTCTTCTAAGGAGACCTTCTTGCCCATCACCCCCAGCGAGCGAGCAGTGGGGGCAGCCATGTTATATACCACATGACCCATCCTGGGCCAAAGCTGATTGGACAGAGGGTGGGTACCTGACCCACAGCAGCCAATCCAGAGCCTGGTCAGAGACTTAGGAAGTTTCCTAGTGCAGTGCTCTGCTCAAAGAGGGATGGTGGTGAGGACCCTATGCAAACACAGTCTCTCTCTCAGGAATTTGAGCTGGGAAACTCTGGGTGAGAATCAGCCACATGGTGGAAAGAGGAGAAAAACACACCCAGCGAATGGACGAAAAAAAAAAATTCTACATATGTTTTTTTCTGAACCATTTAAGAGTAAGTTGCAGACATCCTGACATTTCACCCCTAAATATCTAGCAAGCATTTCCTAAGAATGAGGAGATTCTCTTATATAACCACATCTACTTATCAAATTGAGGACATTTAACTGATACAGTATCTAATATGTTATCAATTTTCAAATTTTGCCAATTGACCCAATAATGGCCTTTCAGACAATTGTGGTTTTTCCAAAGCAGGGTCCAATCTGGGACCCTGCCCTGCATTTACTTGTCTTTAGTCTCCTTTAATCTTCAACAATTCCTCAGCCTACTTTGGTCTTTTATGTCATGGGTATTTCTAAAGAATCCGGTTCATTTATTTGGTCGAATGTCCTTCAATTTGGGTTTGTCTGATGTGTTTTCATGATTAGATTCGGGTTAAGCATTCAGGGCAGGAATCCTATGTAAAGTGACGTTTCTGCCTCCTTGCAGCTCCACCTCAGTGGCACATGATGGCACTTTGTCCCATTATTGCTGATGTTAACTGTGATCATTTGGTTCAGGTGATGTCTGCCAGATCTCTCCACTTCAAAGGTACCATTTCCCCCTTGTAATTAATAAATACTCTGTGGGAAATACTTTGAGACTCTGTGAGTGGCCCTTTTCCCCCACAGACATCAACTCAGTGGTTTCAGCATCCAGTGATGGTTTCTACCTGAGTCACATTCCTTTGGTGGCACAAAATGGTGATTTTGGACCTCTATCATTTCATTTACATACTGGCACCCCACTGTAAACAAGATCTTTCCTTTCCTCCCATTTATTTATGCATATCAGTTTGCATTTAGGGGTTCCTTTTTCTTTTCTTTTTTTTTTTTTTAAAGATTTTATTTATTTATTCGACAGAGATAGAGACAACCAGCGAGAGAGGGAACACAAGCAGGGGGAGTGGGAGAGGAAGAAGCAGGCTCATAGCGGAAGAGCCTGATGTGGGGCTCCATCCCAGATCGCCGGGATCACGCCCTGAGCCGAAGGCAGACGCCTAACCGCTGTGCCACCCAGGCGCCCCTTGGGGGTTCCTTTTTCATTTCCATTACTATCATTCATTTTAATGTTCAAATTTTCCCAGATTTGGCCAGTGGAAACTCCCTCATGCAGCCTCATGTGTTTTTTCAATACATCCCCATACTTTTTGGGAGCACTTTCCTAAGTCTTGGCACAATACGTACTTGTACTTCTTTGTCCTTCCCTTTCCCCAGCCTCAGAACCAGCCATTTCTCTGAGGAGTCTTGGGTCTTTCTGGTGGAGAATGATATTTAGAAACCAAGATCTGGGCACTAGATGTGCTCGCTGTTCCTAGGATAACATTACGTTTAGGCCCTTCCTTCCTTCCCTCACTCCCTCCCTTATCTATCTATCTATCTATCTATCTATCTATCTATCTATCTATCTAATCTACCCATCCATCCATCCTTCCATCCATCCAATATCATTCTATGTATCTATCCTTGTCTCCCTACCATCTGTTTATAGATGTAGATAAAGTCCTATGCCACAGGGTTCTTGCTTCTTCCCGTCCTGTATTTGCATCTTTCTTCTCTCATAGTGAGATCCCTGGTTTCCCACAATATCAAAGTAGTCACTCATTTGCTCAATACTCAATAGACACAAAATAGTTTTAGAATTTCTACATCGATGCACTACCAATAGCAAATTTACAAAGTAAAGTTGAAGATATATTTGCAAATCTGTTTGCCTTTAGAACAGATACCCACTGAGAGTATCTCGTCAAAGAACTGTGTCCAGGATGGAGTTGTCCTGTTGAGACCCAGGGTAAAGCCACATGCCCGAGGGTAAGAGGCAGGCAGCCCCAGCATCACTCACCAGGAAGAAGGGACATTTTGGTGGGATCTGGGAATGTGGAAAGCAGGCCTTAGGTAACAGGGAATGGGCACCCTATTTCTTTGGGCCCTGCACTCTCAGCCTGGCCTTTGAAGCAGGCAATGGTCTGGACTCCTGTGATTTAGGGAATGACTGGGGTTCCACATGGAAGCAAGAAGAGCGAGGGAAGTGGGGCCTGTGTACTCAGGCCATTCTGTAACCAGACCATCCAGTTGCATGCTCTCTCAGGCTTGTTTTTCCTTTTGTTGTCCTAAGCCACAGAAAGCCTTAGCTCAGCCGCGTTGGTTCCATGGTCATTGAGTCCACACATAGGCTCCGAGTGACTCCCTGAGGCCTCTGCCATGGCAGCAGTGGGGACTAGTGAGAGACAGCCCAGGAGAAGGTGATCTCCAGGACCCACAGTCAGAGCTGCCAGGCCAGAGATTTCCCCTCCGCTGCGACCCACTCAGGAGCTGGGCTGGATTCTAGTAACGGTGATGGGGGGTTTCCTAATGTCTTTTCATTGTTTAATTGAGGAGACAGCGAAAGGCGGTGAAAGGAGCTGGTCCGAAGGTCAACAGTGATTTCCAACAGTGAAACCTGGTTTCTCTAATGCCTGACAACCAAGCAGACATCAGAATGCAGTAGCACAGGCCCATTACGGTCATGCCTGAATAGCAAACCCATTAATGATGATAGTAGCTGTTGTTCTACAATGAAAGGCAATAATTTATGATGGACTCTTAGATTCTCTCTGTATAAAGGACAGATGCTGTCATACCCCATTGTTCAATGTTATGAAAACTCTATCCACGGCAAGCCGAGTGGTTGTCTGGCTCTTACATCCCCAGTGACAGAGAGCCTGCCCCCTCCCACTCTTGCTGAGTGGCTGCACAGTTCTTTTACCGAACCAGAACCTTGTCCTATACCTCCACCCCACTGGTCCTTGCCTCTCCTCTGGGGTCCTCAGAATAATCCGAGCTCTCTCCTTGCGTCTGCACGCCCTCCCTCAGGAGGCCAAGAGCTGCAGTGAAGACACACATCGCCCCCTGCCAGGAGTCGACCTGGTCCTTCAACCTGCTTGAGTTTACCATCGATCTATAGTCCTGTAATCGATCTCAACCCTCCAGGTGGTGGCGAATGAGGCTGCCAGTGCCCTTGCTCCACATCTCCTCGGCTTTCTAAACAACTACCTTCCACTCGTGATTCATATGTTCCTCATGCTTGATTCCATTAGGTAGTTTTCCTCGGACTGCTACTAGCTCTGTCTCCCCCCTTCTGCAGCTGACATTCTAGCCAGGTTACCTTCCCCCTGCCACGCTCCCCATCCTGGTCTGCTCTGACCGAATGCCTACATCTGGTCTTTTAGCTCCCCACCCATCTCAATAAGCTTGAGCACAGCCTCCACTGCAGAGGTGGGAGGGCAGCAAAAAATCAAGGGCCAGTCGAGAGTTCAGAGAAGTCAGTGGTCCGAGGGTGGGCGGAGCTGCTTCTGCCCTATCCTCCCAGGCGCAGATCCAGAAAGAAGCCACAAAAATCTCTTGATCATTAACGTCATCCCCACACAACCCCATGTCTGGGCACACTGTACGTGGATCAGAGCAGCAGGGGTTGGGGGGAGGTTTAGGAACGATGAGTTTCATGCACTCCTGGGGCTAGGAGATGGGGAGTCTGCATAGTACCCCTGTACTGAATCTCAAAGCCAACTGTAAAAGCCATGCGTTTTCTTATCTGATCTGTTCTAATCGTGCCTGGGACTGGAATTCAGAGTGGTCTGAGCAGTCACACACATGGGGAGGGATGTATTTGATGATGCAAAGGGTGGGTTGGTGGGGGAATGGGGAGGGAGGGCAGTGGGGGCTTGGAAAGGCGCCACCACCTGAGGGCTTACTTGGAGTCGTTGTCATACACCAAGGTGCCACTAGAGGGCATCCAAGACCTGAACGGAGGGTCTGGCCGAGTGGCCCCAGATCACCCTCTACTGAGGACACGGAGCTACTTTTGTGGCTCAGTGGGGCCTCGAGGCCTTCAGCAGCATCCTGTGCTACTTTAGAAGGCACCCAATGATCTTAAAGGAGGCCAGATTTCCAGGCACCTTGGAGGACCGGCCGCCCACCCCTTCCAGACGGCAGGAGTGGCGTGGGACGGTAGGGGATATTGGGGAATATGGGGCTGGAGGACCCAAGCCTACTGACCCTACATTCATCCTGCTCTCAGTGTGGGCCTGCCTTGCAGCCCAGGGCCAGCGATCCCAGGGCACTGACCCGTGCTCGCTCCGGCAGCACACACACAGGGCACAGACCCCTGCAGACGGCATACTATGGTCTCCTATCAGAGTCTGAGCCAGGATTTCACCCCTGCCTCTCTGTATGACTAGGGACTACAGCATTTCCACTGGTCTAAATCAATCTCCATGGATGACCAGCCTATAAGAGCTTTCGAATTGCTTTTTCCCTTCTTTATTTCTCTTCCTTACTTGTTGCCCACCTGGGCAATTACCCAAGTAATCATTCATTCATTCCAACATAGCTACGAAGCACTACCATTTGCTAGGTACTGTTCTGGGCAGAGGGGAATTCAACAATCACCAGGACAGACAAAGCCAGTCCTCAGGGCTCTTCCGCTCTGGTAAGATCAGGACAATTCCACGAGAGACAGCCTCAGAGGGGGAGGGAGTCGACCTCACCCAGTAACAGCTGCCCTAGGAACACCGAGTGCTGCTCGTCACGGGTGACAACAACGCTTCAGGTGCAAAGCTGCCAACTCTACCTACGCTGTCTTGTCAAAGCCTCTTAAGAATCCAACGACGTGTCGTATCCATTTTACAGATGAGAAAGCGGAGGCACAGAAAGAACTTGCCCCAAATCTGCAGCTAGTAAGTGTCGGAGCTGGGTTCAAAGCCAGGTCTGTCTGCCACCCACACCAGTGGTCTTTCCTCCCTCACCAGGTGCCTTTCCCAGCCTGCCCTGCCTCTCGCGAGCACCACATCACATTCCAAGGAGACAGTGGGCATAATCTTAGAACCCTGCTGTAGAAACTGGGAGGGGCTGCTTGTGGGAGGAACGACTTCATTGTGAAGTGCTCCGTAGAGGCCTCCTCTGAAGCCCCTGGAGCTCCGTGAAGGCCGTGCTTCGGTGGCGCTAGTTGCACACAAGCTGGTTAGGTGCTCTTCCTGCCTGACGGGGCGCAGTGCCCGGCAGCGAGGCCATGCCTGTCTGTGCCGGCCGCAGGCTGGAAGTGCTCACACCTGACTCCCGGTCCAGCCCGCTGCTCTGCGGGAGGCATGCAGAAGCTGCCTGGGAAAGCCTCCCCCATCTGTGCAGCCAAAGGAGAGCAGCTGGCTTGAGAGTCCCTCTGCATAATGCAATTACTCACAATGTAGGTCAGTGGCCCCCGCACACATCCTGCTTTGTCAGGCCGCAGGCACGGAGGGGCAGGGGGTCCGGGCATGGGTTGAGGTGCTGAGTCCTGAAAGGTCAAAGGCCTTGGTTTTGCTCTGCCACAGACTTGCCGGGTGACCGTGGACATGCCCCACCCTTTTCTAGACCTCAGTTCCCCGCTTGCAAAGTGAGTCCGAGGGCTAACTTACAGCGTAGTTAATGTGAGCCGGAATAACGGAGGGATGGTGACAGTCGTCCTATATTTCATTTCAGACTGTATTTGTCTGACACTCACTCTGCCTGCTGTGTGCCCGGCACTGTGCTCCACATTGGGCCCAGGTGTGTCAGGCTGACCGGGTGCTTGTCTTCTTGGAGCGGGCGTTCTAGCAAGGGCAGACCACACAGCACAGCTGCGAAGAGAACAGCGATCCGTGCTGCAAACGGGAACTAGAAGGGCCAAGAGGGGCATCGGCTTCAGATCGGGTGGTCTGGGAAGGCTTTTCTGAAGTGGAGACATTCAGTCTGAGGAACAGCAGCCATGTGAGAACCTAGGGGACAGCATTCCTGAGAGAGGGCACAGCAAGTAGGAAGGGCTTCGGTGTGTTTCAGGAACCCAAAGGAAGCCAGTGTGGCTGGCATATAGTCAGTGAGGGACCAGCTCTGCTTCCCACTCGATGCTGTGCACACAAGCCCCCAGGGAGTTTGTTAAAGTGCAGATGGGGTCAGTAGGTCTGGGTGGTGCCCACGGTGCTGCATCTTGAAGCAGCTCCCAGATGACACCGATGCTGCTAGTCCCGGGACTGTTGTCTGGGCGGCAAGGCCTTAAAGGATCTTCTTTGCTTAAAAATGCAGATTCTTCTGTCGCTTGCACACCTGTGACCCACAGTGACAGCTGAGCACAAGCGCAGACTTGAAGGCTTGTCTCTATGTTCTAACCCCGGATCAGACCCCAGTAGTACTGTGTTTCCGTGTGTCCTGCGTGGGGCTGGCCAGGGCGCTTAGGGCTAGCCATGTTGCTGGTCTGGGCAGGGAGGGTGGGGGCTCCGGGTGGCGGGAGTGAAGAGGGTCACGTGCCGCACCTGTGATCATGGGGCCCTTTGTCCCTTGGACCTTTCATGCTGCCGCTGCTCTGAGTGGGTCAGGTTCTCAGCCCCACTTGGCCAGGGCTTCTTGCAAGGATGGGGGTGTCTTCTACCTTCTGACCAGCTTCCAGAAGCTGGCTTTTAGAACTTTGTCCCTGGGCCATTCGTGCTACTTTATTCTTTTTCATTTCAAAGTTGATTTTGAAATCTATGGTAAAATTGGTAGGTTTTCCTACTGGAGGTGAGGGTATGTGAGTATCAATGTGAGTTTGAGTGTGTGTGGTGAGGGGAGGCGAGGCTGTCTGGCCTTACTGGGCTGCTTCTCTTTTCCTGGGAAGGTAGGTGAGTCAACACTGCTTTTGCTGGGGGAGATGGCGAGGGAGTCCCATCAGGGAAGTCTGGGCAGGGAGGGGAAACGGCCCTGGGTTCAGACCCCAGCTCTATCACTTGCCAGCTGTGTGACTTTGAACACATCTCTAAGCCTTTCTGAGCCATGGTTTGCTCATCTGCAACCTCCGGGGTTGGCAAGACGATCACAGGAGGTAAACGGTGTGTTTAGCAGGCTTTAGAGGCTGGAAAGCCTGCTCCTTATGTGTAAACCGTCATCATTATCTCCAACTGCAGAGTCAGAGCACTGAAGCCAGAAGGAACCTTCCGGATCCCTCCGGGGCTGGGCTGCTTATCTCAACAGGAGCAGTCCCACATCTCTGAGGCAGCAGAGCTAGAAGCTGTCATTTAAGGTAAGGAATTTTTCTTAGAATATTTGGTTATGAATTTGGGTGAATTTTTTCCAAATCCCAGATCTGGAAGGGACCTGTGAGATCACCCACCAGGGTGTCTCAACAGGGGTGCTTCTGCATTTTTTTCTTTGGAGGGGGTATGATTCTTCATTGTGAGGGACAGTCTTGTTCCGTGCAGAGCACTCAGAGTCTCTAGACCGCAGGCCCAAAATGCCAGGAGTGTCCTCTGGTCACTGGGACAGCCCAAATCTCCCTCCCCTGGCTCCCCATTTCCAAACATGAAAGGGATCATGCATTAGTCCAATTCCTCTTTTTATAGATGGAGAAACTGAGGCCCAGATGAGGCCTCATAGCAAGTGGGTGACTGAATGGAGACCCAGATAAAGGTATCCTGACCCTCCATGCCCTGTGCACTGGACCATGCTCGGGCTAGCACAGGAGGGGCCAGCCTTGTGGGCAGCTCACCAGCTGACATTTATGGGGATTTACCATTCATGGGTGCTTGGCACTGCCCCACCAGCCCTCTGGTGCTGGCTTTTCGATGCATCCAATCTGTGGGTGCCATACACCCTTGCTCAGGTGCACGTGAACAGCTTCCAGATCAATGTCCATGGGCCCCAGAGCCACTCACCCGATGCCCACTGGCTACATCCTCATGGAGCAATGCTTTGTGGAGGGGAGATGAGGTGGCTGGGGGAGGGTGGGTAGGTGGCTGGGACCTGGCTGAGAAGGGCAAGGGGCCCTGGTCAGCATCAGGCCCCCAGGGGGAGAGCAAGACCCTAGCCTGGTCCTGTTCAGAGAGGCATTCTGAGTTCGACCTTGGAATTAGTGGGAAATCCCATGGTTGTATAAGGGTCACAGCTGGGGTGAGGATTGTCTTGGGGATGTTAAGGGCTGACAAGTATAGTAATTTCTAGCTCTTTGCAGCCCATATGTATTTATACGAGAATCTCTCTTTGATTTCGACCTCAGGGCAGTCTGGTGAAGGAGCCAGGAATTTTATACCCATGCTACAGGTGAGGAAACTGAGACCCAGAGAGGACAAGAGACTTGCTTAAGGTTACACAGCAGGTCAGAGGCAAAGGCAAGGCAGCCTTCTTCCCTGCAGAGCAGGTGCGGGCGTCGCAACTTCTGTCCTTCCTTGTGGCCTGGCTCTGTTCCCCTCCCTGGGCAGGGGGCCTTCAAAGGTGCCCCAATTTTCCTTGGGCCTGAGTCGGAGGCCTCTGGAGCAAGCCTGGAGCTGGAAGGACTCACAGGTGTTGCTGCCGAACCCCAAGCCAAGAGGTGCTTGATCAGGGGGGACCTTCACCAGGCACGCTGCGCACGGGCGTCGGCTTCACGGTCTGCACGAGGACGCTGGCATCATGCGCTTTTCCCCAAGCCTGCCGGGGCTGGGTAATGAACGAGACCGGGGCCCAAACACACGCCTCCCCTCTGGAATGATGACCCAGCAGCACATCCTCGAGAGAGGGTCACCAGGGCACAGCTGGGTGCCAGAGCAGGGAGAAGCCCGTGGCCTTTGGGGGTGTGCGGGCCACGGATGTGTTCCACTTGAGCTACACAGGGCTTAGAATATTTTGCCTTCACGGTCAGGATTTAAAACTCAGGTGATTCACAGGAACACCCAGATTTCTGGCTTCCCTTGAATGGGACACCAGGCAGCCCAGGGCTTGCCTGCGTGAGCTGGGTCTGTCTGCCACCCACCCACGTCTGTGCTGCTCGTCCAGTTCTTCCCAGATCTCAAGGCCCATGAGGCCTCAGCTGACATTGGGTTATGCAGAAAGATGGGTTAACTAGTCACATCGTCGCCTGAGTTTTGTAGAAGCAGCAAGTCTGCTGGCTGACATGGGGCAAGCAAGCCCCTTAGCCTGTGAGGTCTCCTCAAGTGCCAACATGCGGAGATTCTGTGTGGCGGCCCCAGATGGGATGCAGGCTCGGCTGCCTGGGGTCTGGCTTGTACCAACTCGGCAGGACCGGGATGCCCGGACCCCTCATGTCCCAACCCACGGGGCAGAGATCCGCAGCACGGGGTTTCCCAGGGTGCATGCGAGAGCCACTGGTGGGCATCAGTAGGAGGTGGAGGCTGGAGGGCCCCAAGACCAGGCCCCTGCAAGGATCTGGGGGGTGCTGACCCAGTGGGCAGAGGATGAGCAGGCTGATGAAAAGAGCAGCAGCAGACAAGAGAAGGGAGGCCTGTGTCTTTCAGAGCCCACAGGAGTAGTAAGATTCTGAGATGTTGTAAAGCAAACCCTGAGCATACACGAAACCCAGAGCTTCATGAGGGAAGTCCCCAGCACTGCCTGGAACATGATGGAGGGAAGGAAACTCCCACATGCTGTGCTCTGTCACCCCCTCTCCTGGGCAGTCACCCCTGCCCCCACCCTAGCCCCAGTCAGGTCTAAAACTCCTCTGTGGGAGCTTTCTGTTTCTCTTGCCCTTCAGCCGAGCTTTCTAAAAAAAAGGGGCCTGGAATGCCATCTACATTCTTTCCCTGCTGCCACAATCCCCAGGCCACTGCGATGCTCCGCATGGTCTTGGTGACCAACCTCCTAGAGGTCAAAGGCAGGGGACCCTATTTAGCCTTCTGCTCCCACGCTCTCTCCCTTCACCTCCAGGCCTTGCCTTCTCCTGACTCTTTGCCCTCCTCCGCTGGGGCCTTCTCCACTTCCTCTACTTGCTCCTCTTCCTCCTCCGGAGGGCAACCCTTTCCTCGACGTTCCTGGGCCTCCGACCTCACATTTCCAGTCTGAACTCATCACTCTGTCCCCTAAAGCTGCCCTTCATCCCAGGTTGGCTAGCTTAGAGAACTGCTCCACTGTCCACACCAGTGAAACCAGAGCCCCGGGCATCCCTTCCTTTCTGATCCCACCCTGGCTCCCAACCCAGAGATCTTCCACAGCTTCTCAAACCACAGGAAAGACGCCCTGACCCGTGACTCCAGCACTGTGACCCTCTGTGATGGGCCTTGACGCCCATCACCAGCCTCATGCATCCGTGGCGAGGCCTCATAATGTCCCCTCCAGGTCCTGGGATGCCCTTTCTTCACCACCATGTGAACAGCACCCACTCCTCCATCTCTGAAATCTTTCTAGGGACTCTTGTCCTGCATCTGCCCCCCCGAGGCCCCCGTGCTTCCTGCCTCTCTTCAGGGAGGCCCATCACCCCGTGCTGGACATACTGTGTTCGATTATTCCTCCCCCTCCGGTATCACCCAGCATCCCCTCCGCCACCTGTATCTCCTCTCCACACCCCCCTCCCCGCCATTTCCTGCCTGCTCACCGTGTGCCAGACTCTGGGCTAAGCGTGTTCTATACACTGCCCGTTGCATCCCAACAGTCACCGCAGGAGTGAGCTCTAGTGAGCCCCCTTTTAGGGGGCGCTGGATGAGACGCAGAGAGGCTGAGTGGTGTGCCCAAGGTCACGCAGGCACTAAATGATAGAGCTGTGACTTGCACCCTGGTCTGCCCAATTTCCCAAACCTTTGCTTTAAACCGCAGATCCAGAACGACGCCAAAGTGTGCCCTGGTCACTGGAGTGTCAGTAGTGGGTTTCAAGTGTCCCAAGACGGTGCTCTCCTTGGCCTTGGGGCACATGGATGGCCAGGCACCTCCAGCCATGAGCTACCACTGTGGTCACTCTGGGGTCCTGCCCTACGCTAGACTTTTTCTTGGCTCTGAGTTGGCCAAAGGCAGCCCCTTCTGTATTTTCCAGTCTGGCCTGGGCCTGCCTGCTGAAGTGCCCACTCACCCTCATCCTGCCTCTAAGCCAGCACCCCTCAGGCCAAGGGCCTCTTTGTGGGGGCAATTGCCCCTGGCCTGGGGAGAGGTCTGTGGCCCCAGGACTGAGTAGAGCTCCCAGCCCCAGTCCCTGGGGACACTGGCACTGCCCCCCCCCCCCCACTTAGCCCAGACCTCAAGGGCCCCAAGCTCGCCCTACTCAGCCCTGGCCTGGCCATGCAGGTGCTGTGTGTCTCATCACCCTCTCGCAGGGGTCTGCTGCATGGCCTGGCTGGTGGTTCACGGCCACTGCCTGCTGTCAAGTCCACGCCCGGCTTGGTGTGAACAGGGAGGGGACGGAGCTAGGGTGCGAGGAGGCTCTAAATCAGGAAGCACGAGCCTGCAGGATCGGATAGAGTATTCTACCACTGCTGTACACGTGCCTCAATTTTATGGTTTTCAATGTCATTCGATCTGCCTAACAACCCTAAAAATTCAGTAGGGCCATCAGCCTCATTCCCATTTTGCATAGAAAACACCGAGCCCAGGAACAGGCTATAACCCACCCCAGGGAACACACTTGCATCCTGACTCCTAGCCCAGGGCCCTTTCTGGTGTTTGAGCTACTCCCTGGAACTGTGGCTCGTTCTGGGAGTCTCAGTTCGTCAAGGAGAAAGGAAGGTGACTGCCTTGGCGGGGATCAAGTGCTCCCCCCTGCCACCCGCTCCCTGCTGCATCTCAGATTTTCCTGTTTGCCCTTGGCTAAGAGGCAGGAGGGCGACACAGCAGTGCCCTGGGATGACGGACAGCCACTGGCCTTGCCTCTGGTTGAGGGTTCTTGCTCCAGCTCTGTCACATGCCCATTTGGAGCCCCACGTTCTCCTCTGAGAAATGCCAGTCACCTGCTTTGAGGGTTGCTCTGAGCACCGAGCAAGAGCACAGAAGACAAAAGACGACAGAGCCCAGAGACACACACGCCCCAGGGTAGTGCCAGTGAGAACAATGCATCCGTTTCATTTTCCTGTTGTCATTCAGGGAGGCAGGCGGACTGGGAGCCCCCAAAGTGCAATGCTGCGAAGATTGTTCCAAGATAGGATGTAGTAATTGGTGCTGCTGTCACCGCTGGCCACGCTTGGGATCCCCGGGTGGCAACAGGCTCCTGGCAAGTGGGCATGCCCCCTTCCTCACCCCGCAGCCGGCTCGCTTTTCTAGGCCCGTTTCCTTCTGCCTTGCCAGTACGCGCGCGCTCTCTCTCCTAAGAGATACACACATACAGTCTTCTGAGATCACGTTGTTCTAGTTTGTGGACTCACACACCTTTTAGGCTTCAAGAGCCCCAAACGTTTTCTTTCACTTCCATTCCTCCCTGTGTAGTCTCTGCCAAGGGTGTCTCCAACCTTTCTTTGCACAGCTCTGGTGATGAGACACAACTTCCGAAGGCAGCACAGTTCATTCTGGGATAGGTCACATTAAAGCGTGAATGTTCTTCCTCCTCCTGGACTGAGAACTGCATCCCCAGAACTTGCCCCTGCTGGTCCTGGGTTCTGCCTTCCGGGGCCCTGAGGGTCGTGGCTCCGTCCTGGCTGCAGCGGTGCTAATTCCACTGAGACCTCTCTTTGCTGGCTGGACGTGGCACAGTTTTGGGCCCTCTCCCTCTCCTGGCCACCCTTCATCTTGTCACTATCCGCATAGGGTCTGGGTCTCTTATGAGAACACAAGTTTCCCAGGGGATCTGAGTAGGGCAAGAGTGGGGTCCCCTCCCCACACCTAGAGCCCTACTCACTGGGGCTGTCCCCTGAGCTTGCTCTGGGTATTTGGCAGCTGAAGCACAGCATGGAGCTTGGCAGTCCACAGTGCCAGTATCCATGTTTAAGGGAATACTGGTGCTTGAAATGGTCACACACACACACACACACACACACACACACACACACACACACACACCCCTGTCTGGTGTTCCTTAGAGATCTAAGAAACCACAGATCTCATGCTGCAGAACCCCCGAGAGTTCTCTCTGCCGTCCGGGAGAAATGCACCACTGACCCCTCCTCATCCCTCCCGACACTTCGGGGTCTCTTTCCACACATGGTGTGCGGCCCTACTGTGCAACTCCAAAACTCAGCCACCAAAGGCTACTGCTAGGTGACCTTCACGATCTAACTGAAAAATAATTTCAAAGGCCCAAATGAGAGAAGGGGGTGAGCACCTAGAGACAGGATGCGGTGGGGGGAATAAGAGGAGCCCAGTGTTAAGGAGGTTGGAAGGTGTACACTTTTCCTGTGAACCAAAGAAAGTGACAGGGCTTTGGCACGGCGAAAAGCAAGCCCACCATCACCTCTCACATCACTGAGCATTTTCCACGTACTGATGTTTACAGTCCCATGCAGGGTAGGGCAGCAAGTGCGAGCCCTCTGCTGCAGAGGGGGAAACAGGCTCAGAGAGACGGAGTGGGCTGACCAGAGGGGCTCCCCGACACCCCAGCTGCTGGTCCATGGTTCTCAGCCCCTTCACCAGTAGGTGGGGGTTCCAGGGCCCATTCTGGCCAGCGCGCTATGAGGGAGGTGACATCGCCCCTTGTGTGCTCGAACCTAGACCCCTTGTTGCAGGACCGGAGAGCCGCCAGCCCACCTGCCGGCGGGCCCAGATCCCTGAGCTGCCTTGCGGAAGGCAGTTACTCTGGAGACCACGCGGAGGCACAGGTGGACGGTGAGTGAGAGAGAGAGACTTCTGACGTGTTCTGCTGTTAAGTTTTAGGGCTTCTTTATTACAGCAGCCCTGCTCAGCCTCTCGCCGCCAATAGAGAAGGGCGATGACATCTGTGTTTCTGCTCTCACGTGTCAGGCACCGTGCTAGGGACTTGGCGCCTGTCACCGCACGCAGTCCTTGAAGCTGCGCGGGGAGGAAAGGGTTATTCTTCCTCTTGTCTACAGTGTGGGCGAATGGAGACAGGGCCCTGGCCCCGGTCACAGAGCCACGAAGGTGAAGGTGCGGCCCTGGGACATGAATCTGGGTCTCTCTGATTGGAAAGCCTTGATGAACCAGTGATTTGCAGAGGCAGATGGCTATTGTGTTCCAACACCCTGTTGGGCTAAATGCTTCCTTTGAAGATGCAAGATCGCACAGATTGCTTTTCTCATTCAGATTTTATGCCTGAGTAAAATCCTTGTGCTATGATTTATTATAGCAACACTGATTTTCCAATTTTAAGACAACAATGCAGCTTGAAATAAAAAAGAAAGAAAACACTGAAACATTTGAAACCTTTGCTTTAGATCCTTATTTCGTCTGGCTTGAACTGCGTAGGGGCCTCCTTTCCTCCTGCCTCCAGGCTCCCCAGTGGCGCCTGATGGCCAGCACCACCTTTCCCAAACAGAGTGTAAGCACGCACCCTCCTACTCGAAACCCACAAAGACTCCTCGTCCCCCCCCAGCAGCGCTTCCTAAATTATATTCTGCAGAATATGTAAGTGTAAATATGCTCCATGAAAAAAGGGTTCCATGGCCAAAAAAGTTTTGGAAATGCTAATGAAAATGTTTTTATTATTAAATATTAATAGTTTAATTAAAATTTTTAAAGATTATTTATTTATTTGAGAGAGAGAGAGAGAGGGCCAGCGTGCAGGGGGAAGGGCAAAGGGGAGAGAGAAGGAGAGAATCTTAAGCAGACTCCGCACTGAGCTTGAAGCCCAATGCGGGGCTCCATCTCACAACCCTGATATCATGACCTGAGCTGAAACCAAGAGTCGGACACTTAACTGACTGAGCCACCCAGTTTTTTTAACTGCAGGACTTTTCAGAGCCTTTAACATACTAAAGCCTAGTGTACATTTCCAAGAGGCAGATGCATAGTTTTTGGGATTTCTTAAATGAGTGGACCATGAAATCCCCCATTCCCTTTTATTTTGGGACACCTAATGGGGATTAGCATTCTATGTCATATACTTTGGGAGGATGTTGGCTTTTAGGATAAAGTCTGAAGTTCTCAGCTTAACACTCAGATCCTCCCTGGATTTGGTCCCAGATCACCTTCCAAGCTCATCTCACAAACCCCTGTCTCCGTCTACCCCAGGGTTCAACCTCCAGACACCTGTTTGTCATATGCTAGGTTGTGGGGTTCTCTGAGCTGTGACCTGGAGAGAAGACAATGGTTGAGGAACAATATCAGAAGCTTGACACAAGACAGCCTGTATTTGGGGGAATGTGAAGAACACTCAAATTAGTGACGCGGCTGGGATGAAAATGGGAATGAGGATTGCACGACTAATTGAAAGCCATGTGTTTACCGAGGCTCAAAGGATCCCTTTTAGAAACAGGAACTGGCCCCGCATATGCCAATGAACAAGGCAAAATGGGTGCATGCTGGAAACAAAAAGCACCAAGATATGCTGGGCTGAGCCACAGATACCAATGTTAATAATAAAGAAATTAACATGCACAGGAAACGCAGAAGCTGCCAGGAGGCTGATAAGAGAGCGTTATTAAAAAAGAATGAGCAGTGTAGCAGAGAAGTGAAATTAAGTTTTGCATTTCTTTTTTACCACGGACCCCCAAAATACTCTATGGGTAATAAATAGGTCTTGATTTACTGCAAAAATACCAATGAGGCTGGGGCCAGAATTTGCTATTGACCCTCTGGTCTGGCAAAATAAACAGATCAATCATCCATCAGCCAGCCAGTTAATGAGAATATAAGGAAGTGCATTAGTCTAGGACAGGAGACCGATATCAGGTGGTTCAAGATGCCAGCCCTGGGACCAGACTGCCTGAGTGCTAGTCCCAACTCTGCCACTCACAAATGATAGGAGCCTGCAGCAGTGATTTAACCTCATTGTTGCTATCTGTGAAATGGGTGCAAACATGGTACCTAACTCATGAGATTGAGGTTTAAATGGACTGATGTGGAAAACCCCTAGACCAGTGCCTGGCCCCAGGGAAGAGCTCATCAGGGCCAGCTGTTACTACTGTTACATAGCCCTCTACCCCGCCTGCTGCAATCTACCCCCAGAAAAGCTCCCTGATGACAGCTTTCTCTCTTGTTTTTTTCTCTCTCTACACACACACACACACACACACACACACACACACACACACACACACACGTTTCCACCTCCCAGACCATCTGAAAGTAAATTTCAGACTGCATGACACTTCAGCACAAATGCATACGTTGTCCTACACAATCACAATATGATCATACCTAAGAAAAATATAATAATGCCATCATATAAAATGATAACTAGAGTGAACTTGGACAAAGAGCTCATCATGTTGGTCTACAGCTAAAATTCCTTTAATGGCTCCCAATTGCCTCTCAGGTTAAAGTCCAAGCTCCCTCCAGCCCTATACCTACTTTCAACTAAAACGCAGCCAGAAGCAACTGATTCTTGAACTCTTCCCCAGACATAGTCTATACTTACCTGCTCAAGGATTTTCATCTACCAGGAATGCCATTGCCTCTAATATCTACTCCTTGAAGTTTTGCCCATTATTTAAAATTCAACTAAAATTCTATTTTGTCCAAAATTTATAAGCTCTTTCTAGATGAAATGCATCTTTCTTTTCATATGCCCATAATATGTGGGAAGCTAGTGTGATGACGTATTTCACACATGGAGGAAGGCAGGGACAAAAGAATCACGGAGAAATGAAATGGATCCCTGATCAAACTGTGCCTGAAGTCCACATCACCTCTGCATCTTTCCAAGATGCCAGTAGGTGGCCTTTACTGTGCACTCCAACTTAAGTTACTTGCAAGTGAAAATATCCTAATGGCTACTGTAGGGATTAGGGCTGACAATCAGTCTTCTAAAGTTGTGAAGCAACAGTAGAAAAATACAATGCATTATGCCTCCAGTTGGATGGGAAACTTGCTGTTCCCCAAAAGCATTTCCCACTCTTCCTACCCTTGCTTTGGAATGCTCTTCACCTGGAGGGCCCCTGTCCACCTTTACCTGTTTTTTTAAAAAGTTGAGATAAAATTCACATGACGAAATTCATCCTCTTAACAGTTTTCAAGTGTATAATCAGTGGTTTTTAGTATATTTACAATGGTGTTCAACAATTATTACTATCTAATTTCAAATCCTATTCATCACTCCAAAAAGAAACCCCATAAGCAGTCACTCCTTATTGCCCTCTCCTGGCCCCTCATCAACTTCCTGTCTTTGTGGATTTGCCTCTTCTAGACACTTCGTATGGACAGAATCATACAATACGTGGCCTCGTAGTGTCTGGTTTCTCTCACTGAACATGATGCTTTCTAGGTTCATCCATGTTGTCATGTGTATTTGAACTTCATTCCTCTTTATAGCTGATTAGACCACATGGGTAGACCACATTTTGTGTATCCATTCATCAGTTGATGGCTGTTTGAGTTGTTTCTACTTTTTTTTTTTTTTTTGCTAGTATTAGTGCACACATTTTCATTTCTCTTGAGTGTATACCCCAGGGTGGTTTTGCTGGGTCACACGGTTAACTCTGTTCAAATTTTGAGGAAATGCCAGACTGTTTCACACAGCTCCCATTTTCTTTATCCAAGTCCCACTTGTTTCTTTCAAGATTCGGGGGGGGGGAAGTCCCCTCTCTTCTTTTATGGGGGAAATATTTCTCAAGGCAGTATGATTAGCCCCTCCTCTGTGATCCCGTAGGGCTGGGGGCTGAGCTGTTCCAGCATTTCCACCTATCCTGACATTGTCCGTGAACATTCCTGTCCCCCGGGGACTGGAACAGTCCTGAGAGTAGGGACTATACCTCCACCGTTGCCGTGGCCCCAGTGTCTGGCATCCAGTGATGTCCAGCCAGTGAGGTTCTGGCGACTGAATGAATGGCTCCTGGCTCTCTAGCAGCCTCCTGGTGCAGCTGGGCATCACAAGAGCTTCTCCATGACACAGGGCAGGTTGTGCTGAGAGCTCCCTGGAGGCGGGAGTGAGGGCATGAGGTCAGGGCACAGGGCGTGGGTGTGTGAGAAGGCCCGGGGCAGGGGGAATGTGCACGGGGGTGTGTTTTGACCACACGTGTGTAAGTTCACAAAGGACCATGCAGTGGGCCACATGAGACTGATCCAACTGGTTTATGCCTCGAAGGGGGAAGTGAGGACGGTACAGGTGGACCAGACAGCAGTTAAGATGCCCGCTGACAGACAAATGCTGGAGACAGTAACAGTATAGGCCTCACCCGGGGGTGGAGCTCTGCTGCTTCCGAAGTAATTTCCCACCTGTGGTCTCCTGTGAGAACCAGCATGCAGCACGGGCGGAGAGCTTGGCTTTGGGGAGCAGTAGGCCTGGCTTCGTGCCTCTGAGCCCCACTTGCTACCTCATGGTCCAGAGCCTGTCACCTGACTCTGGGCTCTTCCAGGTGCTCGCCTGCGAAATGGGAGCAGGACTCTGTGTGCTCAGGGTGACGGTAAGGATTAAGTGAGTGGACTTCGGTAGAAGTGTGGTGGAATGTATTGACCTACCCCACATGCAGCACTGCTCCTCAGCCCTCCCTGGGAGGCCGGCAGCGGAGCTGTGTTTGTTTCCTTGCGGGGTCAGGACGTGTGGAGTCAGGAGAGAGAACAAAAGTCACGATGATTGAACTCCTTTCATGGGTCAGGTTCAGCGTTAGGCCCTTGAACATGTTATACTAGTGAATGTTCCTGGTAAACCTGTGAGGGAGGCATGGATTTTTCCCAGTAGGTGCTGGGGCTCAGAGAGGGTGAGTCTCTCATGCAAGGTCACGAAGCTAGGAGACGGGAGAATACAGATCAGAACCTTAGATTATAGCGTCTATGGCTACCTCATCATTCCCCCAAAGCCCACAGTGCAGGAGCCTGGCTTGTGAATGCATTCCATTTCCTTGGCATGTGAATGCATTTCCAGAAGGCTGCCATATACTTTTAATAATTGGTATGAACATGCAATCTCTCGTCAGCTGGCTTCCCGTCTACTGTAAGACACAGATAAGAAAGAAAGAGCCGAGAGGACCCAGGAATGTCCTCCACACCCGTTGGCAGAAATCACTTGGGCCCAGAGTTACCTTTCTGATTTAATTCTCCGAGCCTCCTGTGTCTGACTCATGTAAGAAAATGACTTCTTGGGTGAAATATTAAAACGTCATGCGTGAACGTTCATCGTCTCGCTCTGGCAGCTCTGGGGACGATGGCTCAGAGGAGCAGCTCTGCAGTCTGGGCTTGGGAGTCAGATTCGATTTCTCGGAGGTTCCTGAGCCAGGAACGTGCTGGTCTAGGCTCAGGGGGCCCAGGGACAAAGAGTCAGACACAGGAAAACGGCAAGATGCGGGACTGGTTCTCAGAGAGCTCAGGAGCAGGTCATAAATATTGCTCCGTGCAATAGCTAACTTCGTCAAGTACTCTTGATGAGCTGGGCACAGGGTAAGGCCTTCTAATTCTCCCCAAAGCCCTAGGCAGTAGGTCCTATTGATATCGAGACCCATATTATGGACGAAGAAACTGTGGCCCTTGGCAGTTGTCACTCATGATATGTATTAGTGTTCCAGGGTTGCTGTAACACATTTCTACAAAGTGGGTACCTTAAAACAACAGAAATTTATCCTTGAGCCATTCTGGAAGCCAGGCGTCTGAAAGCCAGGTGTTGGCAGGGCTCACCCCCTCTGAAGGCTCCGGGGGAGAATCCTGCACGGCTTTTAGCTTCTGGGGGCTACAGCTCCCTGGCTCGTGGTCACATTGCCCCATCTCTGCTTCCCCCTTCCCATGGCATTCTCCTCTCTGTGTCTGTCCTCTTCTGTTTCTTTCAAGGACACTTGCCACTGGATTTAGGGCCAATCGAGGTAATCCAGGATGACTGCATCTTAAGATCCTTAATTACATCTGCGAAGACCCTTTTTTCTAAATAAGGTTATATTCATAGATTCTGGGAGTGGGGGTGTTGATATATCTTTTGGGGGCGTCACCATTCTGCCCACTACACTTACCTAACTTCACACAGTATGTGGCTTAGCTGGGATTTGAAGCTAAGCCTAATTCCAGAATCCATCTGCTTAACCGTTATGGGCGATATGCTACACACGTATCTGCTGTGTGGCTCTGGGTTAGTCACTTAACCCCTCTGTGCCTCAGTTTTCTCATCTGAATATCATGGTGAGTGCTGCATGGGCTTGTTGTGAGGATTAAACGGGCTGGTAGAGTGAAGCGTCTGAAACAACGCCTAGCACATAGTCTGCACTCGCCAAGAGCTGCTGGTGTTACTGTTTTTGCTATTGTTATTACCAAGACAACACAGCTTAGTCGGAATCCTGCATGAAGGCAGAGCACACTGCTACCGAGGCTGGACTGGGAGACAATGCTCTCAGGTCTCAATTTGCTGGGCTTGAACATCTGCTCACAAGTGCTCCATGCTCATGAAACAATTCACGGATGTAAAAGAGATTTAAACATTTATATGAGAACACTGTGCACAGTGGATGCTATTAATTTCAAAAGCATCAATGAAGAAAATATTTTTTTTTAAAACAAAACAAGTAAAACACAGGATTGATGCGCGGGGAAAAAAAAGCAGGAAGAGACCAATAGGCCCATTCTAGCAGAAGTGACCCCATGCCCTCTGACACCACATGGCCTGGGCTACGGATAGGTCCAGTGTGTAGCAAGGTCATCTCGGGCTGCTCAGTTCACCTCTCCAGCCTTGGTTTTCTCATCTCTAAAATGGGGATGTCCAGCCGTGTTGTGAACTGTGCCATGCTATGGAGATGTGAGCCCCTGTTGTCATTACAGTATGCATTTGCCAACTGTTGAGTGCCTGTGCCCTAGTGGGATAAACCTGGGGTTGGGGGCCCCCCGTCCACAGAAGGGCAGAACAGTGTGTGGGCCGGGCACTAAGAATCGGGCAGGACCTGAGCTTATCTTGCCCTCGCCTGAGCTCTTGGGAGGGGCCCCCAGTTCGTGTCAGCATCCTCTAAACTGCACTGAGCATCTTCAGGTCACACGAAGTGTTCCATCCTATGTCAAGGTCAGAATGACTCAGCATGAGAAGTTCAATCTACTGTTGCTTTAGAGAGAAACTTCAAGCCCAACAATGGCCAAAAATAACAAACATTCAGCAAGTGGCCAATGGGTCCATTTCAGAGCCACTGTGAGTGCTGAGGTGCCTGGACACTTCGGTCCCCTTGGCCTATGCCTTCCTCTCAGTTTCTGTGGTTGGTGGCTCCCTGAGACTGCAGGGCACTTTTTTTTTTTTTTTTTTTACCCTGCCTAAAGTTTCGGTCTAGAACTTGCTCACCTGCCTCTCAACTGCAATGAAAAACATGTCAGAAACAGAAATCTTGTAGCTTTTCCTTCTTTTTATTGCTCGCTCTCTCTCTCTTCCACGGGGAAAACAATTATTTAAATGATGATGAGTGATTTTCAGAAACTCATGAGACTGGAGATGCTCATTCAGCTGTGGGGTTCACACGTGTGCGCCTTCCCATGTGGCCCTCTCTCTGAGTCTGCATGTTCTTTGTCACCATCAGGTCCTCTGGGCTGGGGGGCATGGTGGGGCTTGGGAGGGGACCAGCTCAACTTCAGGTCTTCTGGATTCAGGTTTTTCTTCTCTTACCTTTTTAGCCTTAATTTTATTGTGCTGAGGCTATATCTAACTCTGGCATTCGCAGTGCTGTCCTGGGACCTTCCTAAAGACTGGTGAGGGGCTAGTCCAGAACGTTTCAACCCTGGCTGCAAACTAGAACCCAGGACAACTTAAATAAAATCCCAAGGCTCAGGACCCTTGACAATTCTGATTTTCTGGGGAGTGTGACCTCAGCACTAGTATTTTAAAAAAGATATTTTCTGAGTGATGCAGCCAGGATGGAGAACCACAAATGTAGCCTATCTTTAAAACCACTGAAAAATCTTCCTCCCTGACTTTTAAAATATTACTTATTTTTCTTGCCAGTATCAACATATTTACCCAATAATTTCAGCCAGCTGCTGAGCAACTGCATCACCTGGTCAAGAGGCTGCCAAAGCTGAAAAGAGACATGCCAGGGAGGGGTGTCCATTCATTCATTCACTCATTCATTCATGCATGCATTCCTTTGCTCATCATTCACATGTCCATTCAACCAACATATATTAAGCACCTACTATGTACCTGCCAGGCCCTATATAGGCTTTAGGGGGTAGAGCACTGCACAGGATAGGCAAGGGCCCGATTTCATGGAGCTCACATTCTACGGGAGGAAGACAAAAACAGAGGAGAGAGTGAAGGATAAATAATGTGATAGAAAAACAGGAAGAGGTGAGACAGAATGTTGGGGGCCATGTATGGTTTGTTAATTAGTTAACATGTTGATACTCCCCAAATCGATCTACAAATTCAACGCAACCTTTATGAAAATCCTAACGATCTTTTTTGCAAACGTGGAAAAACTGATACTATAATTCTAACGGAATCAAGCGACCCTGAATAGCCAAAACAGTCTTGAAAACAAATAATGAAGTTGCAGGACTTATACTTCCCAATTTCAAAGCTTACCATAAGTGATAATAATCAAGACAGCGTGGTGTTGGCATAAGGACAGACATGTAGACTGATGGAATAAAATTGAGAATCCAGAAATAAACCATACATCAATGGTGAATTGATTTTGTATAGGGGTTAGAATACTATCCAATGGGGGAAAGAATATTCTTTTCAGCAAATTGTCCTTGGACAACTAGATATCCACATGCAAAAGAAATAATTTGTACCATTACCTCACACTGTATAAAAAGTTAATTCAAAACAAATAGAATGAAAAAAAAAAAACCTAGACAGAATGCCTAAATGTAAAACTAATACTATAAAACTCTTAGAAGAAAACATAAGTGTAATAAATCCTCATGTCCCCAGACCAGGCAATGGTTTCTGAGTTATGATATCTAAAGTACAAACAACCAAAGAAAAAATAGATAAACTGAACATCATCAAAATTAAAAATGTTTTTGCATGTCACAGGACAGTACTGAGAAAGTGAAATGACAACCCACAGAATGGGAGAAAATATTCACAAATCGTATACCTGATAAGGATCTAGTAGTATCCAGAATACATAAAGAACTCCTACAAATCAACAATGAAAAGACAAATAATAAAAAACGGGCAAAGGACTTGAAGAGTTATTGCTCCAAAGGAGATATACCAATGGCCAACATGCACATGAAAAGATGCTCACCATCATTAGTTTTTTGATAATAATTCTCTTCAAAACCCAATGAGATAACACTTCATACCCAATAGGATGGTTATAACCAAAAGGGCAGATAAATAAAATTTTTGGCAACAATGTGGAGACATTGAAACCCTCATACACTGCTGGGAATGTAAAATGGTACAGCCACTGTGTTCCTAAAAATGTTAAACAGAATTTTATATGACCCAGCAATTCTACAGGGTGTGTGTGTGTTGTGTGTGTGTATGTATGTGTGTGTATACTCAAAAGAACTGAAAACATAATGTTTACACAAAAACTTGTACATGAATGCTCATAGCAGCATTGTTCATAATAGCCAAAACGTGGGAAGAACACAAATGTCCATTAACTGATGAACAGAGAAACAAAATGTGGTCTATCCATAGAAGGGGATATTACTCAGCCATAAAAGGAGTGCAGTGCTGACACGTGCTACAACGTGGACGGACCTGGAAAGCCCTTCTGCTAAGTGAAAGAGGCCAGACCCAAAAGGCCGCATATTGTATGATCCCACTGATGTAACATGTCCAGAGCAGGCAAATCCATGAAATACAAAGCAGATGACTGGCTGCCAGGGGCTGGAGGGAAAGTGAAATCTGGGGTGATGGGCCAAAGAAGAGGGGTTTATTCTGGGGATGATGAAATAGTTCTGGAATCAGTGCGGATGTTCGCACAGTCTTATGAATGTATTAAAAGCCACAGTGGCATACATTTTAAAACTGAATCTTATGGCATCTGAATTATATCTCAAAATAAACCATTAAAAATGAACGTCTCTGCTTGTAAGTGACAATGAGTGGGAGCAGGGAGCCCGCTTAGAAACTTGTAAGAACAATAAACAACTCAGTGCCTTGCATGATCATGGTTCTTCACTTCATCACACCTCTCGCGCACTGCGTCGGCTTTCCCTCACAGCACCCCCTTCTGCGAGGCCAGATACTGAGGGTGATGGTGCTCTGGGCCTCAGTGGTAGCAGCGGAGGTGGACAGAGTGGTGGGTTAGGAAAGGGTTTGGCAGTAGAGCCTGTGGGATTAGTACACAACCTCTCAGAGAATATCCCACTGCTGTTCCAATATGGTTGCTCTAAGGAGGAGTTCATTCAATTATTCAATTACTATTATTTATTGAGTGTGTCCTATGTGCAGAGGACTTTTCCATATGCTGGGGATCCTGCAGTGAATAAAAGACAACCATCCCTCCCGCCAAGTCCTTGCGGAGCTCACATTCTCGGATGGGGCAGTATTTGTGACAGCGATAGGAAGTTGGACGGAGTGTACTATATCATTCATATAGAATGTACTACGGTCACTGTACTAGGTACAGAGAACCTTGTATATCAGTACCTGGCTCTCTCTCCCCTCGGCACATAGTAGGACTGCTCTTCCGTGCCCCATGAACTCAGGCATGCATTGTGAACATGTTCTGCCCACTAAAACATGCATGGAAACAACATGTGATACTCGGGAGTGGGAGCTTTAAAAGTCAGTGCATGCTTTACCACGTACTCTTGCCCTTTGCCACAGAAACTGCCCCACCAGCTGTGTCCTGGAGTTAGGACACTAGGGGGGAAGCTGTAGTTGACTCCTGATGGACAAGTACTCTGGTGAGTAAAGAATCTTTATTATCTTTAGGCCAGAGCTTTTGTTTTTTTTTTTTTTTCCCCTACCAGAGCAAAACCCTGACAAACACAGGTTCTCTTTTACTTTTTCATCCTCTGAGGGGCATTAAATCCAAACTCAATCCTGGCTCCTACTTTAGAAAAGGAAGCCCAGTATCTCAGCAGTGTCACTTGAACTTTAAACCGAGAATCTGGAGGCCTGTGTCAGAGGGAACATAGAGTTGGCGACAACGCCCTGCTTGTGTGTCTCTGTGTGTGTCTAATCTTGCCCACCGGCCTGCGCAGTCCTTAAGGGAGCCTGAGCATGGCAGACAGTGCCCCCCCCGCCAATGCTGAAGGAACACGCCGATGACACATAGTTTACGAAGAGTAGGTTGTTTGGAATTTTCCCCACCAAAAAGAGGGACGGTCTCTGTGGGTGCAGCAGCCGAAGTTTGTGCCAACACAGATGTGTGGGATTGGGGAAAAAAATCACCAAAATGTAAAGGCTCCTTTTGCTCAAGAACTGGAATGGTTTTACCAAGACACACAGTGGTCAGAAGTTGCCAGTATCACAGACAATTTTCCAGCCATTCTGTTCCAGGTACTCAAGAATTTCTAGTGAATGGATCATCCCCTGGAGAGCACATGCTCTGGGAGGGGCCAGAGAACTTCTAGCCTCAGGGCTGCGCTCTGGTGTGGTGGCTCTGCATCTTTTGCTTTGTGAAGGCAAAAGGGAAGCCAACAAGGAAGATGGAAAAAACTAATCTCTCACATATCTAAGATGCCTTCTGATGATACAAGATGTTCCAGAAATGTGGCTGTGGCCGGCAGAGCCTGTCTGTCCACACATGGGGCCCATGATGCTGACTGCAGCTGGGGCTAGGCCGGGACCCGTGCCAGAAGGCGAGTATCTGTGGACATCCTTAAATGTCTCTCTGGCATATTATTCCAATTAAATCCTGCCCGGCATTCTCATTTTAATAACTTAATCTGGCATTTACACCTTGCCTGCTCTCCCAGAGGGCCTGAGGCAGCGCACAATAAAAGCCTAAACACAACAGGACAATTAAAAATAAAGACACATGATCAGAAAGAGAGATAATCCTCCAGGAACCTGAGATAAGATGGTTATTGCAGCCAGAGTGTTGAATTTGGCTCCTTCTTTCTGGCAGCCAAGGTTAAAAAGAAAACGGAGTGGCTTATTCAGCTATGACTGCCTGATCGAAGGAAGGAAGTAGATACAAGTTCACGGGAGAGCACATCCCATTTCCTGGCTCTGAATTCCATGAGGATCTAGCCCGTGGATCTCCATCTCAGGGGCACTAAGTCACAAACTGAACAACAGTCCTTTACAGAAGATGCTGAATCATTCTTCAATTGGCAGCTTTAGTCCCATAAGTGGGCCCTTGGTAAAAGGTGAGGGTGTAATATTAAATTAAATTGCAACTCGGCAAAGACATTTCTTGGAGAAGTCGGCTTAATGGGCCCAGACAGATGGGTTGAATTTGGACATATGGAGGCATGGGGAGAGAGTTCCAGGTGGAGGAAACAATTTATTCAATAAATATTTACTGAGTACTTACTCTGAGTCAGGCCCTGCCAGTGAGTGGGTACTGGGGACACACAGATGGCCTTGCCCTCCGAGGAGGTCACAGACGTGGGGGGCCAGGTGCATAGACAGTCAATTACCAGTGCTGTGACTGGAATGAGGGGGCAAACAGGAGAAGGGGCCTAGGAAGATGCAGCCACGGCAGACCGCACGTCCTAAAGGCTCCCAGAGAAGATGTTTCCAAGCTGCCTCTTGAAGGTCAAGTAGGACGTTTTTGCATGAAGATGGCATCTCGGGGTGGTCAAGAGGGTGTTCTGGGTAGAGAGGACAGCACGGACAAAGGTGTGGGGGAAGAGAGAGCACGATGTTTTGGAGGAATGCTGATCATTCAGGGTAGCTGCGCACAAGGAGGGAGGAGGGGCCCACAGACGGGGAGGCAAATAAACTCAGAAGGTCGAGGACCTTCAGGTCTGCTAAGGAGTGTGGGCTTCATCCTCTAGTGAAGGGGAGGATTTGAACCGGGAGAATGAACTGGCCAGAAGTTCAGATGTTGTAGCTGTCTCCAGGGAGTAGTCAGGCTAACTGGGCAGCCCTCAGCTAGCAGACTCTGTCAGAGGTCCTTGTGGGGTCCCACTCCCCTGCCTGGAGTTGGTCCACATCTGGCCAGGGCCCCAGCCCAGCCATCCAGGACACCATGGATGATAAAGACCTGCCCCACTGTCCAGGGCTGGCAGTAATGACCCATAGCTTGGAATGTGACCCTCTGCATCAAAGCTCTGGACCACCAGGCCACCTGTGAGCCGTCCACAGAGCAGAGTGGACTCTGATCCTTAGCACTACCCTTACCCTGGCCATTCTGGTATCTCTTTATTTCAAAATGAGGAGTATGAGATGGAACTTGGACAAGCTTTATAAGGATACCAGATGTTTCCAGAAAGTATGTGCTCTGTGATTGGATTTTTTTTTGCAGAGCAACTGTGGAGGGAGGTAGAAGATAAGAGTTAAAATTATTTAAAACTCCATGTATTTGCCTCTTCCAATATCTGTTGCCATAGAAACATACTGGCATAAGCCACCAGTTTCAAAGCCAAGTGTAGTCTGTGACTTTGAAAGCCCTGGTTTGCTTCTGCAAAAAGGATGGTAAAAGCATGGAACGTGGAGGGAAGTTTGAAATACCTCTCTGTTCCAGACTGCCCTTAACTTGATTACTGCCCAAATGGCCAGAAAACCACAGAACCCAGAGTGCCGGGAATTCTCCATGTAGGCTACTTGCAGCCTGTGGAGACAGCCTTTCACCATTCCCATAAATAAACGCCACACACACGGCTCCCATGGGGGACTGGAGCACACACGATTCCCTCTCTTGTTGCGACCTGCCTGGGAGCAGATGGGGGATGTCTTTAGGGAGGGCAGGTGGTCTCAGGATGCTGCCTCGGTGGCTGCCCTGAGGCTCCGCGGGGTGCTCGACGTTCAGCGACCTTTAGTGCTGTCTCCCATCTTCTCTTCACTTCAAAACCATTTCAGAGTGGTCAAGTGGAAGTGTAAGAGGTGGCTGGTGTAGAAGGAAGGCTTGGGGAAAAAACCAAACAACTCTTCCACCTAGATTCACAGGCTGTCTTCACACTGTCAGTATATACTGCTTTTACTTTGGGGGGAAATTATCTCAAATTATTTTCCTTAAAAGAAAAAAATCCCATATGGGTGTGTGTGTATGAATACACATACAGTGTCAATTCTTGGTTTTCACCTTACTTGATCTAAAAGCAGCATCTGACACACTTGATCAAAACTTCTTCTTGAAACTCTTTCTTCACTTGGTTTCCTAGACACCAAATGCATATGGTTTTCTTCCCATCTTGGTGGCTTTTCCTTCTAGGTCCTTTGCTGTTTCTCTCCTACCTTCTTGATGTCCCAACACTGGAGTGATTGAGGGTCTGCCCTTGGTCCCCTTCTCTTCTCCATCTGTATGCCTCACCCCTCATCCAAGCACCATCTTATTAGGGCTCTCGTCCAAGGTTTTCAATGCCATCTCTATGAAGACCACATCCAAGTTCCCATCTCAGGCTTTCACGTCTCCCCAAACTCCAGACCCATATATATAACACCTACTCACCATCACCACTAGTAGAGTAGTATTCAAAAACAAGTGTTTTCCCTTTTTCTCGAGAATACAAATCATAGGTAAAAAACCCCTTTTAGGGGCGCCTGGGTGGCACAGTGGTTAAGTGTCTGCCTTCAGCTCAGGGCGTAATCCTGGTGTTATGGGATCGAGCCCCACATCAGGCTCCTCCGCTATGAGCCTGCTTCTTCCTCTCCCACTCCCCCTGCTTGTGTTCCCTCTCTCGCTGGCTGTCTCTATCTCTGTCAAATGGCATTTGTCTCAGAGAGCTCTCCCTCCTTCAAGTGCCCCCTGTGCATGTGCAGCTCTCTCTCCTGGCTACTCCCTTCCTTCCTCACCACCACTTTGAAATTCCCTTCCCAGGCTTCTTCGGTCCCCATCAGTGCTTTGTGGTTGCTCAGGCTCCAGTCAGGACATCTTTGATTCTTACTGCACCCACTCCCTGGATGAGCACACTCATTCCCATGGCTCCTCTGCCCTGTCTCTATCTAGTGGACAAACTACTCCCTTGTGCTCCACGACTCTGTATCCAATATTTTGAGCTCCTCTGCCCAGAAGCGAGGCCCTTACATGCCCTTCCAAAACTGCTCCTTATTCTGCACCCTGCCTCAGTGAACAGGTCTGCCATCCACCACCCAGAGATCTGGGCATTGCCCTTACTGCCTCCCTGTCCCACCCCATAGAGTCAATCAATCACCAAGTCTTGTCGTATCTGCTTCCTTAATCTCTCTCAAAGCCACCCACTTCTCCTTGTTCCCACTGCAACTGCCCTGCTTTAGGTCACCATCAGTTCCTGCCTGGATTATAGCAAAAACCATATCTGAGCCATCTCTGGGCCTCCAGCCTCGCCCCTCCATCTGTTCTCACCCTGCAGCCAGGGCAAACCTGATCATGTCACTCCCTTGATTGAATGTCTTTAATTTTGAAGTTTAAACTCCTGTTCAGCACATAATGTCCCTAATGATCAGGCTCTGACCACATCTTCATTTGTCTTTCCTGTCACCTCCCCAAAGGCACCCTTGGCTTTGGCCAGCAGAACTGTTTCAAACTATTTCATACACACACACACACACACACACACACACACACACACACACACACACTTTAAGAAAAAAACAATATACTAACATCGTTAATATAGTGAGAAACTAGGTGCTTCCCCTCTAAGATTGGGAATAAGTTTGGAATGTCCCCTTCTCACCATTCCTATTCAACATTGTACTTGGAGCTCTAGTTAATACAAATATTAGACAAAAAAGGAAATACAAGCTATACAGATTGGGAAGAAAGAAATAAAATTGTCTGTGTGCAGTTGACATGATTGTCTATGTAGAAAGTTCCAAAGAGTCAACAAAAAAACCTCCTGGAACTAATAAGCAATTATATAGCATGGTTGTAGGATATAGGTTAGTATACAAAAGTCAATTGCTTTCCAATATGCCAGAAATGAGCAACTGGAATTTGAAATTAAAGATACAATACCATTTGCATTTTTACCAAAAGCAAAGTAAAATACTTAGGTATAAATCTAGCAAAATATGTATAAGATCTATGTGAGGAAATCTACAAAACTCTGATAAAATTAATCAGAAAAGATCTAAACAAATGGGGAGACATTCCATGTTCATGGATAGGAAGATTCAATACTGTTAAGATATCCATTCTTTTCAACTTAGTCTATAGATTCAACACAATCCCAAACAAAATCCCAGCAAGGCACTTTGTGGACATTAGCAAACTGATTCTAAAGTTTACATGGAAAGGCAAAAGACCCAGAATAGCCAATACAATACTGAAGAAGAATAAAGTTGGAAAGCGGGCACTGTTTGACTTCCAGACTTACTATAAACCTATAGTAATCAGAACAATGCGGTATTGGCAAAAGAACAGACAAATAGATGAATAGAACAGAACAGAGAGTCCAGAAATAGACCCATACAAATATAGTCAACTGATCTATGACAAAGACACAAAGGCAATGGAGAAAGAATAGTATTTTTGATAAATGGTGCTGGAACAACTAGACATTCACATGCATAAAAATGAATCTAGCAAATGACCTTGTATCTTTTCACAAAAGTTAACTCAAAATGGACCACAGACCTGAATGTAAAGTGCAAAGCTATAAAACTTCTGAAAGGTAACAGGAGAAAATCTAGGTGACCTTGAGTTTGGCAATGAGTGTTTAGATGCGGCACTGAAAACAAGCTTACTGGAAGAAAAAATATGGATTGGGCTTAATTAAAATAATTTGTGTTTTGCAAAAGATAATGTTAAAGGAATGAAAAAACAAGATACAGACTGACAGCAAAGATTCACAAAACATATTTGATAAATGACTGGCATCCAAAATATACAAAGAACTTTGAAAACTCAACAATAAGAAGACAATCTAATTACAAAGCAAGTAAAAGACCTAAACAGACACCTCACTAAAGAAGATATGCAGATGGCAAATAAGCACATGAAAAGATGTGCCGTATCACATATCATTAAGGAAATATGACTTCAAATAAAAGCGTGACATCACTTCGTACCTATAGAATAGCTAACATCCAAAACACTGACAACACCAAATGCTGACAAGGATGTAGGGCAACAGAAATTCTTATTCATTGCTGATGGGAATGCAAAATGGTACAGCCATTTTGCAAGACAGTTGGGCAGCTTCTTACAAAGCCACACATAGATTTGGCATACGATCCAGCGATCATGCTCTGAGGTGTTTACCCAAATGAGTTGAAAACTTACGTCCACATAAAACCCTACACAAAAGTGCTTATGGCAGCTTTATTCATAATTGCCAAAACTTGGAAGCTACCAAGATGTCCTCTCATGGGCAAATAGATTACACTGTGGTACATCCATGCAATGGAATATTATTCAGTGATAAAGAGACGAGTGATCATGCCGCGAAAAGACACGCAGGAACCTTCAAGTCATACTGCTAAGTCGAAGAAACCCGCCTGAAAAGGCTGCCTAGCATATGATTCCAACTATATGACATTCTGGAAAAGGCAAAACTATGGTGACGATAAAAAGATCAGTGGTTGCCAGGGGTTGGCGAAGTACTGAGGGCATTTAGGACAGTGAAACCCTTCTGTATGACACTGTAACGGTGGATACATGACTTCTGCATTTGGCAAAACCTGTGGAATGTGCAACAGAAAGAATGAACCCCACCTAACCATAAATTATGAACTCTAGTAAATAATAACAAATCAATATTGGTTCATCAATTGTAACAAATACACCACACGACACAAGATGTTAATAATAGAAGAAACTGTGGGGTGTGGGGTGGGGTGTATATGGGAACTCTCTGCGCTTTCTGTTAATTTTTCCTGTAAACCAAAACCTGCCCTAAGCAACAAAGCCTATATAAGTATACATTTAAAAAATGATACGCATCACACATTTAGAATAGTACCTGGCATATAACAAGTGCTATATAAATATGTATCGCATGGAAATGAATAAGGCTGTGGAGCTGGGATGTCTCCAGTAGGACTCCAGAATCAGAATTTCATTCTCTGGACACTTGCATGCACTCTCACTGGGAGAATCTCCATGGGTCCTTCCCGTTATTCACCAACTCTTCATCCTATTTATTTCTAACCGCTAACAGAATCCATGCAATTGAAAGTGCTCCCACGTATTCATCTGTGTGTTTATTATCTGCACCCCGACTAGCCGGTGGGCGCCGTGAGATCAGGGCCATGGCTCCTGTGCTTACCTCCGTCTCCCCAGTGGAAGATGTGTGCAGGGCTGCTGGCTGGGCAGTGTGTGTGGGGGTCTCTGTCGTGGAGAAGCTGGCAGTCTAGTGAAGGCAGGGGCAGGGCAGCACGCAGCCAAGCTGGGCAGCACGCTAAGTGTCCCGACAGAGGAATGTCGGGAAGCTAGGCACAGGGGTGGGGAGGAGCAGGAGCTGAAATTTGCTGGAGCTAGGGGACTCAGGGACACATCCCCATAGAGATAACCCAGGGGCCTGGAACTGAGATCATTTACTTGTCAGAGAACATTCTGAAAGAGGGAACAGCACAGGCAAAGGCCTGAAAGTGTAACACAGAGCAAGGCCTATGACTGGAATCCTGAGGTGTTCACAGTGTCCAGAGCGTCCAGAGCAACCAAAGGCATCCCGGGTCGGTAAGGGCAGGTGGGGACAGACAATAAAGGTCTTTGATCACTTCTCCCCTAAGCGGAGACTTTCTCTCTCACTGGGAGTCCTGGAAAAAACAGCCTCTTGAAGGACAATTTAGAACACCTCATCCCCTGGGCACACTGTTCAACCACCATGCCGTGTCTGACAGAGAAGGAGGGTCGGAGAGAAATCAACTGGTTGCCTGGTGCTGTTTGGTGGCAAAACGACAATAAGCCGACAGGGCTGCGGGTCGACAAATCAAAGGGTTCTGCTGTCATGGCAACAGAATGACAGGGCAACCCTAAAAATAAGAGGAGAAAAAGAGGAGCAGGCCAGAAAAGGTTCAGAGAGAAATCTCAGCAGATACCTGGAGGGAAACCAAGATGGAGTATCTGGGCCAAGAGCCATGGAGCTGGCTCTCCTCCAGGCCCTACCATGGAAAGCCTGGATGCCCCTGGGCAGGTCCCCTCCCCAGACTCGGTTTCCTCATCTACACAGTGAGGCATTTCCGTGGACCCCCGCGGCTCCTCCATTTGAGACTCGTTGCCCTGGAAGGTTGCACATGGTCTAGGGTTCTCTACACAGAGCCACTGAGAGCCTCTGTACTTATTTTAGAAAGAAAGGAAGAAAGGTAAGGTCGGCGATAGCAAACTGTCACTTATGCTAACCTGACTGCACAAGGTTGATCTCCTTTAAAGGGTCCAGGGGGACCGGGTTCCCAGGTCCACTTCCAGAGTCTGCTGACTGAGGCTGACACCAGCCCTGCGGCCTCTCTGTGCCACAGCCAGAGCGTGGGGAACCCCTGGTGCGTACTTGGCCTTCACCTTAACCTCAAGCAGAGGCAGCAGTGCCCCGCCTCCCCAGCCACCCCCTGCTAGGCTGCAAGCCAGCAGACTGGTCTAGACTCGGTCCACTCGGTCCACCTGCACAGCTCCAGGTGTTCAGGCGGGCTCTGCCTGACTTGCTTTCCCCCTCCCTGATATCCTGGGCTCTCAGTCTGGCCGGCGCTCTAATCCGAGCCCTCACCTGCACAAAGGGAAAATGCTTTCCTGCCCTGCCCACTTCCCAAATCTGTGCCCGTGGCCAAGCTCTGAGAGAGCCCCTAAAAACCGCAAAGTGCTGTCCATGTGCTGAAAGGCAGGTAGGGTAGGGTGGTGCATAAGAGGGTAGTTAGTGGTGCTGCCACTAACCTGCTAGGTAGCCTTGGGTAACTAATCTCTTCAGATTTCTGTTTCCTCATCATTAAAACGGGGCTAAGGGCGGCCCCTGTACCACAGTTACTGTGAGGATTCAGTGAGTTAACGCACAGAGCTGGCTATCGCCATCATGGCTGTTGCCATTATCAGCATTACGGCTGGTGATTAGCACCCCCTTGGCTCTCCCCTAGCCCAGAGGCCCAGGTAGCCATGACAGTTCTTCCTCCTGTTGGCATCCTGTCTGGATTTCCAACTCCTGGCAGTGAATGAGGAGCTCCCCAGGGTGCAGTGGGGGGCAGGACTGCTCCTTTGCCAAAGGTGCACCATGAGTGGTAACCAGGCATCACCTCCCCTCTGGAAACAGCTTGTTTGCCCCAGTGACCTCCTGCCCCCTCGGCACATGGGTACAGCTGGCATCTAGGCCTTCCTCCTCGGCAGTCCTGGCCATGCCTGTCTGGAGTCCTGCTTCCTCCCAAAGTGAGGCCGAAGGCTGTGAGACGGAGGCACCGGCTCTAACGCTGTGTCCTACATCTGCGCTGGCAGAAAACGGCGTTCTGTGCCACGGCTCTGGCTTCCTGGCTTCTCACTGCGCTGAGAAAACCCTCTATTTGTTCCCCTGCAAATGAAGCTGGGCTTCTTATTTGTCAGAAAGCCATCTTGTCCAGAAGGGTAAAAACCTCTGTTCTCAGTGCATAAAATGACCATTTCCACGTTAGTTTAAGAATCCACACTACATTCCACAAAAAGATGTCTCGAATAATGCAGACTGCGGTTCTCTCGGTAGAATCTGCTACACCGTATGGAAATCAGGATGCACGGCACACGCCGCTCAAGCCCGGCCCTCTCCCACGAAGGCAAGTTTAACTGTTCTAAGAGCAAGGCCACAAAACCACAGCTTCCAAAGGGTCTTGAACTTCCCTAATCTGGAGCATCCGGGGAAGACCAGTGTGAGTAGAGGGCAAGGCTGAACGCAAGACTGTTAAAATATATACTTTTATGTACTTCTATTTAAGGTTCTTCCTTTTAACAGAACTTCTCACTTCGAAACTCACATAGTAACGAGAAGGAGCAATCAGAATGTTTACTCCCGAGTACAACCCTTAGAGAACTTGCTTTTAAGGAGGTTGAAACGCAATGTAATTTCCAGACGGATCGATCCTATAAATGGGGGTTTCAACAATGTGCACAGAATATACTCATTTAAATGGCCCAACATTTCTTATTTCTGCATACATTAATATCACTAGACAATTCTTTCACCGTGTTTTTCCCAGGAGTGAAGACTTTCTATTTGGCCTTTCTGGAATATGTCTCAAATGGAAGAAAACAGAACTAAATGAGGAGTTTCTGATGGGGAATGTGGGCCCACGTGCAGCTGTGAAGATTCCCCTGGAACGACCTTGATTTCTTCCTAAGCAGTGCACTTGGGGCGGTCAGGGCTACGTACTGCCCGCCGGTCCTGGAGCGTCTGGGAGCGGCATGCCCGAGGGCTTCCCTCCTGCCGCCGTGGGCGCTTACCTCCATGCTGTACCTTTCCACCGTCCTCCTCAGAGGGTCCACAGCCTGCCAGCAAATCAGAATGCACAAGTCGATCAGCAGCATGCCCCCGACAATCACCAGCAGCTTCTGGTCCTTGATGATCTGCAGAGAGGGCAGGGCCACAAGTCAGCAGACATGAGAGAGGTTCCCCGACAGCAGCTGAGGGGCTGGCTCAGGGGTGTGAGAATCTCTCGAGACTCTCCATCACCCACAGGATAAATCCAGCCAAACTCCTTTGCTTGGCATTCAAGGCCTCTCATGAGCTTGGCTCAACCGCTCCCTAGACACACACATGCACTTATTTAGGTTTGAGGACTCGGAGTTTCTGGACCTGCTGTGACGTTTACTACCTCCCCTCCCCGAAAACTCCCACCCCCAGGCCTTTGTAGGTGCCAGTTCTGTTGTCTGAAACATCCTGTTCTTTCTGTCTGGCAAACTCCTACTGATCTTTAAAGACCTAGATCCACTGTCACTTCCTCCATGAAGTCCACTCTAACTCCCACAGCAGAATTCATTACTCCTACAGCACTTTGTTCACGTACTATCCGGAGAAGTCATAGTAGTACCAACAAGGATATTTAGTGAACACTTACTCTGTGCCTGCCTCTAGACTGATTAACTGGTTACATATATTATCTCTAATAAAGGCAGATACTATTATTATTCCCATTTTAAAAAAAAGATTTAATTATTTTAGACAGAGAGAGTGATTTTCGAGTTGGGGGGGGCCAAGAGGAGAGAGAGGATCTCAACTAGACTGCACACTGAGTGTGGAGCCCGACATGGGGCTTGAACTCATGACCCCGAGATCATGCCCTAAGCCAAAACCAAGAGTCAGATGCTCAACCGACTGAGCCACCCAGGTGCCTCTAATTGTTCCCATTTTATGGATGAAGAAACTGAGGTTTGTGAGGAGCTAAGTAACTTGTTCAACGTAATACAGCTAGTAAGAGGTGAAGTCCAGATTTGAAGCAAGCTCTGTCTTTCTCCAAAGTCCACACCCTCACACACTTAGCACCGACCAGATGCTATATTGTTTTATTCTGTACTTATCAGGAAACTGGGGAGCCCCTGACAGAAGGGAAGCCGATTTTATTTTTCTGTGCCTCCTCAGCACCTAGCAGGGCCTGGCAAGCAGTAGGCACTTACAAGTTTGATGGATCCACTTGAGGTGAAGGTATATTTACAAAAAAAAGAAATACAATTTCTGTCCCTCTTTGCAGCCTGGGATGTCTTAATTACGTGGTGAAACTCCCACCCCACTTTCTGTCTGTTTGATGGGGACTGGCCCGGGGACAGATGCTGCCAGCTCTGAAGATAACCTGTATTTCATTCATTCCACGTTTAAGTGCCCCCTCCCCCAAGAGCTAATGTGATGAAGTCCTTCTGGAAGAGACTATAGAAAAACAAACAAAACTGAGGCAGAAGCTTAAGAAATATCACCAGGTCTGGTTTTTAATGATTAAAGCCATTTTAAAAGGAGAAATAGAAACTCAAGAGGGGCCTCTGTGTTGCTGAATTGTAAAAGAACAGGAAAGTATTTCTGAGTTCCTGCCAAAGAGATCAAATCCACCAAAACTGCTTTATGGGGGGGCTGGGCACTGGCAAAACCCCCTCTTGGAGATTTTCTGGCAGCATCCAGTGAACCACTGATGCTTTGCAGAAGTCCTGCTTAACCCTTACTCTCTGGGGAACTAGGCAACTCCCTGCTAGCCTTGAGAAAGTGGCGCAAAAGGAAGACATGCCCGAGGAGCTTAGGATGCGGAGGACAGGCTGGAAGGGGCCTCCCTACTTAATGCTCACCCAAGGCTGTTTGAGCCCCCAGGCACGTGCCCATGTTGTGCCTGACCCTGGAAGGTCCTTCTCTCACCTTCTTGAGGGCACCCTCCTACTCTGACTTCAACACTGAGCTTGAGCTGCTCCTCAGGGATCCCAGGTGGGCCCTGCACAGGGCTCGTGCTGCAGCCGTGTTCCGGTCAGAGCAGAGGCAGGGCCAACTAGTCTCCCCACTGTGCCCTTGCGCCTTATACAGAGGCTGGCTCTCAGACCTTCCTGGGGAATGTTTGGGGAATGAATGCATGAGCCTCAGGAAGAGGACAGGAGAAAGTGGCACTGTAAGTTCAAGGTCCCTGCCACCTGCCCAGGGTTCAGGTTCTACTTGCCACGGGACACCTGCTGCTGCATGTTCCTACCCTCCTCACTGGACAGCCCCCAAACCCTTCAGGGCACACGCCTTCTTCTCCCTGTCCTTGCTACAAGGACGGGGGACATTCACTGGATAGCCACATGCATTGCCTTTGGAGCCCCAATGACAGTTGTAACTTCACATTTATTTGTGCGATCATTTGGTTTGTGTCTCTCCTCCCTTCTAGACTGTGAACTCCGTGCGATTTGGTTTTGCTCATCACTGTATTCTTAGTGTCTGTTTGAGGCCTGGCAGAGAAAAAGTGCTCCATAAGCCCTGGTCGACGGGTGATGGCCTAAGCAAACATGCCCTGAGCACTCACTCCGTGCAGGCCCTGTGCTGGGCATTGGAGATGCAGAGGACTGGTGCTGCCCTCCAGGGGCCCATAAGGTTGGGAGGAGAGACAGACTTGCACCGGATGAATCCAAGAGGGTGCGGGGAGGAGATAAGGTGGCTTCATGGGGGAGTTGCTGGAGGCTACTGAGACGTCAGACAGAGGAAGCAGCATGAAGAGCTGAGGGGCTGGGTCAGGGGAGTGACCACATCAGGCCACCCCTGATTCAGGATTCTTCTGTGACTCCCCACCACCTAGGTGATAAATCCAGCCAAACTCCTTTGCTTGGCATTCAAGGCCTTTCCCAAGTTTGGCATGACTACTCCCCAAACACACATGTGGACTTGTTAATGTTTAACCATTCCCGAGTCTCTGGCTGAGTTGTGATTTTTGCCCTCCAAACCTTTGTAGGTGCTGTTTCTTTTGTCTGAAACTTCCAGTGTTTCTGTGAGAGGCTCTGTGTGAGTGGGGTGGGTGGGATGGCTGGAGAGGGGGTTAGCTGGGGAGACACTGGGCCCATACATGGGGTTGCTGGAGTTGAAGCATCATTAAGCAGAGGCGTGATGGGGCGCTTCTGCAGCATGGAAGGGTAGAGTCGAGGCGGGGAGCCCGCAATAGGAGGCCAGTTAGGAGCTGGCACAGGTGTCCCGGTGAGCAGGGAGGAGCCTCGATTCAGGGCAGTGACTATCGTGGTGGTCAGGAAGATGCCGGTGCCATAGATATCAGGCAGGTGGAGTGACTGGCTTCAGCCTCTGAGTCCTCTCTCCCTCCCCAGACCTCCCCCACCAGCAAGGGCCAGCACCTCCAGATCCCCTGAGACAAAAGGTCTATGACTCTTCAGAGTCTACCTTCCAGGAGGCAGTGACCTTGAACGTGCTCAACACGGATTATGTCAGTGCACACCGATGCCATCACTCTGAACTCTCTCTGAAGCCAGGAGGTTACTAGTGCCCCATTCTCAGTGGGGGTAAAGGCATACAGTAATAATGATTAAGCACAGGTTCTGGAATCAGATCTGAGTGTGAATATTACTAATGTGCTGTGTGGCCTTGGGTAAGTTTCTTAACCCCTCTGAGCCAGTTTCCTCATCTACACAATGGGGGGAATAACGACATAACCTGTCTTAGATGACCAAAGTCTGGCTTATCATAACTGTTCAACAGCTGTCAGCTATTATTATTAAATGTCACTTTCCATTGTTGTCTAGAGCAGGGATCAGCAGATTACGGATCTGGCCCACCGCTTACTTTTGTAAATGAAGTTTTATTGGAATACAGCCATACCCATTCATTTATGTGTTTGTCTTTGGCTGCTTTCATTCTCCAACAGTAGAGTTTAGTGGTTGCAACAGCAACTCTAGGGCCTGCAAAGTCCATATTTAGCTATCTGGCTTTTTACAGAAAAAGTTGTCTGATTTCTGGTTAACAGAAAAGAGTATTTCTTCAAGAGACTTTAGATATTTTGACTGATTGAGACTAGCCTTCTGCTAGGACCAACTCATGGCCTAGTTTCAGGGATGCCATTCCAGGGGCATACAAAGTGAATGGTGCCCCCTGGAGTTGTGAAATTCACATCACTCAGACAACAGGGGCTCTCTGGTGAAGCTGCTGAAAGCTCTCTCTCGGCATTTTGCTGAAGCTGAGCCCACACAAAGGTCTGAGGTGATGTCTCCATGTTATTGTCTGCAATAGTACCAAGTCATATGTGAACTTGCTTTTTTTTTTAATTAAAAAAAAATTTTTTTAAAGTAATTTCTACAACCAACATGGGGCTTGAACTCACTACCCAGAGATCAAGAGTGACCTGCTCTACTGACTAAGCCAACCGGGTGCCCCTGGAGTGAACCTGCTTTGTCCTCCAAAAAAACATCTGCTTCCAGAACAAAAGATCTCATCTCTGAGTTATTGCTCTCATCTCAATGTCTCAGTTTGGTCCTATTAAGAGGCAGAATAAAGACTGTAGTAAGTCTTCCAATTCAAGATTTTATGACTGAGCTTTAGAAACAAAAAATCAGTAACATGCCATAAAAACACCAGATTTGCAAGCATTAAGTCACCACGTGTCAATATGTCCTTTAATAGGCTTCTTTTCCTTTAATGTCTTTAAAAATGTTGCCATATGGGGTGAAGTTTGTGTATGTGTGTTTGGGAGGGCATGCCATTGTGGGTGCTGAGAGGAGGAGGCATGAGCCAGGGAAGGAAGGGAAGGATAGAAAGACTATGAAAACAAGTGTATATTGCATTTACAAACTTATGTATACCTAGTAAACATGTCAGTAAAAAAACGGTCTCAACTTTAAAAAAAAACCAATAAAACAAGAAAACAACAATAAAAACCAACCTTGGCTATATGAAGGGTTGGAATCATGGAGAATTCAATCCCAGTTTTGACCTGTAATTGCCAAAACCCTTTTAAGACAATTTGGTTCCTAGACTTGAGCTTTTGATCCATATAAGGTATAAATTTCTCTTCTACACCTTTAACTTCCTCCTATTTGTCGATAAGGGATGCTTGGTGGCAGCACTGCAAACCTGTTCTGGAATAACTAGAAAGCAAAACTAGAGTAAAAAGTTTCTCCCCCTGCAATGGTGTGTTCATCTGGCCTTAGTAATTTTTGTACCAGACAAAACTGGTGACCAAATCTTGTACTCAAAGCCTTTGGCAGGTTCTCAGACAAGCCCCTTCCCCCAGCGCCTGGCCCACCACCCGCCTGAGTTCCACTGGCCTAGCTGACCAGGGTTGGAGCCAGTCGCTTTGCTCCGGCCCCACAGCAGGTGAGGCCACATCACAGCGCGGCGCCCCCCCGCAGAGCTCTCAGGCAACTGAACTCCCCAAGTCTTCCCTGACATGTTTTGTCAATTGTTGCCAGACAATTTGAGTGTTCTTGCTCAGTGATCACATGAGTAATGGAAAATAAGGGCCGGTTCTTTATTACAGATGACAATATGGATGAATCACATACTGACACAAAAGAATCAACATTGTGATTCTTCGAAGCCAGGATGGCGTTATCATAAATGGCAGAGCAATTCTAACCATAGCCATGGTGCAGGCGGGGCCCCAGAAGTCATTTGGACCCATTTGGTCCCCCAAAAAATTAAAAATTTTTTTTAATTAAAAAAAAAAAGCAAGTTCACATATGACTTGGTACTACTGCAGACAATAACATGGAGACATCACCTCAGACCTTTGTGTGGGCTCAGCTTCAGCAAAATGCCGAGCTTCACCAGAGACCAAACTTTGGCTCCCATCTGGCAGGGCTGGTGAGAGAAGGCATGATCCTGGGCTCCACCCTAGGAAACTGATTCTTAGGGCTAGGGTGGGCCTTGAGAATCTGTATTTCTTTTTTCTTTTCTTTTTTCTTTCAATATTTTATTTATTTATTTGACAAAAAGAGAGAGAGAGAGAGCACAAGCAGGAGGAGCGGCAGGCAGAGGGAGAGGGAGAAGCAGGCTCCCTACTGAGCAGGGAGCCTGATGCAGGGTTTGATCTCAGGACCCTGGGATCATGACCTGAGCCAAAGGGAAATGCTTAATCGACTGAGCCACCCAGGTGCCCCATGCTGGGTATGGAGCTGAACGTGGGGCCCCAACTAATGACCCTAGGATTAAGACCTGAACTGAGATCAGGAGTCGGACACTCAACGGACTGAGCCAACCAGGCAACCCAAGAATCTGCATTTCTAACAAGCGCCTGGTGATGCCTACGGTGCTGCTGGCCCAGCCCACGCTCTGAGTAGCCCCGATCTAGACCGAGGTCTTCCACCCTGGCTGTGTATTAGTATCACCTGGGAAAACCTTAAAGCCTCCTGATGCTCAGCTCCAGCCCCAGAGAGGTGGTTTCAACTGGCTTGGGCTGGATTACTTCTTGGAGTTTTCAAAAGCTCCCATTTGAATGAAATGTGCAGTCAGGACAGAAGGAAGGGAGTTGTCACAAATGGGCTGAGGCCCATGAGGGAGGGGTGAGCACAGACAGCGGTGGCAGAGACGTTCTTTCCTCCCTCTGAATGCAGCCTGCAGTTTCCCTAAGGTGGTCCAGGTAGAGGACAGGGCAGAATAGAGAGGAGAGTCCTCCCTCATGCGGACAGCAGCTCCTAAAGCAGCCCTGGCAGGTGGAGGGGCCGATGAGTGAGTGGTGCCACCGGGTACAAGGCAGAACCACAGCCCAGGAGATAGCACCATTTCAATATGGCCCCAGTTTATAGATAAGGAAACAGAGGCCATGAAAGATGATGACGTCTGCTCAAAGACCCACAGTGGGTCAGCAGTGGGAACAGAAGAGAACAGGAGCCGCTTTTCTGCTTCGCCTGGTGGCCCCACAGCCCCCAGTACGCTGGCTGTCTGCCACAGGTGCCAGGACTCTTAACCCAAACCAGATGACAAAGGCAAGCTTGGGGTGAAGAATCAGAATGACAGCACTGCACAACAGAGGGGAGGAGAGCACGACGCATGCCCTGCAGAGGGGACGTCTGTGAACAGGTTATACCCGCGTCAGGGGTTTAAAGAGCGTGTGTGTGTGTGTGTGTGTGTGTGTGTGTGTGTTTGTGTGTGTGTGTGTGGTGGGGTGGGGTCAAGTCAAGAAGAGGATTTTTGGAAAGACGTGTCATGATGTTATGAGACCTCTCCCCAAAGTAAGAGGATGGGGTGTGCTTCCTCCCTGACCTCAAATGAAGAGGGAGGCTTTCAGGAAAGCCCTCAGATTGCCTGACCGACGGGGCTCCCTGCAGCATGGGGGAGCCCAGGACACCTGAGGTGACCTGCTGGCCAGCTGCTCTGGGGGCGGAGCGACGGGGGGCTGCTGCCGTGGGATCAACGTGAGCTCCTCGAGTCCGTGTGGGCGAAGGATGCACGCGGGCCTCCTGTGCACCAGATGTGGCCTCCTGGGGGAGTACGGCACCCATGTCAAGGGCGCTACAGGAGGGAACGTCCTGGTCCTGGGGGCTTTGAAAAGCCCAAAAAAGCCCCCTAGGAGAGTCTTTATATAGGGTCTGTTCAAACAGGCCTAGCAAGCCCCACGGCAGCTCCTTCCGCCACTCTAAGCTCCAGCTCCAGAGGGTTCAGAAACCTTGGGAAGGGGATGACAGGGAAGCAGCTCAGGCGGGCGAAGGAGAGAAGCAGCCCAGCACAGCCCCTCTCCCAGGTCTGGCGGCTGGCCCGCTGCAGGCCTGAGCCGGGAGAGGCTGCACCTTTGAAGGCAGTTTGAAGTTCTGAATATCTTGATGGACTCCACATATTAGTTGCTGACCAGAAGGTCTTCAAAGTCATGAGACTCGCCTGAATTTTTCTTTAGAAGCGAGGGAAGAACCGTGCAACTGGAATAGTTAAAACAACAGTGGTGGAGAGAGTTTCTCTAGGACTATATCCTAAGAGTCAAGCCGAGTCAGCACGCTGGTTACACCTAACCACACGGGTGGCAAATGCGCTCCACCCCCACGAAGGCCGGGCTCCTATCCTCTAAGGGCCTCTGTGAAAATGGAAGCATTACATTTGGTCTGTATCCTGGTTCACTCCCGTCTAGTAAGGGCTCCTCATTGCCCACAAGTGAAAGTTCAGGTTCCTTACTATGGCTCCTCTTGGCACCCCGTCACTGCAAACGTGTCCTGGCTACGATGAGCCTTTGCCAGCTCTGGGAACACAACCATCCCCTCCCCAGGCCTCCATGCATGCAGTTCCCTCTCCAGGCCTCTGCCTAGCTAACCCCGCTCACCCTCCGGGTCTCAGCATCAGGGCCACCTCCTACATGAAGCCCTCCCTGAGTGCTTGTACGCCTGTTGCCCCTAGACATTCCCAGCCAGCGCTTATCACCATGTTGAAAATGTGTTGTTAGCTGCTTGATCTCCCTAGGAAGCGGAAGGTGGCGGGGATGGGCCTTGTGTGCAGCTTGAATCCCCAGCAAATAGCCCAGTGGTAAGCACACTGTAGGTGCCTAATAATACTTGCTAAATAAATGCTAAGTGAACATTGCAAACATCCTGAAACGGGAGTGATTACCTTCTTCTTCATTTTCACATTTTTGAAGATGGCGTGGACCCTCCATGTCTTTGCAAACATTGCCCCAAAGGCGGTTGTGTAGCCCACGGTGAGAATCCAGGTCCTGACCTAGAGGCCATGAGAAAACAGAGACATTAACATCTCCTAGGTGGACCGACCTCACCATTTACGATAGCGTCCCAACAGGGGGATTCTAGGTGATGGGAACAGATGCTCTATTTTACTCACTGCAGAGCTGTACTATCATCAGGAGCCCTTTAATCACATCACAATTTGATAGACAGTTAGTTCTACCATAGGCAACTGTGAGGTTCAAATTCTGCCTTCCATGGGTGCACAACCCAGAGGGAGCCAGTCACAGACATAGGCACCGAGGCTCCCAGGACCACCAAAGGATCGCTAAGGGGTGACAGACCAGCCTTCTGGTCTTCCCTCCCTCCTTCCCCTTCTTCCTTAGAGCCTTCTATGTGATTCTAAGTGAGGAGACAGACCTGTAGCGGTGAACATAATCGCTGACTTCCTGTCTCCTCACCTGAGTCTGTGGGAGAGCAGATGGCCCCAGGAACCTCTTCTATAGGACTCCCAGCTCCTGGGTTGTGGGCAGCGGGTAGGGGAGGGTGCTGAGTCACAGGGGCTGAGACTGGGCAGGAGAACCAACCTGCTGTGGCCCTTCTCCAGTGCTCAGCAAAGCCACCACTCTGGTGGAGCAGGGCAGGACTCAGCAAGAACTGGCCCCAGGGACACCTAATTGGCAGCTGAAGCCAGGCCACTGCAGGGGCTGTTCAGTTAGGGAGGAAGGCCAGAGGAGAGGGGCCATGACCTTCCTGTTCCCATTAGGGGCCTGTCTCCTTGGGTCTTTGGAGAAGAGAGAAGCAAATGCTGCCTGGGTCCTAATATCCAGCCCCGCCTGCCATGGTCAGGCTGTGTGGCTCCTACTGCGCTGTGTGACCCCAGAGTCTGGATACTCAGCACCAGGCCAGCCTGGCTCCTGAGCCCGTCCTTGGACCTTAGATTCCTGCTCAGGACTCAGAGACTATCCGGCTCTCACCTGTTCCCCACAATGTCTCCTGATCCCCAGCCCTGGGCTGGTGACTGACAGGTTGGACCCCTGCAGGCTGGAATGGCTGGCCACCATCTGTTAGATCGTGGGGGCATCCTGGATGCCGACTCCCTGCCTGCACCGCCATCTCGGCCAGACCCCAGCCACTCCAGATTCCGCCCTCACTGGCTGGTCCAGACACCCTCCCAAAGCAAGGAGACTTGCCGAGATGCAGGCTATGTGTCTCACAGAGCCCTAGGGCCTCCTGCTTGCTGGGGTGAGAAAGCCACGTGGCTGTGAGCTTCGGTTCTGGGCTTGGTCTTTCCTCTGCTCCCCCTCAGTTTTGCTTCGCTAAGTTCCCTTGGGAAGATCCCCACCTGCCTCAGCTGAACACAACAGGAAGGTGAATGGAGTAGGAGAAAGAGGGAGACAGCCAGGCTGGAGCAGACAGGTGAGGCCCTCCGTGTCCAGAGGAATGGGACCCAGCAGGTGTGCCTGGCCACAGCAGGCCCTTCCAGCCCAGGGGTGCCTCAGCCTGTGTAGGAAGTTCCCAGAAAGGCTCCCAGCTGAATTCCTGCATGGAGTACCTTCACTCTGCCTTTCTAGCAACTTGGCTCTCTAGCCTCCAGTTTACAGAGACAGAACTTGTCCCCTTTAAATTTTATTTGTGAAAGCAAGACCTGGCTGAGAAGAAGGCAAGGATGGCCCCCTAAGGAGGGGCAACAGCATCCATGGCGATTGTACAGAAACATGGATGTGCCAGATCTGAACGTTGACAATGGGATAGGTGGAGACATTACCATTTCCTTTTTTTTTTTTAATTTCAAAAGTGAGGATAAATCAGATGGGCAAGAACGAATCACAGCACTTTAGAGAAGGCACAGGAGGACCACATTGTTACCCATATTATAACACAACAATGCAAGAGAAGTGAACAGAGCAGGCACAGGGGGAGTAATAACACCTAGTTATTGGGAATTTAGACCTGAGCTTAATCAATGACCAGATCACAAATCGCCAGTCTGTCAGAGTTGCATAGGACCTTACAGATCACTCACTCATTCATTCATTCGTTCATTCATTCATCCGTTCACTTGATAAGTATTATTAGGCCAGAGGCTAAGTGTATAAAGATAAAAACAACAAATAAAATAACAATAACAAAACAGAGTGGGTTTTTTTTTGAGCCACCAGTTGAGTGAGAAAACCGCTCTGTAGATGAAGAAACTCAGACTCAGGGCATTGAAGACATTTCTCCGAAACACGGCACATAGCTGCAGAGCTGAGCCTGGAACCCAACGCCTTGCCTCTCCCCCTGCCTGGCTCCCCTACATCCCGCTGCCTTCTCCTCACATAGGGGTTCCTACTCCGAAGCTGATTCATCCACACCCAGGAGTCAGCTGTCAAAGGGACAGGACATGCCCGGGGGGTGGCTGACAGCCTGAGAACACTCTCCTGGGTCATCCCCACATACTCTTACTGCTAACGGGTTGGCAGGACTGTTAAGACAATGGCCTCCAAGTGCTTTGACCATGTTCTCCTATCAGAAAAAACAATTTGAAACACGAACATAAAGGCAATGTGGACATTTGAAAAGGATGGTAGGGGATGAAATCGTCTCATTTGACTTTTATGTGGCCGACAAAGATCTCTTATGTTGCGTAGAAGTGTCACTGCTGTGTGCTTAGCCTTCTTAGAGTTGCTCGGACTTACGTTTTCTTTGAAGTAATCATTTTCGGGCCACTTGCCTGTTTTTGTAAGGCTAAAATCATTAAGACTCAATACTGTAAATTAGTTACACCTTGATAATACAAATCTAACCTGGCATCTGGCAATAGCAACATGTTGCCATAAATGGAAAGTGAAGAATGGCTGAGGGGCCTGGGCAGGAAAGGGTTAACAGAGCAGGCTCCCGACCCTGTCCTTAGAAGGGCCTGCTGGCCAGACTGACCGCTGGCTAGCATCTGGGAACTCAGATTTGGGGACAGTTCCTGCCATTCCCTCAGTGATGAGAGTGACTCTCGGCCTGAGCTGTTAGTGCCAACACCGTGGTTTAGGCTGCGAGCCTGCTTTCCTTCCGGGACCCTAGAATTTTGGTACGTACTGAGCAGAGGGGGCCCAGGTGGCCTGCCCCCAACAAAAATCCTGGGCTCCGAGGCACCAGTGGTGGACAGCGTTTCATGCGTGTTGTCACCATTCACTGCTGGGGAATTCGGTGTGTCCCGTGTGATTGCTGAGAGAGGCGCGTGGAAGCTTGTGCCTGGTTTCCCGCGGACTCTGCCCCATGTGCCTTTACCCTCTGCGGATTCTGCTGTATATTCTTTCTCTGTAAGAAATCACTGCAGTTGAGTATGACCATGTGCTGAGTCCTCCTAGTGAATCACTGAAATGGGGGTTGTCTTGGGGACCCTTGGCACGACGCCCCATTGCCGTCCGGCGTCATGGATCGATCAACCACGCGGGTCTCTGGAGAGTTCCTGCATAGGACTACTGGACACACCCGCTGCACCACAGCTCCAGGGCCGGTCCAAGTATTACACCTTAGTAAAGCTGAATTTCTTTCGTATTTTTCTACATAAAAACCAAAAATGAATAAAAGCTGTATTCTTCTGCAAGACAATCCCAGTGGGTCACCTTGCACGCTGCAGTGTTCATATGCCATTTAAAGACAGCCCCACAGACCAGGATGAAACAACACTGAAGGAAAGACTCTGAAAGCAGGACACTGGGACCCCTACCCGCAGAGCTGCCCACTGCGGGCCGGTGCAGCCCAGGGTCACTGCTGGGAGAGGCCTCTGCAAAAGGGATGTGAGTTCTCTTTCCCCTCCTCCACCATCTCTTTAAGATGGAAATGGACCCTCAGGTTCAGACCTGGACCCTCTTTGCCTCTAAAAGCTCTCCCTGGATTATTACCCCCACTCTCAGGCATCAACCACTTTCTCTGTATTGACAAGTTCCTTATATTTTTCCCAGCTTCTGCCTCTCTTCTGAGCTCCAGACCTGCATGCGCCACTGTCACCAGAGACCTAGGTGACACCTAGCTGTGCCATAAAACTTCATACTCCACAGCCAAAGCTGAGCCCACTGGCTCTTCCTCTGAGCAGCTCCATTTCCTCCCGACTCAGGGAGTGGTGCCATTATCCACACCATCCACGGTCACCCTAGTTAGGGACCAGGAGGTCCCCCTGGGGAATCCTCCCCACTGTCACTCTCCTCTTCAACCCCTAAGCCCGGCTTCTGCCTCACTTTCTGCCCAGACCATGCTTTGCCCTTCCTTGTGTCTGAGAGGTGAGGCCCCATGCCTGCACCTCCTGGGCTCCCTCGCCCTCTGGCTTTTGGCTGGATTTGGAAGTTTCCATCAGGAGATTGGAGGGTGCCAGGAGAGAGAAGATGGAGTGTGTGCTCCCTGCTGCCACTGCTTCGGACCTGTATCTCTGGCCGAAGCTGGGTCTGTTCACGTGTCTCAGGCCCTCTCTGGGTTCCAGAAAACACTCCTCTCTCTATCTGTTCCTGCCTAAGAGTGAAAGGGTTTCCTATGGTTGCTAGTCCCCAGGTGCCTTAACCTCCATGTTTGCTTCCTTAACCCTCCTGCATCCCGGGAGCTAGTCCCTCCACTAGAGCCTCTCTGTGTGACCCCCTGGTAGCAGGCTCTGTGTTCTGCCGGGCAACGCCTGGTGACCATTTTACTCCATGTCTCTTGTTGGCACACCCCGTCCTGTGTGTACTCAGGCTGCGATCTGGGTCAGTCACGAAGAGCAGGGGCTCTGCGGTCAGACTGACAGGGGTCCAAGTCCTGGCTTTGTCACTTACTATCCACACGAACCTGGGCAGGTCCTGTAACGTCTTTGAGCCTTGATTTCCTCATCTGTGAAATGGGAACAGTGATGCCTCTTTCTTCATAGAATGGTTGCAAGGATTAGATGAAAGAATGTGTGTGAAGGGCTGAGGTTCTTAATCAATGTTTGCTTCCTGTTCAAGTGATCCTTACCACCACTCACTGGTCTACCTGGGGAGCCCCGGCTGCTCTTCCCACCTCTACCCTCACCTCCCGCTTATCCACCCAACCCCATCTGCCCGCCCCCGCCCCCGGGACTGTTCTCTAAAGCAAATCTAAGCAAGTCTCCTAGGTTTAAACCCTTCACTGGCCCATGGAACCATCAGGTTAGACTCCGGATTCTTAGCAGGGTGTAGCCCCTTTCCTGCCACCCCCCACGGGGCACTTCACATCCAAGCAACCCCACGCTGCTTGAATGTTCCCTGCCCCGACATTTCTGGCTCATGCTGTTGGGCCTGGCACCAGCGAGACCCTCTACTCAGAATACTATTCGTCTCTCTGATCTCCTTCACAAATTCTAATTCTCATTTGTCCTCTGAAGAGCCACCTCCTCTGAGAAGCCCTCCCAGACCTTGCAGGAAGATCACAGCCACCTCCTCCTTGACACTTGTGCCCTCATGCACGTTTCTGCTGTGCTGGCCACCATGAGATGATATCTATCTGATCACCTGTCCACCTTTCCCACAAGATGGTGCTACTGGGAGGGAGGGCCTATAGTGCTCGCCTTTCAGTCTCTGGGGCCAGCACTGGGTGGGGAGGGGGTGATCAGCCTGGATGAGCAGCTTAGGAGGTAATGAGCTCTTTGTCACCAGAAATGTGCCTGGAAAGGAAGACCGTAGAGGGAACTGGAGCATTTGATGGCAAAAAAGGCTGAGCTTATGGCACCCGTGGTCACTGCTACCCAAACAAGGTATGCTGTTAGGTAGTGAGATCCCCATCACCTCATGTATTCAAGCAGAGCTTAGAGGATCCCCTGTAGGAATGTTGTAAGGGCATCTCCTGCCCTGAGGCATTTCCTGCACCTCCTTGATGATGCCCCAGGTATCTCCCTTCCGTGTGTCTCTATGATGCCAAATAAACCAGAAGATTCTGACGGGCTCTAGGGTTCTGTTTCCACTATGTCATACACGTGTCTACTGATTCATCAACACAAGACAAACAGCTACTTCGCTTTTTCTCCCAAAGTCTTAAACATATTTATTCCTCTGACGGTAAGGTCTTTTTTTCCTTTCCTCAGCCGTAAGCGGCTGCCCCCTCTGCACACTGCCTTGAACACATACATCCATGAGGCAGGGAGAACTTGCGGCAGGGGATGCCCATATCAGTCCCAGCTATGAAAATGGAAAAAACAATTAGACACATCTCCAAATGGAAAGAAAAATCTATGCCCAGAACAATTCTGCTCAGCTGCTTGTTCAACTGATTTCGGGAAGGCCTTCCTGGCAGGGGGAAGGGCTGTCATTGCTCTTTGGGGGACCAGTAGGCAAACGGACATGCAGCCTCTCTTGCAGGTCCTGACAGATGATTGGGACTCCCATGCTCTGGGCCTCCTGTCACGACAGAGGCATATGGGCCCCGGGCCGGGAAGGCAGGTGGGAGGGAAGCTCTGAGGCCTGGTTGGACACTGGGGAGCAAGGCGCTTTCCCGTTTCCAGAGAGGTTCTAAAAACCTTTTGTTTCATTGTGACCATTCACCCCAGGCAATCAATAGTGAGAAGGTAGGGAAAGAAGACCCAAGCCTTTATGACGGATATCTTCCTGGGGCAAGGGGTGAGATCCGGTGCGTGTCCTTAGGCAACAGGCCTTTGAAGAGCGTGCTCTACAAACTGCTCCGAAGACCCTGTCTCGCCCAGGGTCCTTGAAGCAAGATCTGAACAGAAAAGGCCCTCTAGGGTTTGGAGGACAGCAAAACCTTTCTGGGGCGGGGTACGATTCAGGGGGCCATGGGAGATGCTGGGCACAAACAGGGGTACTTTGGGCCCGAAGGGGTCATCTTAGGAGCCCTGGGGCAAATCAGAGAAAGACCTCTCTTTTGGGAGGAGGAATTTCTGTGAGGCACCCCCTTGGGGCCCTTTTTGAAAGAACCCCCCTGTAAGGCCCTTCCCGCTGAAGAACTGAGCAGACCACGGGACGAAATCCGCCTCCCACTGCCCCTGATGCCAACACAGTGCACTCGGCAGCCCTCGCTGAAGCGACAGAGCACAGAGTGAGGGAAGAAGCCTTTCTTCCCCTTCCCTCCACCACCCCAGCAGATGCCTGGGCCACGAGAAGCTGGCGAATTTTCTGGATGTGCGATGTTTTCGAGACGGGTGATGGTGGCCTAGGGGCACGGGGTGTGGGCTGTGCTGGGTGGTGCACCGCCACGCAGCTCCGGGCACTGACGACGCAGATGAGTATATGCTGGGCCAAGAGAGGAAGGGGAGAGTGGATGTGCCATCATGACTGCAGCTGCTATGAAACTCGTGGGCAAGTAAGAGGCATCTTTTAGGACTTCCAGAAATAACTGCTGCTCATTCTGAGGGGTCTGCTATTTAAAGTCTCCCCTGATCTGTCCCTTTACTTTTGGCCCTCACTCCCCCCGCCCTATCCCCAGGCCCCTTCCATCAGGGCATAAACATCCTGAATGGTAGTTATTCCTTTACATACATCTTCCCGTCTACACTGCCAGCTCCCTGAGGGCAGCGGTCTATGCAATCCAGCTCTATACCCGCAGGCCCTGGTGCACAGTAAGTGCCTGTGAAATGTTATCATGGGGATGAATAACTTATAGGACCAGAGCCAGGGCATGGAGAGGCCCACGTGAGGGTGTGTGGGATCGGAGCACATCATCTGTTGGAGAGTCTGGGGAGCCTCTGGTGTCCTTCTCAAAGCCAGAGGGAGCCCTTCAAAACTGAAGGCCCTGGATGGCCCGGGGTAGAGGTGGGGTAGGGAGGCCACTGCTGTAAGGGGAGCTGCAGCCTCCCCAAGACTCCAGTTGGCCCCAGCAGGCCCTGTCAGCTCAGCTCCAGTCCCTATGGCTGCCTCCCTCCACTGGTCTGAACTGCCAGGCAAGGCCACCATCAGACACTCTGGGCAGCCCCTGGGCCAGCCTTCCAGCCACCTTCCAAAATCACAAAGCACTCTACCATGGCCAGACACAAAAGCACAGGATAGCAGGCTGAGACAGCCCCCCAACCACATTATTACATTAGGTTATCTCTCAACTGCCTCAAAAAGAAATCCCCAAGCAAGAAACATCACAGACATTTATGGCCTTTTAACTCAAAGCATCACTAATTCTTCCCAGACTTGAACTTCCAGGGAGGCCAGGTGGGTGTTCCCAGGTAGCCTTTGCCTTTTGAGTCAGAGTCAGAAAATCCTAGCATCCAGGGAGGGCTAGAAGAGGGCATCCTGCTGCTCAATTCAGTGCCCGCACCCCCCCCCCACCCCACTCTTCCCAGCTGCCCATCCTGAGATCGTTCATACACCTCTTGTGAGCAGCGTGGATGGCTGGGAGCACGCTTCAGGACCCAGAATCCAACCCTGCCTCCCATGATGGGGCTGCTCTGCTTCCAGAGATCCTGGGGGCGGGGGGAAGGCCTTCCGAGCTGATCCTCGAGGGACAGGGTTCCTGATGCTTCTATTTCTCTTCCATGACCTGTCTCCAAGAGACAAACCCAGAAATAAAGCAGGGTTTTAACCTTGACCTTTGTACTCTAGGTGTGGTCTAGGAGCACCCCAGAGCTCCTGAGTCAGAATCCGCATTCACTGAGCCCCCCAGGTGATTCACGTGTACCTGGAGGGGCACAATGGGTGCAGGGAGATGACAGGGTGCTGGTTCCCCTTGAGGGGGGCGTGGATAGTGCCTGGAGGAGGACAGGTAGCACTTCCAGGATGCCAGCAATGGCCTGTTCCCTGAGCAGGATGCTGGATTCACAGCTGAGTTCGGTTTGTGAGAATTCACTGAGCTAGACACTTACGATATGTGTGTGTGTGGGGTGTGTGTATATTTTAATAAAAAGTTAAAAATCAAAAGAAAGAATCGGGATCATCAGCAAGTAGAGGCAGCTGGGAGCTCTACAGCTAAGCCACGCTCCTCTGAGCTGCTGGGAGAGCCACCAATGCCTGCGGACTTGTGCGGGAGCACCCTGAGCCCCGCCAGCCTGAGGCCCCTTTCGACACTGAGGGCAACAGAGACACAGCAGCTTGGCTTTGACTTAGGGCCTGAGTCTGTCCCCGCCCCAGTTCTAGCAGAGCAAGGCCATGTAAGGCCAGAAGTTGCCACGGATGTACCTCCATCCAATCAACCAGCACCAACACCACTTTTCCAGGCTCTTCTTCATCCCAAGTTCACTGTACTTTATCTGAGCAGTGTGCACGGGGGACACCAGAATCCAGACAGAATCCCATCATTCCTAATGACAATGGCTAACATTTACTGAATCCAATTGTGAGGCAGGCACTAAATGCTTTGCATACACTATGAATCCTCCTGAGCCTATTATCATGCCCATTTTACAGAGGAGTAAATTAAAGGTCTGAGGCGTTAAGTAACCTAAAGTCACACAGCTGGGAAATAGTGTAGTTGGGGTTTGAACACAAGCAGTCTGACTGTAATTCTCTTATATGCTAGGTACTCTGAAATGCTTGGGCACGGATCAAAAATGAATGAATATATGAAAACCACTGAATTATACACCTTGAAAGGGTGAATTTTATGGTATGTGAATGATATTTCAAGTTTTAAAAATCTGAATGGACAAATTTTGGGGTTGGGATAAATGTTGATCACATCCCTAAGAATTTGGTGGACCTGTTTCTCTGGTACAAACCAGCTAACAACAAATATATATGTATTTCTTTAAAAAAAAAAAAAAAGAACGAAGTGTCTCAGACACCTGTGTAGTCCAGCAGACCTACTTCCAAACTTCAGTCCTGCCACCTAGCTATGTGTGACAGAGTTTTGGTTTCCTCTCATGTCAAGTGGGGACAGTGAACCTTGCCTTGTCAGGGGGTTGTGGGGATTTGAAGGGACATCTGCACAGGCAGCAGGCTGGGCCTGGTGAATAACAGTGGAGAGTATCGAGCTTCGGGAGGGCACAGGCCTGGGGAATTAATGTGGTGCTGCTGACTGCCTCCACCCCCAGCGATGCTCTGAGAGCCCCCGAGCTGTTGAGACCTTTGTGGGATCTGAGGCCCACCTGGGTGTCACCTTCATGGCAGAGCCCCTTCTCACTCCTCCATGTTCATGCTGGGGGTTCTGCCTAGGATTCCACAAGGAAGACAAGCGCCTTTTCTCTCCCCCAACCATCCCGTTCCCTCTCTGGGCTGCCAGGGGCTGGGATTCCTAAGCCGGGTCAGCAAGTAAGTTTTGAGGCGGCCCTCCCACACCCCCTGGCACAGGGGCTCTGGCCCATGCCCAGCACTGTCCTCAAAGGCAGCTCCCTGCCCACAGGGGCCACGTTGCTATGGCGATTCCACTACCTACACAGTGTCCAGGGAGACAGCACATTGTAGCTGGAGCTGTTTGCAAGACTTGCTGAAACCAGGCTGGGAAGATTCCTGAAAGGGTCAGAGGGAGTGGGGAATACGGGGGATGGTAATTAAGCGCAACTGCTTCCCTAGCAGTAGCTGTGTGTTGTGTGTGTATGTGCGTGCGCGCGTGTACTCATGCATGCAAGTGCATGCTCACACATGCCACCACCCCCCGTCCAAGTTATAACGGCCCTCCTGAGCAGAAGCACAGCCCCTAGAGAGGCATAATCTCGTGATTGTCGTACGTTCCTTCCTGAGGTGGTGGTCATGGTTTATCACTGCATTCAGTTTCCATATTGAAAATGAAAAGAAAAAAGAATGGGTATTGACATAGCAGCAGGACAGACTAAAGTGTGACTTCTATTGCTCCGCACCTGAAGCTGGCTTCAGGTTCCGCCTTGTCCTTTGTCCTATAAAAATGTCCTCTAGAACACAGAGCAGGACAGCAAGATTGTAACTGTGACAGGGAGAGAGCTGTCTATTGCTGTCCCCCGCACTCCACGCGCCTCACTGCAATCATCTCAGCCCACACCACCATTGTGCATGGGGATTTGTTACACTTATTTTACAGATGGTGAAACTGAGGCTCAGAGAAGCTAAGTCACTGGCCATGGTCGGGGGCCAATACGTGTAGACGTGCGAGTCCCACCCACGCTGTTTAAGATCTGTGCTCACTGAACTAGTTAGCCCTGCCTCTACCTCCTTCTTCCAGCTCGGTGGATGTTTACCGGTGGGTGGCCCATTTGGCCCAGAGAGAATAGAATCCAAGGTGCCAAGTAAAATAAAGGAGCCCACCCTCTGGAATAGCAGGTAGAGCATAACCCAAACTGCACTCACTGGGGACTGGTATTTAGGCTCTAAATGCAAGAGCTTTCAGTTCCCCTTCCTGAGCGATATTGGGAATTATTAACTAGATGACCCCAGTCCTGACCCATGTGCACATTTGTGCTGACCCAATTCAGTCCAGAGTAGTTAATCTATGCCTCTTCCCCACTGTCAAGAATGTGGGCTCCCCCTTGCAGAGCCTCTGAAACAGCCCTGACTGCAAATAAATGAATCCTCAGGGATGGTGAGAACCAGGGCCTAACATCTTCCGAGCCCTCGTGTTCGGAGCTAATGCTGATTTGTAAAGCGCTTTATGATTTATTCATACCACCTTGCCAGGCTTCCCAGGACAACCTTCCCCTCACACAAATGAGCGCGACTCCCAGAACAGAATGTCAGGCTTCATTAAAAGAAAAAAAACCCGGGTGTGGGGGATGTCCCTTTTTTTGCTCCCTGGCCTGCGTCACCCAGCGTTTGCAGGATTCAGGTCCAAGTCAAGAAAGCACCTGTGTGGGAACAGCCTTTGGTCCCTGAGCAGGGTAAGATGTCAGGAGCTTCTTTTGGGGAGAAACAGACTCTCTCTGCACCGAGGGCTCAAACTCCGGCCAGTGGCTACATTCCCAGGCAGTAGGTGGTGGGTGACCGAAGCCAGGCAGAGGGGCCCCAGGAGCGGCCAGGCTAGAGCTCGGCTCCCTGATTCTTGGCTGGGAGACCGAGGGGGGCCCCTCAGCTCTCAGGGGTGCCACTAAGGCATTGGAGCTGTGTAAAGTACAATTCACCACAGTGGCTCCTAATACCGTTTTCATTATTGGTGTAATCACGGTCTCCTCAAACTTGGGGGGGGGTGTCCCCAGGTGCAGGGAGAAAGAGGAAATCCCCACTCTCCTCGCTTAGCTTCTTCCGGGTGCTTCAGGAGCAGCCCCTTCCTGTGGCCTCACCCCTGCCCAGGAAAACTGACCTCAGACACACTTGGCATCCATGAAATTGCAAGGGCACAAAAGTCAAGTCATGCTGAGCAGAAATGTAGGGGACTTGAACGTGAGGGACCTTAAAGTCTTCGCAGCATCCCTAAAATGAGCAAGACTCCCACAAGCCACGGTCATCATTCTTGTGCCAAAGGGTCACACTCCCGAGGGAACACACTGCTAAACCACACCCGCAGGGACTTCGGAGCAGTGCAACATGCTTCTTCAGAAGCTCCCTGTCCTCTAGCGTATCGGGGGCTTGACCACGCACTTCTCAAATGGAACCTTTCGGACAGAGTAAGCGATCTGTGGGCATGTCACTTGCGAGGCAATTCACATCAAAGTTACTGGTAACATGAACAATTTCTTGACACCGTGAGAACGTCAGTCCAATCTAATCATCTGCGGGACTAAGGGGGGCATTGTCATATACAGCATGAGATCCCGGGGGCTCCCCTTCTTTCCACATGCTGTCTCAGGGCACAGGGACCGATGCAGTCTCGACAGTGATAGGTGTGGGTGCTGACCTGCAGCACGTGGAAGGAAGGGGTCCTCCATTCTGTTTCTCCCTCGCTGCCAGTTTGCAACCCGTAAGTGTCCAAAGGTGGGTGACACTGAGACCTTAGCACAGCGAGTAGAATCCAAAAGATAGTGCTGTGCAAAACAGGGCCTATGTTGCACTTAACGCCTTACAAGAAAACAGTAACAACAAAAGAATCCCTTTTGATTAATCTGGCCAACACCGATCCTTCTAGTTCTGGTCCTCCAGGCCAGGAACTGGATGAATGATTGTATTGGGACAATACAGAGACCCAAGTGGCTAACCCAGTTTTGAGAGATCACAGTAGTCAAAGTCCAGAAATAAATCCCAACTGCTCATTCTCATTTTCAATAGCGAACCAATGGTACTTGGACCCAAGAGTGAGTTCTACACCGCTGTCAATGGCTGATGCATAAACTCTTGTAGAAAAACCACCATCAAGACCAAGGAGGCAGCGAATGCTTAAAACATGATCATTAATTTTCAAAATAGGATTTCTATAGTATAGTTAATAAATTACACTGACTTGGGCTTCCTTAACTATATGCATTCTCAATGGGGGTGATATGGTTCCCAACGGGGCAAACACTGGTTTTTAAATGTGAAAATATTACTCTTTCATGTATAAACTATAGATATACATACAGTACATAAACATACAGTAGATCTTTGGTATTAAATTTTCATGAGGAGATAATTATAAAAAAAAGTCTAAAAAGCCTTCTTAGGGGACCAATAAGGAAAAAAAAATGGATTGAGAAGCACTGCTTAAATAGAAAATAATGGCTCTGATTTTTTCTATAGGACTCAAAATCACACACACAGACCCCTCTCATTCTATTCTGTAATAGTTCCCAAGATACACGGGCAGATTTATTCCTTCTTACACAGCCCTGACCCTGATCCTGACCCCAGGTGTGGATCCTTTTTTAGTTGGTAGTTTTCCTCCCTCGCCTTTATAGGCTACCTGGTCATTCCTCGGGGGACTGTTTTCTAGAAGTGGCCTGTTAAAGCCATGATCTTAATCTTGCAGGCAATACTGAAGTCCATTCCAGCCCGAGAGCAACAACACACTGCCCTGTTGGAACTGCGTGGACAGCTGAATGAGCTGTCTTTTGCCTGTTCACATATTTTCATTAATTTCTGGGTTTGTATCTGTGATTTTGAGGATGGAAAACCAAGAAAACCTTATATCTTATATCCTGGGAAGATGGAGAATGACTTACGGTGCAAAGTGTTTCGAAGGTCTTTTCAGACACAAAGGATCCATCAAGGCCAAAGAGAAATATCGATGCATAAGAGAGCATCCCTCCAAGGATAATGAGGTTGTTCATATACGGACTGGACATCTTTATCAGCCTGCCAAGAGAAAGACGACTGTTAACAGAACTGGTAACGTCCTTATTCCTCCAGCAAACATTTCCTGAATGCCTACTAGGTAGGTGTATAGTGTTGCCAAGGCTGGAGGAGAGAGAAATGCAAGCCCAGATTTCCTCCACGCCCCACCACCCCAGGCTGTGCACCTGCTAGGAGCTGCTTCCCCCTCACTAAGGGACCCAGAAGCTATCTAATGCTATGGGTGGATTTTTCCTCCACCCAGTTTGCCTATCATTTCTCTAGGGGCAGCCTGTAGCACCAGCTTCTTCAACCATTCATTTTCAGTTTACATGAATACATTATTAAGGCAACATGTCTTTTTTTCTCGGGGGCTGGGAAAATATGCTAAATCTAGAGAATTCTATGCTTAAGCTCAGCAGACTTAAGGGCAGAGGGAGATGATGGGGAGAAGGCCATAGCACCCTCCACCTTGCCAAGTGGGCCCGGCCTAGGAGGTCTGCAGGTGAGCACTCAGGGCTGCTCAGGAAGTGTGGTCACCAGGTGGTCTGTGAGCATTCACTTTGGCTGTCTGAAGCTCACACGGTCTTGTGCACAAAGGGGTCACATGCGTGCACAGGAATACCTCCCCCAGGCACTAGGTGATAAAAATGGACAATGGAGTCCCCATCTCTACCCTACCCCTGTCTTCACCAGGCTGCTGGTGGGGGCATTCTTCACACTCCCAAGCTCTACACGCTTGTCTCTCACCTCCTGCAGGAATTCTGCTTTGGCTCCCAGCTGCCCAGCAAGCCAGGTCTGGCTGAGACCAACACCCAGCTAGAATTCACCCTCTTCAAGAAGTGCCTGGCTACCCCAGCACAATCCACTCCGTCTATCTGGGGTTTTGAGGCACCCCCTGGTCCAGGTGCTCTTTTGCAGATTGTAATTATGGTCAGTTGTTCCCGAACATTTTCTTTTGCACTCTGTCCTTCTATGAATCCTTTCACATTTAAAAAAATGCAATGTGTCCAAGTGGGAGAGAGATAAAAAGCCTGGTGTAAATTATGGATCACATGCAGCTTTTGAGCTGGGAGCGTGGGGTGGGGCCACCATACAGAGGCGCACTTAGCAGGCCACTTGGCCTGGCTGAGTCCCCTCATGAGTAAAAAGGGAGCACAGATCACACTGCCCAGGGCACGTGTGATGCTCATACGAGACTGGATTCCTGGAGGTCCTTCTGCAAACCACAGACTGCTAAGGCCCCTTCATCCTTATTACCATGGGAAGCTGGCGAGGGGAGAGGCCAGGAGTTGGGCTGGTTACCCAGAGGAAAAGGACCTTAATAAATAGGTTACATTAAGGGACATAAAAGTGAGGGGAACTTGGAACTACTGTGACATTTCTTATTTCTTTCAGATTTTTTAATCTGCAAAGCCAGTCCAAAAGTTCACATAGATGCCAGCCTACTGGAAGAGTAACTAATTTTCCACAGGAGGCCAAAACAGGGTGGTGAAAGAATTGAAGGAGTTTAGTCTTACAATAGGGGCAGCTTGCTGTTAAGACAGGTACTTTGGAAGCTTGTAGAAAAGGAGTCTAATATTAATTGAGAGCTGTGCCCAGGCCTTGTGCCAAATGTTAATGGGCATGGTCATCAGTTAAGATTTGTACAGAGGAGGCAAAATTTCTTCAATTTTTTTTGTGGTGGTATATGTGTTATTGATGTATAGAAAATAAAGCAACAGGTGAATAAAATTCTTTTTGTTCTTCAGCAAATAGGTTTGACTAATCAAAACCAAAAACAACAACAAAGAAATATAGAGCCTCCAAGTTCTTTCTTTGCAAGCAGGAAGAGAAAAAAAAGAAAACCCCTGTTCTCTGAGCAATCAGGCTTGTTTCTGGCAGCCAGGAAAGTCACACAGCGTGGCTTCTGGGCTCGATGTCACCGAGGCTGTGTTCCTGGCGCCCCTGCTCTGAGCCACCACTGTGGCTCCCTGACAACCCAGGGAGCTGTGTCCAGGGGTTTGCCGTGGAAACCACAGAAGCTGGTTGTGCTCCCGAACCACCACCGCTTGGCTTGGGTGGCGGCCTGTTCTACCCACGGCTGATCAGAATAACTCACACCGTGAGCTGCTCTCCTCCAGAGACTGAAGAGCATGTGTGGTGGAAAAGAAATCAAAACCAGAAACCCAGGGGACAGGTTCTGCCAAACACAGCAGTGTGGCCTCGGACAGTGGCCCTCCCTTTGTCACTGGGCTTCTGTACTCCCCCATCTGTGATCCGGAGGGAATTATCTGAGGGTCTTGGTGAGAATGATGTGAGGGAGGAGCTTCTCGGGGTGTAAAGTACTGTCTCGGCAGCAGGTGGTGCCTCTTCCTGAACTCAGTGATTCCCTTGGGCCCTACTTCCCCAAGACGCTGGGGGGTGGAGCCAAGACTCTGGGGATTCCCTCATCTGTATTTTTCCTCCTGGACCCGTAGAAAGCGAGGGAACATAGCCAAAGCTCCCAGGAGGCCTAGAGACTCAGACCCTTGGAGTTTATTTAACCCAGCCCTCCTGTGCAACCAGCAGCCCTACCTCTCTCTCTCTGTGCGTGCGCATGCGTTTGTGCGTGGGTGTGCACACATACACACGGAACATCTCATCACATCCCAGGGACCGAACGACCACTTTAGAAAACTGCCCTGAAAACTTTTTCTGTGCCCCTGGTGCATCAGTCACGTGATACCCCTACACTTTATGCACGAGGCTTGTCAATCCGGAAAGCATCATCCGAGAGGAGTGTGTGAATGGCTTACTTCTGATTCCGATTCTTGATGTTGAAGAAGAGAAAAGCGCTGGCCATGATCATCCCCAGGATGGTGAGGGCAGAGAGGATGCTGTAGAGAGGCAGGGAGATCTTTCGGAGCTGCTCCAGGATGATGGTCTTGTCTTTTGGTGGTTCGGATCCTAGAAGGCCAAGGAACAGATGTCAGCAGAGCCCGCGGCACGGTCGAGCCTTGAGAACATCTCGCTTGCATGTCTTGCCTCTGGCACGCGTGCACAAGCTCTGAGCAGGACACAGCTACTAGGTGAGAGGCCGCCCGTGGCTGGCCAGTCTACCGGCAGGGAGCCTTAGCTAGGACTTATTTCTTTCTCTAAGTAGAATCAATAAGGAATTTGTGATGCATTTAATAGTCATTAAAAGACTAGAATTTGATTTGGTCTAATTACCCTGTTGAAAAACCGTTCCCATTTGTCCCCAAAGGTAACAGCAGCTCAGAAGGCACAGGGCTGGACGCTGTGAGTGGGTCCTACTGGGTGTCACTGGGGACGAAGAACCTGGCTTGGGCTCTCAAGGGCTCTGCTCTGACACACGATAATGATCAACCCTCAACAGGGCAGACAACTTGCCTGTCAGTTCCATGGAGACAGAGATGTCTCTGGGCGTGGGTTTTCTGCCTCAAGGTCATTATGTTATAAAAGCTCTTTCTGGTTTTCCATTTTCATAAGCCTCACTAACTGTGGGAGGCAGAAGCTACTGGCATGTCTCCCCCTCCCTGCCGTGCCAGGACTGGACCAAAACTGTGGGATTCCATTTCTCTATGTGACTGCAGAGCTGTCCCTGCTCATTCTTCAAGGGCACCGGGAACCTAGGGGAGCCTTCAGGGCCTCAGAGAAAACGTTTCTTTGTGGTCACTGGCAAAATTGTCTGGATCCAAGCTAGCTTGGGAGGAGGGGTGCAGGGACTCGCCCCACCGTGCCCCACTTCTTACAAATCCCTTTCTTCTCAGCTGCTATTTCAAGTCAGGCTTTCTGCTGAGGAACTGTGAAACACGGGGGCTTTTCTCTCCGGTGGGGGAAGCGGGGAGACCAGGGAACCCCAGCAGGGGTCATGAGGACCACACCATGGGTGTGCCATGGGTGCCAGCCTGGGTCACACCTCCGTTCCCAGGAGACAAGCAGAGGATTGGCAGGTGTGGCAGCAGGGATGGAGTTCTCCTCTGAACATCTGTGTTTCAAAAACTCTGCTAGCAAGTTCAAATGTGGTTGGGAACATTCAGGGGATAAGGAGTTTGAACCATCTAAGTAAGGAAGTTGCCAGGTTCGAAAACAGCTAGGAACCTGCTGGTGTGGTTAAATGTAAAGCTTTAAGCAATTCCATATAAAGGAACATTTTTAAGGAGTGGCTTCAAGGGCCAAAAGTCAGGGCAAAAGCAGATACAAGGTGAATGAAGTAACACCATTTCTTGCTTCCAGAAGTGACAGCTCCACATCTGAATCCTTCTTCCCCCATTCTTCCATTTTTCTGCCCCCTAACTCCCAAGCGAACCTCTGGCTACATTAGGCTGGCTCGGGTATCTTCTGGTTCCCAAACACTAGAGCCATCCTGGGGGTGCCCGTGAGTTCCGGGGTGGGAACTCCTGGCCCCTCTCTGGGCATAGAGAAAAGGGCTGAGGTTTGGACCAAAGTACATATGATGATTATGACCACTCGCTGTTCATGTAGAAACAACGTCAGGAAACCAACCACATCTCCTCTTCCTTCCTCCACCTTCGCTCCCCCCAAAATGGCGCCTCCACATAGTGTACCTTAACTAAGATGTCATGGAAGCCACTTGGTAATGACTTATTAGATGAGTCAGTAGCAGCCGCCCTGAGTTTTCTTTCCTGCTCCTCACCCAATCCATTCACTCATTACTCACCTATTCTTCACTATCCCTTCATCCATCATTATACCTTCGTTCATCATCTTTAATGATGATCAGTCATCATTAATAACCACTTTCTACCTGTCCGGCCCGGTGTTGGTTCAAAGTCAACCAAGATACAGTCCCTGTCCTCAAGGAACTCCTACACTAACCATGTAAAAAGAAAAAGGCACTATTAAGCAATCATATTTACTGAATGCTTACGACGAGCTAAGCACTTTTCAGAGATTTTCTCATTTGATCCATTCAACAGCCTCACAGGTAGAGAAGATTATTCCCATTTTACAGAGAAGCAACAGTTTTCTAGGTGCTATGTGACTTTTATAGCTAGTAAATGGCAAAGCTTGCAGGATTTGAACCCAGACCTGCCTAACTGAGTCCTTTGCTCTAACCATTATGCAAACTGCTTCCAATGACAGGGTCCAGGTGGTTGATAACATCAGGCACAGAGAGGCCTGAGCATGAAGCAGAGAGAAGAGTGTAGTTCTCCCTGATGGAGTCAGGAAAGGCTACAGAAGGGAGAGCTGGTCCTCAGAAAATGAATAGTTGACTGCCCACAAGGAAGACAAGGCATTCTGGGCAGAGGACTCAGCGGGGGCAAAAAGCATGGTGGTGTCTTGGCATATTTGAGGAACTGTAAGCAGTCTGGTTGGGGAGATCTGAAAGACGAGGCAGAGAAATGGGAAGGTCTTGAGGTGATACCATGGAGTGAGGCCCCTCGCTGAGCCATTGGGACTCTGTAGTGCTCCGAGCACAGGTGGAGAATCTTCAGCTTAGTATGACGCCCAGGGCGCTTTGGCTGTTGAGGGCAGAATGGACTTCAGGGAATTAAGACTGGTTAAGCCCATCTACCACCCACCCATCCCTCCCTCCATCTATCTATCCACCCACCCACCCACTACTTTATTGACTCATATGCTCACCTGTTCATTCATTTATTCACCCACCCAGTCATCCCCTCGCTTGATCAGTCATGTGTTTAGTTTTTCATCAAATAAGAACCTTCAACATGTGTCAGACCCTGGCTGGTATTAGGAGTTTAAAGTCAGATAGGATCCAGTGAGGGAGCTCATGGTCTTAACAACCTAGAAATTTCCATGCAAAAGACAATGACTATGGGGAAGGCAGAGACAAACACTGTAAAAGCCAAGAGAAGGGAACCATTAACTCAGCTGGGGGCAATCAGGGAAGACTGCACAGAAGAGGTGTCATTTTTATTCGGTTCTAGAAGCTAAGGAAGAGTTCTCCAGCAGAAGAAGAGGGAATGATCTTCAGCAAACCAACCAAGTTGTTTTTCACAGGAGGAGACAGTGCTAAATTTAGCTCACATTTAAACAGGATTACTCCTGGCCATGGACTGGTTTAAATGTAGATGCTGGGGTAAGAGATAGCACTCCATGCAAATTTCAGTGACCTGTCCCAGGAGCTGGAAGCCAGCTCCCACGTGAGTGATGGGGACCCTGTGCTCGGTGAGTGAGTGTGTGTGCTGAGAGGAAAGGAGGTTCCCTCTTCCCCAGGAAGACAAGGACTCTGAGCTTGTCCCTAGCCCTCAGACAGTACCTGGGCTTGGGAGCAACAGAGCATGTCCCCTCCTATGAGAAGCCCATCTGCCTTACCTTGGAACCTGATAGTGTCGTTGATGATCTCCAGTGTGTCGGCCACAGCATTGTACTCGCCCACCTTCACCTCCCTGCTGTCTGCGGGGAGCAAGAGACAGTGGCTGGTTAGATGGAGCCCTGTGCCTGCAGATGGCTGCTCCCGTCCCAGATCTTTGCCCCCATGTGCCTTGGCTATATTCTCATAGGCTTTTCTTTGCCCCAGGGCCTTTTCCAGGCAGAATTATAAAACCACATCCGATGGATCTAGGGTGGGACAGACGCCCTCTTATACCATCTCATGCACTGGTAATCCCCTGCTTTGCTGTGCACCTCATGGATGGGGGCCCACTCCCCTCATAACTGGACTCTCTGTTACCAAGTCCTTCCTGGTCACTGAGCTGCACGGTCTCTTTGTAACCTCCCCTTAGTATCTGGGTCTGTCATCTAGGACCACACAGATGGTTTCTGCTCCCTCTACTCCAGGACTTGAAGACACAGACAGATCATCCCTGGAACCAGCTCCAACCTCACCTTACAGAATATCATTTCCATTCTGCCCTCTCCAGGTCCCTCCTTGGGCCACGCCACACAATGTCACTGTGTCTGAGAGAATAGAGACTCAAGGACTGACCAACTGACCCTCCTTCATTTTGCATATTATATTCCTATTAATGCATTCTGAGATGGAATTAGCATTGGCTAAGTCTGACGTACTCATGGATTATGAGGGTGATGTCCTCGGGTCTGGAGATGGGGAGAGGTCTGGGCTGGGGAGAGAGATGGGGCCATTGGCATGTGACCTGGGAGTTGGAGCAGGGGGCAGGGAGGAGATCCTTTGGGACAGTGCCAAGGAGCAGAGAGGACCAAGGGCAGAATCCTGGGGAGTGCCTACCTCTTGGGTAGGGTATAGGCAGGGCAAGGATGGTGCAAGAAGACTGGGAAGGACTAGCCAGGGTGCCAGGAGCAGGATGGCAGGAGAGAGTGGGCATCAAGGGAGCCAAGGAAAGGGACAATTTTATAATGGAGCTGGCCAGCAGTGTCAGATGCCACCGAGAGACTAGCACAACAAGCCCCTTGAGCAAGGGGTCAGTGGATTTGGTGTGTGGGGATACTGGGAACCACAGACAAAGCAAGTTTGGGGAAGCGGGACCAAAGGCAAGGGGTGTGAAACAAGAATGTGAAGCCCCCAGGGCTGACCAGGCTTTGACAGGGTTGGGTGGGGAGAACCCGAGGAGTCACCGAGCCTTGGCAGTGTGTCTAGATCTGTGTAGGAACTTTCTGTGCCTCTTTGTGTTCAGTTCTCACAGCTGGAGCTGGTGGTTTCAGTCCCACCACACAGACGAGGAAACTGAGCTCTGCACAAAGGTTGTGCCTTTGCCGCCATCCGACTGATTCTAAGAGTAGAGCCCGGCCTCAAACCTGGGCAGTTTCCCACGGCCCGTGCTCTTCGCCAACATGGGGCTGCCTCAATGGGATCCCTGAGCGGCGACAACTCCTGCCAAGCCGCCCCCTCCACAGGCCCCGTGTGCCTCCTGGTGTAGTAGCTGCAGAGAGGCCCCCCCTCACGTGCTCACCCACAGGGCAAGCGGGTCCCCAGAGCTGCCGATGCCGGGCCTCCCAATGCCCAGAGGTTATCACTGACACAGCTGCAGGAGTTCCAAACGTGCACCCGGAGGAAGTGCCGGCTGGCTGGGGCTCTGGCTCTCAGAGAATTTCTCTGCAGAAATGCAGATGCGCTGCTGGTCCCTTATAAACATTCAGGAAGCAAAACAGGGAATCCCACAGGCCACACTTCTGCCTGTGTTTCTCTGACTGTGGGGTGGAAAACAGGACTGTAAAAGTCACTTCCTTCCCTCCACAGTGGTCTCCCTGCCACTTGCAGGTGGTGTCTCTTGCCTGGGTCCCAGCTCCTAAATGTCACATTAGCAGACTCTGCTGGGAGCTCCAGCATCCCTGCTCTGGCCTTCTGAAGTCTTCCGCCCCAGTCAGCTCCTGCCGCTCAGAGGAGGAAGCCCTGATTTATTTATCTGGTGTGGCGAGGCAGCTCATGAAATATGCAGGCTGATTGGAACAAATCACCAGGAGCTGGGAAGTGATGCGGCTGGCACCCCACTGCGCCCCCAGCCACACAGCCTGCCCCCTCGACTCACACACCCCAGTGACTGTCCCATGGCACCAAGAGGAACTGCCAACTGGCTGTGGCACACGTACTGGGCTTCCCGAGACAGCCATCATCAGCAGGATCTCTCCCTGGGGTACTGCCTGGGGGCGCACAGGGGCTTCACCTGCTCCTGCATCGAAGGCTCTTGGCAAACCATGCACTGGCCATGATTTGTCACCGACTGTAGGTGAGGGAGGGGCATCACAGAAGTTAAGTGGATGCTCAGAGCCATGTGCTGGGCAGCAACCAAGTGGGCACCTGAACTGGGCTCCCCCAGCCCTGCACTCAGACCACTCTCACCACCCATGCTGAGCAGAGCTGTTGGTCACTCGGCTCACATTTATGGAGTTCTTACTGCATGCCAAGCCCAGCCCCAGGTATTCCCTGATAAAGAATCCCTCAAAAGCAGCAGCGTGGGTGGTGGAAGATGAGGTTCTGTTCCCATCCCTGACCAAGTGGCCTTGGACATCTGGGCACTGAGGAATGCTTGTGCTAAATCCCTTATCACTCAACAGACATTGACTGGGTGCCTATTATCTGCCAGGCTCTGGGCTGGAGACACAAAGATCCAAAAAAAAAAAAAAAAATCATAATCTCCGACATTGTAGTTTAGAGACTAGAGCCTCACCCAGCCCTACCAGGCAGGTAAAATTATTCTCATTTGCAGATATTATTTCTCTCTAGCTTGCTCTTTGTTAGCAGGTGGCTGTAGCTGGGAAATGGGAACTTTCAAAGTGGCCATGAGGATTAAAGAGGAGAATATACAGGCAGTTTCTAGCTTACAGCCTAACTCACAGTAAGTGTTCAATAAATTGTAGTTCACCTCATGATAAAAGTACTAAGTTATTCGCTAGGTCCCCAAACACTCCCTAGGACCCCATAATGGTCCCTCTGCTTGGAAGGTGGCTTTCGCCTCCCTCTACCAACATGGCCTGCACCCTACACCCACCTCTTCCAGGAAGCCTTCCCTGAGTACAGCTCCCCTCTGAGCATCTCAGTTGCTGTGGGCTGAAGGCATGGGTGACAGCCCCTGGTGTCAGAGCTACGCCCTAGGTGTGTCCAGGCCTTATGATTCCTGTCAACTGGTTAGTTCCCGAGTGGGACCTGAAGCCTTGCATCTGGCATCCCTAGGTAGCATTGAGTCTCGTCTCCTGTCCCCTACACAGAGTCCCTCCTGGCTCTACAGGTAGAAGGATGCTGCCCTCTGTGTTATTCCGTGGCCCAGCTGGTGCTGACCATGATAGGCACCCAGAACTCTCAATGGTTAACTCTTGGGTTCCTTGTTAACGCCATTGTGCAAACAGCGTTAACCACCCAATGGATACAGACTGGGCCTTGCAGACTGTGGACCGGGGGACAGGCTAGAAAGACGCAGCAGGAGGTGGGGGTGGATGAAGGAATTGAGCAGAGGGCTGCTTCCCTGCCCCACAACTCTGGTGCAGCTTGTGGCCAACTCACTGTGTGGCCCTAAACAGACCATCCCTTTCTCTGGGCCTCAGTTTCTCCATCGGCAAACTGCACAGCAGGCCTTCCAGTGGTTCTCAGCCCTGGCCGGGCATTAGTATCACCTGGGAACTGCTGGAAAATACATACGTCTGAGTCCTAATATGGACCCATTATATTAGAACCTCTGGGTGGAGGGGTGGGTTCCAGGCGGCAGTATTTTTTAAAAGTCCCCTAAGCCGATCCTAATGCCCATCCAGGGTTGAGAACCACTAGATTTGACTGAAGGCTCTTCAATGCCGACACTTTCTGTGCTAAGAGGCTAAAAATAGTGTGGAACAGAGAGCCCCTCTCCCGCAGAACAATGCTGCTTCCTCGTCGTGGGGCAAAAAGAAGGGTTCTCTTCAAAGAGCGCATTCTTTATTTCGAATTTTAGATTTGGATGATACGTAAAGGAAATAGGTCCTACTGGTGAAAATTAGGCCGCCAAAAAAAGTCCAGTCTGAAAATATTCCCTGGCTGTGGGCCTGAGAGCATCCATGAGACGGCTGGGAAATAGCTTCAGTCAGTGATTCTGCCTCCTTCTGGCCCGAGAGCCAGTTACGGGGTTGCCGACCTCCTGCGCTAGCTGGGTTCTCCTCCCCTCACCCCTAACTGTCCATTTGTCCTCAATTGGCTCTAGATCTGAATGGAGGGATGTATATGTGTTCTTTAAAGTTTAATGGTTACAAACATACAGACTCAATGTATGACTCTGAGGTATAAAACAAAGGATGGTCTTGACTCAACAAAAATAAAAAATGCTATGCAATCATTCTATTCTAGGCCCCCGTAACAAAATCCCAAACTCAGGGACAGGAAAGAGCTCTGGCTGGTAGACAGGACCCTTGGAGCTAGTCTTGGCTTTGCTGTCCCCTCCGTGAGGAGCCCCCAGGAAGTCCTGGCCTCTGCCTGGGTCTTGCTAAAGCGAATGGGCTGGATGGGGAGATCTCTGTGGCCTCCACCAATCTTGCTCAATGATTCTGCAATTGCTTTGAAAACCTGCCTCACAGGTCCTGCCTCTGCCTTGGGGCCACACATGGACTCCTGCTCCCCCGGTGGTTCTTCAGGGGTGGGAACGTGGCGATCACGGGCTCTGATTCTGCTCTTCTCCGGATGGCCAGCCGTTCCTCAGGAGTGAGCCCTGGTCTGGTCACTGCTTGTGGGCAGGCACTAGAGGGTGACTCCCCTGTCACTGGATGAGGAGCAAAGCTGAGCAGCACCTCTCAGCAGCATCCCTTGGCCTGAATGCTGCACACACTCTTCTCTGTCTTCATAAACAATATGCCACTGCCATGTTTGTAACAAACTAATGTCATTGCTCTCTGTTTGGAAATTTTGAACAGGCCGGGTGGACACTGGCCAAATGGCTTGGGAATATAATAACCCTGCTAAGGGCCGATTTGTCTATTGACTTAGGTGAACTGGGCCAGGGGAAAAGCTAAGTATCTGGGGATATGCAGGACACATATAAACATAACGGGTTATTTGCACCTACAGCACCTTTTGTTTCCTCTTCTTGGCTAACTTCACACTGGCCCTTCAGAATCCAAAACTCAGGGATAGGAAAGAAAACTCAGATGCCACCTCTCCCAGGTAGGCTTTCTAGAATCTGCCAGGTGGAGCCAAGTGCCCCTCCTCTGAACTCCCTTATCACATATCACACCCACTTGAGGTCCTGTGTCTGTGCCCCTCCCCCCCCAGACCAGGAGCCCTCTTGAGGGCAGGGGCTGTGTCTTACCCAGCTCCGCACCCTCTGTGTCCAGTCAGGACTGGCATGCAGGTGCCGGGAAATGGCTCTTAAGAAACTTCAAAAGCCCAAACCATAGGGGGGAGAAAAAGAACTTCTGTTCAACAAGGACTTTAAGTCTATAGATGAGTGACTGAATGAGAGAAGGTATTTGCAAAGCCTAAAGGTAAAAGGGGACTAATATTTAGAGTACATAAGGAACTCTAGCAAATCAACAAGAAAAGGCCACTACCCTCAAAATAAAAGTGGTAGAAGGACGAGAAAGATGAAGAAATGGCTGATGAGCACAGGAAGAAATGGCCAAACCTTGTTAGTAATCAGAGATATGATATTTAAGACTACTGATATTACTTTATATCTTTAGACTCAAACAATGAGTGAGCCAGGGACTGGGAAGTGCTGGAGGGAGGAGGGACACAGGAATACCCATGCTGGTGGCAGTGGAGACAGGTGTGGGCATTGAAAGAGCCATCTGGCAGATCTGAGGCATGTTCAGTGCTCACACACCTTCCCACCCAACAATTCTGCTCCTGGACATTTGTCCTAAGAAATGCCCAGTTGGGTTCATAAGAGGACACGTACAAGGACACTCATAATTTCTATTGGTAGGGGGTTGAAGGTGGCCCACGTATCTGTCACTGGGAGAGTGGATGGGTAAAGCATGATCAGTGCAAGGCATGGCTCAGATGTACCCACAGGAGCTTGGAAGCATCTCCAAAGCACAACGTGCTGAGTGGGGAGGAAAAAAAAGAGAAAGAAATAGAAGAAGACACATAATCCAGTTGCACTGACAGAAATCAAAATATGTGCATACAGAACAACAATCCACATTTGGTAAGGACATACCAACACAATATATTCATTAAACACTTAGAGTGTTTGCCTTTCCCTGTGGGATGAGAGCAAATGCTTGAGATAGGGCACAAACAAGCGAGAGGGGCTTTCCTGGACCAGTGATCACAGTGTCTCATGAAATGAGGAGAGTGAAATGCGTCCTAAGGAAGCAAGATGGTACTTTTCTTGAAAAATTCTGGAGGGGAGCGGATCTGGGGTTATGGTCATGAGTGCCCAGGAGAGAAGCCGGAAGCCCATGGTTGCCATGGCCCTTCTCAGTGCTAGTCACTGAACTGTTCATAGCTTCACATCATGGAAATCTCACTATCCCCCAAGGCTAAGAAAATGGTCCCCTTTAATTTTACTATTTTAAACTGAATGCTGAAACGATGGCTTTAGAGAAATTAAGCCACAAGCATCTAGCTAGTAAGGAAAAGTCATGTCTGCTTCAAAGCTCATATAATTCAAAGCTCATATACTTGCAAGGGCATGAGTTCCCCATCACTGGAGGCATTCAAGGAGAGGTAATGCTGCAAAAGAGAGTCACGGTTCCCTTCAACATGGAGAGACTATGGCTCAATGAAACACAAGGTCTGCTAAATAAATCTTTCAGGCCACCTTCCTTGGGCTTTCTGAAACATAAGCCCTTGATCATGAAGGTTGGGAAGTGTCAGGGTCAGGCTCCCAGCATCAAAGAGCCCACATACACGTGTGTCCTTCCATTCCTGCCGACCCACAACCCTGCCAAGGTCTCCTGCAGTTCAGCGGCCTATGTCTCCACTTTTTGTATCAAGTCGAGTGGCAGTCAGACTACCTGGCCTTCCCAGACCTACGGCTAGGGGACGGGAGCTACAATACATGCCTTGACAGAAGGAAAAGGACATTAAAAACCGGCCTCAAGCATCTCAAACTAGGGTCAAACTAGCTCCCGAAGTTTTCTAGTCGGTTCTGGGAAATCATCTTCCTGCTTTTATAGACCCTGGCACTGGGCCAGAGAAATTATGAAGCCCCCGGGGGGCAGGGACTATATCTTATTCAACTTGGCTTCCCTCGGAGGACTTGGTAAAGCGCCTGGCAGATGCTCAGGAAATGTGCACTGAATAGAACCGTATCTGTTACCCCAAAGACCAAATGGTAATTAATGTCTGCAAATGGGGAGGGCAAGCCTGCATTTCGCTAGGTACCTTCTGAATGACAATCGCGCTGTTGGAGTGACGGAAGACCCCGTGCCTTCAAATCAGGTGCTGAGATAGAAAAGTCCTAAGTCTGAGCCCTTTATGCTGCACAGAAGCCGTGTGAAATTCGAGCACATTATCGCTCGCCGAGACTCTGACAAACAGGCCTAATGAAGGCAGGGCCGGTGAGCGAGCGAGCGCGCAGATGCTGAGCGCTCCCGAAGAGCAGCACAAACAAGGCTCTAATCATGGCTTCACGCAACTTCCTTCCCTGCTGCAAATTCTGAGCCATGTTTAGACTTCGCCAGGAACATGGATTCTTTCTTCTCGTGAGGGAGAAAAGAAGCCAATTCCCTGGCATTCATGCTCACGTACACGTGGTTTAACGGGAGTCAGCGCCGGCACGGGCAGGGGGAGGGCGGCTGAATGTGGAGTCAGACGGGGTTTAGACCTTGGCCCTGCGACACCCAAGGTGTGTGGTGAACAGGATGCTAATGCCTGCTTCTGACCACAGGGGGGCCACTCAGAATTGCACCTGAGCCAAGAGGAGGAGGGCACGGAATTGATTTGGGAGGTGGTCTTGGGGCACACTGAAGAGGTGTGGGGAGGTGAGATACGGAAGGGAAGGAAGCCAGTATGGGGGCAGTCATGAGCAGGTTTCTGGGTGGGCAACTGAGGCACGATCCCATTGGGAACCCCTAGAGACAGAGTAGAACACACCTTGCAGTTGCCCCACCCAAGAGGGAAGGATGCTGGGTGGTTTATCCTCTGCTTCTCTCTCCTCCCTGGCACAAGGCTGTCCCTGGAAGCACCAGCTCCCTGGACACATGGCCTACTCCTTGCACAGGGGGAGGGGTGCAGGTGCTTTTCATGAGGCATTTGTTCTGGAATTGTGGCTGCTAGGGGAGTATGGATGTGTCACTGACAGCATCTGCCACCTACCATCTACATTGTCCTGCTGGGAGTTAAAAGCTTTGGGAACACCTGAAAATGAAGTGAATGGAGGGAAGCTGGGGGTGAGGAAGGTCATTCTTAAGGATCTGAAGCCCTCCCTCGATTAAACTGCCTCAGTTCAAGAGGGGCCAGGGTGCTAACCATGGCCCATTATTTTAGAACAGTACTGTTTACAAGATAGGTAGTTTCTCCAGCCTGAAACAACAATGGCCACCATCTTGAATTAGCTTCAGCTCACATTCTGCTGTCAAGGCTAACTGCTGTTTGCCAGACAAGTCACCTGAAACCACGAATAAATGAAGATGTTCTTAAATTTCTACAAGTCCTATCACCAACTAATCCAGTAAGCATTACCAAGAGCCAGCCAAGAGCCAGGCATCATGTCAGTAATGTGACGAGCTTCCCAGCAGTTGAGAGTCTAGAGAGCAAAATCTCATTTAGCCCTTTCCCCAGCCCTAGCAGTTGGGCAGGGCTGGCATTAGTGCCATCCCATTTTCCAAAGGATTAAGCTGAGGCTTAGGGAGACGAAGTAACTTGCCCAGGGTTACACTGCTGCTGAGTTTCAGAGCAAGGACTTGAACCCAGGTCTTTTGCCTCCAGGTTAAATCAATAAACTTGTACTGGGGGCCTACTGAGCACCAGGCATTTGTGCTACCCTACAGCCTTGGAATCTAAGAGTGCAGGACCATGGCTTCTTGGCTCGCCTTTTAATCTTCTTCCCAAAGCTACCTCCCATTTCCAACTCATTTGTGCTTTAGTTTTGCAAAGGAATTAACAGAGCCTCCTATGAAATGCTTCCTCTACCGAAGATAAAAGGGTTTGGAAGTCCCCGAGAACTCTGCACAAACGAGGAGCTGGAAGAGCATCTCGTGACGTCTTCAGAGGAAGGGTGGGAGGGGCCAGCTTCCAAGATCAGGTTAGCGAGCTTTGAGACAGCCTGGGTGTGAGTCTCGAAGCAGCCCCTGCAAAGGGAGCCCCTACTGCTGGGAGTGGCTGTCTGCGAGCCAGCTCTGCTGTGAGCCCTGCTGTTCACCGTCCCCTCTAAAGACACTGCAGGAGGTGAGGGAAAGAGAAGCAGATAGGGGCAGAGATGGTGTGAAGGACATGGCAGAAAACAACATGGTGGTTCTATTTAGAAGTCATTTTGAAAGGCCAATGGCATGAGGCAATTCTCAGGGTAAATCCTGGAAAGTCCCAGAAAACAGAGTCTGACCAGCCCAGGGAAACGTGGGCCAGGAGAAGGGAAGGAATGAACTCACCATCCCATGGTGAGTCAGGGTCTGCCCCAGGCAAGCCCCTTCCCCTGTCTGGGCCTCAGTTTCCTCTCTGTGAAATGAGATGATAACCAGGCACCCTTCCAGGTTGGTCAGCTGTTCAGTAATTCAGTGCCGCTCCACCCTGGCAGACATGCACCTCTGAGACCCTCTACATTTGGAGAACTAACTCTTGCGCCCCCAGCATTCTAGTGGCTCATTCTAGTCCTGAAATGACACAGAATCCCTCTGTCAACAGGATCAATGTTTGTTTTAAAAACATATAAAGAGGAGCAGGTGCAGGTCCAGCTCTGATGTTCACTAAAAACAGGGCACGGATGCGGTGAAGGGAAAACACTCAGGTGTGCATGTGAGCACAAGAGGGAAGCTGAGGTCCCGTCTCAGCTCTGCACTAACCAGCTTGTGTCCCGGGGTGCAACGCCTCCCTCCCTTGGGCCCCGGTTCCCCCTTTATTCCAGGAAGAAGTGGAACAGGGTCATCTCTAAGACCCTGCCGTGTCTGACATCCTACCTATGGCTAAGTGTGGGGAGAAGCTAGAAAGGGCGGGCAGACGTAAAGGCACCTGGGGGCTTTCAACCCACCAAGAAAATCTGGATTTGCTTCAGAAAGGTGTCATCATTTTTGACACAGTGCTAATCATAATTGCTGCTACTTGCTGAGCAAGAAATATATGCACATTATTTCTAAGTATTATCGAGTTCTTTCCACATTCCAAGAAGGCAGGTAGGATTATATTCCTATTTTACAGATGAGGACTTCACGCAGGTGAAGTTACTTGCCTAATGTGCTATATCGTCTTGAGCTAAGGTAGGTCAGGCCCACCTCTGAACTACTGTTTGCTCCATTGCTTTCCTTATAAATGCCTAAAACTAGTCACTGGAGTTGGTGTCTAATCCTAACAACAACAAAAAAGGCAATAAAATTGGCACGCACTTGTAGCTGTGATCGGCCAATCAATATTTTATAAAATATTCTCCTAGAATGATATAATTTGAGAACTGGAAATGTGACAAGAGAATTTAGTTACAATCACTCAAAAAAAAAAAAAAAAGAGTAAGTATCTTTGCCAAGATGCTTACTTGGTTCAACCAATGAAGAAGCAAGACTTAACAAATGGGAAAATAATTATATTTGCCGAAAATTACATCTTTTGTGCATGCCAGAGAGCTGACATGTGTTTCAATTACCTGCCACGGGAAGACTAATGGGTAAATCTACAAGATTGCATTACTGAGCCACAGTACCCAACACCTCTCCTCATTGATCTAAATCCGGAGGGATTTGTCTGAATGAACCCGGATAACTCGATTTCATTTCTTGCTTTCCCCTGGATGACTTTGGGATCTGATGCAAAGGCACTGCTCTTGTTTCTGGATTTTCCAGAAACATCCAGATGCTGAAAAACACTGCAGTGAAGAATGGTGCATCTAGTGGTTTCGGCTGACAACCCTGCTGATGACTGTACTGGGTTGCACAGAGGTGTCTCCCTGCAGGAAAGCCCAGCCCTGCTCCTCACAGATGCCATGTGGGCTCTGACAAGCCGCTGCCCCTCTCTGGGCCTCTACTTCTACCTCGTCACTTGAGGAATAGAATCTGGAAGTTTTCTGAGCCCCTTCCAACACGGACAACAGAAAAGTCCAACAAGCGACCTGGTTTCTTAAAAAAAATTAAGGACCTATTTCAAGCATGGGTGGTGGGGATGATTATGAGTTCAAAGAGATTAAAGAAAATAGCCATTGTGTGGATTCTCCCACAAATTGTAAAGACATATTGGAGATAATCAGAGGATCAACACAGACTAGAAGTGGAAGGATGTTGAGAATTGTTGTTAAATGTTTTAGGTAGGATAATAGTATCATGGTTATGTTTTATAAAAAGTCCTTATCTAGTAGGAATGCATACTGCAGTATTTATAGATTGAAATGAGATAATGTCTGGGAGCCGCTTTAAACATTACAGCAAAAAAAAAAAAAGGATGCAGTGGGTGAGCAAAGATAAAGCAAGATTGGCAAAATGTTGATGATGGTTGAAGCGAGGTGATGGGTGCATGGGGCTTATTATGTGGTTCTCTCAACTTTAGGGTCTGTTTGGAAATTTCTATAATCAAAACCAAAAACAATGCAAGCTTTCTCAGAATACTGGAGGGGACAGAACCCCCCACCCCCATACTTTCATGAGCCTCTCAGAGTCCTGTGGGGAGACTGAATAGCCTGAGAAGTCATGCAGTTGAGAAAAATATTCTAAATAAGTTGAAACTAATGTTTTCACAGAAAAGTGTTTTCTATTGATTCTGCTTTCTCTTATCTGGAACATCATACTTTCATTTCTTTTTATGTATTTTATTGCAGAAACACAACATCCCCGAATATAGAATTCATCAACTAGAAAGAATAAGCATCAGAAAGCCTACCTTGAAATTGAGTAAATTTAATGGTCCCCATTCTCTCCCCATTCCGGAACACAACTTGACCCTAAAAACAAAACAAACAAGAACAAAAGAGAAATGCCATATTAGCTCAAACACTACTGATCTCAACTGAAATTCATAAATGGTACAATGTGATTATTAATCTTGGGGAAAAAAATAGATTCCCGCAGGGCTGTAGATGCAAAATTAAACTAACTGTTTTAAAACTGGCTGTGACTTTATCTGGTTAATCGGAGGAGCACAAAATCAATAATGGAACTAACACATGTGAATTCAAGCTGAGCTGTGTGTCATCATTATCATCATGATAATCCATGAAACCCCACGTGTCCCGTGTTATCCTGGGACAAGGTCTTCCAGGAAAGACGGAGGCAGCGATGTGGCCCAGGGAGCCTGGCCCTGACTCTGCTGCTGGGCCCCACCCATTAAGATGTGTGGTTCTGCCGAGGCCGTTTGGCGTGAGGATCAGAAGGGGACTGGAGGTCAGTTAGTATTTCTTATTAAGGACAGAGAATGTTTTTGTAAGTTCTTCCTGAGTGGTGACATCAGCCCCAATTATAAATGGGCTACGGGGCAGCACAAAATGAAGCTTCTTGAGCCAGCGAGACCTGCCTAGTGTCACAGGTAGCTGAGCAACCCTCATTAGAGGCCCCGGGGGCTACAGACAGCCTCTTCTGCTGCATCTGCCTTACTGTCTGATACGGGGCTTCCATATGCTGGGCTAAATAAATCGGGAACATAAAGAGGGTGTGGGGTCTCTCCTTGCTAATACACGACCCATCAAAATTCTGTAACCAGGCAAGGAAATCGACATGTTGTATCGATGAATCTTTTTGACAAGTTTGAGCGGAAAGGGGGATAATCCTCATTTTACAGATCAAGAAACTGAGACCAAGAGAGGTTATGTGTTCTATAGGAGGTCACTGTAAGTGAGGCTGCTGGGAGTCAGATCCAAGTTTGATTTGAACACCCGTGCCATTTCCCTGCAGCATGTTGCTCCTCATCAAGAAATAAATTTCTTCCTATCTTTCCACTAACATACAATTAGGAAAAGCAATGGTCTTAAAGGGACACTGTTTTACTCTCATGCTCTTGCATCATCAGGTCATAGCACACACAATACTTAGGATCCCACTCAATTCTTGGGACAAAGAGCCAAGAAGTATCCTCCCTTGGTGGAAATCCAAAGTCTGAGGCCCTGCGGCTTTTCGAACAAAGAGAATCACTCAACCTGTTCTCAGAACGAGAAACCTTCTGAGGCCACTTTGACACCTTTTTGAAATCCTGTAGACAGCTGCAAGTAGTATCAGTTTGAAACTAATGCCCACCAAATTCCATATTCAGGTGACGGCAAGCAATTCTCAGGAGTGTGAAAACACTTGAGCGTAAGGTGAGATGGGAGCTGTGATTTTATTTCTAGGGATGATTGAAAAACACAGAACATCTTGCAAAAGGCTCACTTTTATGCAAATAGAGCACTTTGCATAGCTGGAAAAGACGCAGACACGGAGGACAAGGAGGACATTTCTTGGTTTGATAAAGGTGGAGATCTAATTTGCCCATCTCCTGCCAAGCTCTGAGGAACTCCAAAGACTTCTAGGTATAAAATGTGGACAAATTCTGCAGAATCTTTATTAGTTAAACTAAAAAGTACATGAAATGGTCCTCGAAGCTTGGATGGAAAGACACTGGATTGGAGTATGAGGTGGGGATGAGAACCTCCCTTTACTTTGTAAGCGAAACAAATTAGTCCATCTTTGAAGTGAGAGCTGTCACATTTTATTTTCCTCATGATGACTATTTTTACTAACAGTAGCTCCTTAATCTCTCAAGTAACGCAGTGGAAGGAGGCCAGTGTCTGAATGTCCCAAACCCAGCTTCGGTGCCAGGCACATTCCTCAGCACCTGAGTTATGGACCTCAAGCTCCTGATCTACAATGCGCAGTCAGTAAATGGCTGTAGTAATTTTTATTTTAAAATGTTTAAAAGCAGAGAGCTGAAATAAAAAAGATTTTGAGCACCAGGAAGCTTTCCAACCCTTGGGAGGAGATTTTCCATATCGCATGGTGTCATCGGCAAAGGGATCAACTGTTGGGTCTTTGCCCAAGGCGTCCTCGCCTCTCAGAAACATCAGCCCCCAAGAGACTGAGTTCTCAAACCACATGAGCCGCTGTGTGCTTCACAGGCGGGTAATGAAGGACGCACAGATGGGTAATTGGGCTATACAGTGGGGTCTGCACGGAGAGGAAGCCAGGAAGCTCCAGGAAGCCCCCTCCTGAAGAAGATGCGTCATCTGATTCTTTCCGGAAGAAGTTACCATGGCACCTATTGGGTCTGACCGCTAAAGCCAATTCTGCTACCCTGCCCGTGGCTGACTGGATGGGGACCACTATCCTAGCCAAGTCGACGTCCGTTAAGACCGGACACAAGGAAGCCCACATGCAATCAGATGATTTTCATGAAATTCTGCCCTTCCACAAATATTTGCCTACTCTGGGCCACCTACTTAGCTTCCAGGTGCTGATTCCTGCTCTTGGAGAGCTTTATATTTGATGAGGAGGGACAAATAAAACAAGTTCACCAATAAACGCACAAGACGACTTTAGTTCATGGAGAGTGCTGTGACGAAGGTAAGAGGGAATGGCTGGGCGAGGGACAGGTCTGTTGTGCAGTCAGGGAAGAGCTTGCTGAAGAGCTAATAGAAGAGTCGCAGGCTGCAAGGCAAGAGGGAGATGCTCCAGGCACAGCGCCAAGTCAGGGCAGGAACAGAAAGGGCCGGCGTGGAAGGGCACCACAAAGCGAGGGAGCGGGCAGGTGGGCGGGGCCAGGTCACATCCGACCTGGAGGCCGCGACAGGGCTCTGGAGGTGATTTTAAGTGCAGGGAAGAGCCCCGAGGGTTGGGGGGGGGAGGCTGAGCAAAGCAGTACTATGATCTGATGTAAGATTTGAGAAGATGGCACTGGCTGCTGGATGGAGAAGGGACGGCAGTGTGGAAATAAAGATACTGAGAAACTGGGGGCTCTGGCAGCCAGTAATCCGGGTGTGAGGGGACAGCGGCTCAGGCGAGGGTGGTGGCCAGATTCTCTCTTACCAGCTCAGAGGGTACCGCCAAGGTGGCTGGGCACAGTGGCCTGGACAGGAGCGGATTTCCACCCTACTCCTGCCCTCTCTGTCTGGTGGACACTGTAGCGTGCAGCCCCAGGGCTCCCTTGGGATGAAGGCACTCATTTCTCCAGCTGCCAGGCATCCTGGCTGCTGCTGAGTTGCCTGGCACCCAAACGGAGCTGTGCCAATGACGGTTATGCCCCCTTCCTGTGGGGCAGCCTACATCCAATGGTCATGAAGGGACATAGTTCTACCCCCTTGCCTCAATTCAGGACAACTGTGAAGAACCGTGGGATCCAGAAGTCCCTGTAGGATGTCCAAGGTCATGGTTACACCTGCATTACTTCACTTGCCCCTTTGCCAAATCCTACTTCACCTCCTCCCTCCCAGGTCTTGTTCCTGAGAGCCCTCCCTGATCAACTTCGATATGCAAACCTTTGTCTCAGAATCTGTTTCCCGGGCAACCCCACCTGAGACCCCTGCCATCGAAGGTCACTGAGACTCTGTCTTTCTTGCAACCTGAAGGAGACTGAGTGATAAGGCTGTGGATTCTGCAGGAAGCCCATGCCTCAGCCTCACCGTGGCCTGGCATCTCAGCCAAGGAAGCCGGGCTGGCTTTGCTTTCTTAAACCCCAGCTTGAGGGGGGATTTGTTTTGCTCTTCTCCCCATACACGTGTTCTTTATGTATATATAAATGCCATGACTCTCCTTAAACTTTCGCTGTGTGCGATCCCAGAGCTGGACAGGATCATCACGTGCCCTTGAGACCAATCTGTATGATTCGCTGAATTCTAAAGCAGTGGGATTTGGTAGCTCCGGCTGGCGTGGTGGCCGGGTGCTGTCTGCTGGCGCACAGTCCACACCTGCTCTTCTATACCCTCCTCTGTGTTGCAGCAGCTCAAAGTCCAGAAACCACATTTCCCATCATCCCCTGCCAGCTGGTTTCCATTTAGGTTCTGCTACTGAGAAGCACTCACGGGAGATTTAGAAAGTACGCATAAGGGAAAAGCTATTTTTTTTCGGCTTTGGCTGTAGCAGCAGGAGTTCTGAGTGCCTGCAGGTGTCTGTGGGTCCCAGCGGCCCCCCAACTGTCAGCATGGGGGGCTCTGAGCTGACTGCTCAGTGGCCGGTTGTGGGGTCCCCACAGCAGCAGAAACAGCAGCAACGGGAGCCTCAGAAGCCAGAGCACTTGGGTCCCCACTATTTTATTTGCATTTCTCGTTGGCTCTGGGTCATTCTTGCAAACTCCTCGGAAGTTAGAATCCATTATCCATCAGCATGCTGTCTAGAAAACAGAAACCACGTCGTGCATTTCGGGCATTTCAGAGGCGGTGGCAACACCATTTCCCTTTTGGTTTCTGCAGCCCAAGGGGCTTGGTAGTTTCTGTAAATACTTATCTCCAGTGACAGCCCCTTCCTGTTCTGCTCCTCCGTCCTTTTCAACAAAGTTGTAACCAGTTGCCTGTATTAAATCTCCCTCTGAAATGCCTGAAGTGGTTTCTGTTTTCTCGATGACATGCTGATGGATAATGGATTCTAACTTCTGAGCAGTTTATAAAGAATGACCACAGAGCAGATCTGGAATGCAAATAAAATAATGGAAGTAAAGCCGCCAAGTGGATAATTTAGAAGGCACTTTTTTTTTCCTGAAAGAGATGTCGCTGATATCAAAGAAGGCAGTCTGTCTCATGAAAGTCGATCCAAACTAACAGCTCAGGTTGAACTGGGAGCAATAAAGCTGCATTTCTTTGACGGAGAAATCTTCAGAATGCACAGGATAACACATGGAAAAAAACTTACGTTTCAGCATTCACCAGACAATAGTCAACACTGCCCCCAGCGTGACCCTGGATAGTCACAGAGTGTGTCTGAGTGTTCATTCTCATCTTTGAAAAATAGGAAGCTCAATACCTACTTGTCAGGATTGTTTGTGAGAATTAAAGAAGGTATTTATGAAGAAGGCATAACCCACAGCTGCCGTGAGTAAAAAAGGTAACCCATAATTCCTCCAGGTAATCCTAGTTAGCAGAATTTCACCTGGTGTTGGCTCAGAATCCCCAGGAAAATCAGTGGAGAGTGAAATGTACTAAGGATTCCAGCAGCCTGCTCTTAGAAAAATTGTTTCCATCGTTCATCTTTAATGTTTTACTACTAAGCACGAGTAAGATCTAGTCCAATAGCAGTTTATGAATTGTGGGTCAAGCCCTACATTGGAACTTTTTTTTTTTTTTTTTTTTTTGGGTCTCTTTCAATTTCACAGTGGAGGGCAGGGATGCCCAGCCCTGGACATGATCTGATGTTGGGCTGGAGCTGGAGGCTGGACAGAGTGAAGACTTGCTCATCTCAGCCTAATTGCGTAGGGCCCCAGGCCCACTGAGGGACACAGTCTCTCAGATCATGGCACGTTTAGGGAAGGATTTCTGTCTTTAATATGCCCCTAAGTGCACACTTGTCTCTGGCATTCGTGTTTGTCTCTGGGAGGTGTGAGCATGCAAGCTCATCTGAGTGCTTGGTCGGTGCTGTGGGGAAACAAGATCTGCCTGACATGTCACACTGGCTGAAGGGGGACAAGAACCCCTGGTCAGTACCCTGCTAGCTGTGTAGATGAGCCAAGCCCACCTTGGATGGTTCTGCTGCCAGCCCTCCAACCAGGATGATGCTGGTCTCAAATAAATAAGGAGGACCTGGAGAAGACACTGGGGTTTGAATGCTGGTCAGATTTTCCATCAAGGTAGAGACCTTCATCACGAAGGCTTCAAGAAGAAAGTGCCTTCTGTTTTCCAAGGGATGGCAGGACTTATAAGAGAATTATCAAACAATTGTGTATGTCCACCCACATGTTCTACAAAGGTAAAAAATACTTTTTTTTCCGACTGTGCCTTAGGCTAAAATAAGTCATATTTTGCAGACTATTTAAAATATTCTTATATGAATATGCTTTCGATAGGCCCAAGCCTAGAGAAAAGTTTGATGTATCTATTGAGTTTTGAGCCATGGGTTAGCAGGATATTAAGCGGAGGGGCAGGATGGGAGGTATGGCAAGCCCCCAATGCCACCCTTCTGCTGGTGCGTAGTACATGGAGAGGCATCCTTCTAAGAGACTGTGATCAGATGGCCCAAAGGGTTCCAACGGTCACCAGCCACAAAGCGAGTGGTGGCATAAGGCAGAGCTGGATGCAGTGGAGGGGAGAGAGATGAAGAGACTATGGCAGGGTAGATAGGCCAAGAGGGGTGGGACCAACTCCTCTTTCCTTCCAGTCATAATACAAGTGTCAAGCTTGTTTAGAATAGCAAAATATCAGACATGAACAAAATGTCCACAATATAGGGCAATAGCCACGTGATGAAATATTATGATACAGGCATTGAATCAGCCAGCACTGTCGAGCACCTAAACGTGATGGGCACGTGCCAGACCGGCACCAGATAAAGGGTGAACAAAGTCAATATGGTCTTAGATTGCATGAAGTGTGTAGTCTGCTGGGAGATGTAGACATTAAACAGTAAATACACTGATAAATTTATAATTACAAACTACAATAAGTGATATGAAGGAAAAGAACAGGGTGCTACAAGAGAGAACTATAACACGAGCCTAATGCAGACTGTGGGCCAAAGAGCGCTTTTCTGGGGAGGTGGCATTTCCACCAAGATCGGAAGGAGTTAGCTAACAGTGTGGGAGGGGGTCCTGGGAAGAGGGATTGTACATGCAAAGCCCCCAAGGCAGGAGAGAGATTAGGAAACCAGAGGAGCTGAAAGATCCCAGTGAAACTGACAGAGGTCACTGAGGAGGAGATGAGCATGGAATGTGATTGGCAAGGTGGACATGGGCAAGGTCAGTTGGAAACTTACAGACTGTATCAAGGATGCTGAGCCTAATTCTGAATGCAAGGGGAAGTGACCGAAGGGGTTTTAACCAAAGGGCGACTTGAGCTAAGTTATACACACTTGAGCATTCTATTATAAAAATGACCAAAGGTTGGAAAAAGTGATCTCTGACTGTACCAGACACTGGCTAGTTGCCCATCAAATCCATTTCCTTTCCCTCTTGGGCACATGGTTAAATTGCATTTTGTAACCACCTTTATAAGAAAGGTTGGGTGTGGCCATGTGACAGTTCCAGCCAATGGAATGTGGGTAGAAGTGGCATATGATATGCCAGATCTGGCCCATGAAAGCCTCCCACGAGACCCTTCATGCTCCTGTACTTCCCCATCTGCCAACTAGATTCACATGTGCTTTCAGCAAACTCTGAAGCCCAAGGAACAGAGGGGACCTGAGATGGAAGAGCCTGGGTCCATGAATCATCATGTGGAAAGAATTTCCACCAACCAGAAACATCCACTTTGGACTTTGCATATGAGAAACATCAATTTTTACTGCGTTGATCCACTAGGAGTCTGAGATATCTTTGTTACAGCAGCTAGTGTTACTTATCCTAACTAATAACATAAGTAAAAAAGGGTAAAAATTGTATTTATAGTACATTCACAAGGATGCAAAAATCACTCCCATCAAATAAAAATGTTAACATTGGTTGGTTCTTATGTTGTGGGATTATGGCTTTTTCTTCTTTTTACTTTTTGATATTTTCCAATATCCTACAATGAGCATGAATTATTTTCCTAACAGGAAAACTTCATTAAAAACTTTTTTTGAAAAGATGTTATAAGAAGGCATTTTTTTTAGAAGCAAAAATAGCAACATCATCAACAACAAAATAATACTCCCTCTTGGAATAGATTTTTACTGACAGCTTCGAGTTTTTGTGAATAAGAGCTAGAGATCTGTGCAAGCATAAGCACACTTCCCCCTCCACTTAGAAGAATGGAAAGAGCCATGAGCAAGGGGTCTGAAGACACAGATGCAGGCTGGGCTCTGCTGTTTTCCAGGAAGGGTACCTGGGATGAACCTTTTCTCGACTCTGTTCTCCAGTTTTCCTCCATGCAAAGATAACACCCTTCAAGCTATTTTTAGCTCTGCTGAAACATCTGTGTACATTATCTGGGTTTTTTTTTTTCTGGGGTTGTTCTTCATGAATCCATTCTCAACAGCAATCCCAATGCAATGCACTGTGTGTTATCAGTATCTCTGTTTTACAGATGAGGAAACAGAGGCAGTGAGAGAAGAAATTTGCCTGGGGTCATGTGACCAGTGGGCAGACCCGGGATTCACTCCAGATGAGTAGGACTTCAAGCTTATGCTTCTAACCACATGCCACCCTGCCTCCTTTGCAAGAACCAGTCACTGGGGCGGGGCGGGGGGGGGGGGGGAGAATGAGCTCTTTGCAGGGGATCAGAGTGAGGTCTGTGCAGCCTTGGAGGGGAGGGAGCAGGGGTGGAGTAGGAGGGAGGTGGAGGAGGAAGGAAGGGATGTATTGATAAATGTTTAACAAGGGGTTCTTTGTGGGGGGGGGGGCTGGTTTGTAGTGTTTGAGAATTTCCATGGCGTAAATACTCCCACCAAGGCAGACTTCCAGCTATCTACCATTTAACACCTGGTTCATCAATCCTGGATCATTTAACAAGCAGCTCTTGGCTCTCTTGGGAGCCTGTAGGATCCAGCTCCAGCACATTGGTGGCCAAGCCAGTCCCCTTGGGCTTCCAGAGTAAAAAATGTGAGGAGGCATGCAAAATTGTTAGTTTTTACCTGCACAAGGGGGTAGGTGAGAATCTCTTATCAGAAATGGGGAAAGGGACTTCATATCAGAATGGGAAGAGCTGGAGAGAAGGGGCTTGTGCTGGTTACCTATCTATTGTCTCAGTTCCCAAAACTGCCCTGCTCCACTCTGCTCTGGACCAACAGGGATGAAGAGTCCAAGGTAGAGGAGCTGCCTTGGTTATCATGAAAACCCAAAGGTTATCACAGGTTGGGAGATCCAGATACACCTGCAAGCTGTTGGTACTGGGGTCTGTGTCCCCTGGGGCTGAATGATGTTTGCTGAGACTGTTTCTATACAATTAAGCCAGAAAGGGTTCTGGGGGAGGTTGAGGGCTCTAGTTCTAGTCTTGTCACAAACACTTGCGTGCCCCTAATTATGCTCCTTCCTCTCTCTGGGCCTCAGTTTCCTCACAGAAAATGGGGGAACAGGTGCCATATGGTGTGTTTCTTGAGTGCTTACTCTGGGACAGAACATGCTTATGCCAGACCCTGGGGAAATGCAATGATTAAGCCAAAGTCTTAGTCTTCAAGAAGATCCCAGTCTAATGAAAGTGACAGGCAAAAAAAGAGATAGTTACAAGGCAGTGTGACAGTTGGTAGGAAAGGGTGGGTACAGACGTATGAGCACAAAAGGAAGGGCACTCTCTCAAGGAAGGGCTTGGAGGGGACAGGAAAGAATGAGTGTCAGGCAGGCAAAGAGGATGAGAGAGGAATGTTCTAGGCAGAGGGAAAAGCATATGCAAAGGCCTGGAGGCAAGAGAGAGCTTGGCTCTATGAAGGACCAGCAGGAAGGGCGAGACGGCGGGTGGGTGGGTGATATGCAAGGGGTAGGGAGGTTGTTGGAGGCAAGGAAGGCAAGAACCATATCAGGCAGGGCTTTGGACCTCATGTTGCAATTGGGGGCCGTAGAAGGGTTATTATAAACTGGGAGGTAACACAACCAACGTCCTCTTTAGAAAGAAGGAAATCCTGTCATTTGTGAAAACATGGATGAACCTGGAGGACATCATGCTGAGTGAAATAAGGACTGAGAAAGACAAATACTGCACGGTATCACTTACGTGTAGAATCTACACTAGTCAAACTCCTAGAAGCAGAGAGTAGGATGGTGATTGCAAGGGGCTGGAGGGAGGGCGAAATGGGGAGATGTTGGTCAAAGGGCACCCACTTTCAGTTACGCAGAGTGAGTAAGTTCTGGGGAAAGGAGTGGACAGCATGGGGACTATAGGTAATAATATTGTACTGTCAGCTTGCAAAGTGCTAAGAGGGTAGATCTTAAGTGGTCTCACTATGAGAAAGCAAGAAAGAGAGAAAGGGAAGATGGAAACTGTGTGAGGTGATTGGCTATGATGGCTATGTTAATTAGCTTGACGCTGGCGATCATTTCGCAATACGTATGTATATCAAGTCATCGAGGAGTACCCCTTAAATAGATATAAACCCTATTTATTAAGTGTGCCTCAATAAAGCTGAAAAAAAAAAGCCTACTCTGGTGCTGTGTGGAAAATGGATGCGCACGTGGTGGGCACCGGGTGCAAGGAAGCCAGTTGGAAGTGACTGTGGAATCCAAGTGAGAGAGGAGGATGACAGGGCTAGAGAAGAGTCCATAATTCCCAAGACGGGAAGGAGGTGGAACCCATGGGGCTTAGAGATGGCCCATGTGAGGGCTGAGGAAGGCGGAGAAGTGAACAATGGCTTCCTGGTTTGGCAGACAAATGGTGGTGCACACCTCACCTGCGCAGTCGGCAGCAGGGAGCTGACCCGACCAGTGAGTGGGGATTTTGCCCAGCTTCCGGGGTGGCCAGCTGAGCTCTGTCATTCTAAAACCACACATCGTGAGACCCTCCTCCAGGCTTTTGCCCCCACCCCCAGCCCATCTTCGAGTTTCCTGGTCATTTGCAGATGCAAGCATCCCCATGATTAGAAATATTTAATTTTGCTTTACTGTATGTTCTATTTTTGTTAAATAGATTAGTCTCCCCCAAGAAAACCAAATTGCTGACCAGTCGACCTGAAAGTCTGAGACAGGCAATTTGCAATCTGTTGGAATCTTCCCTTTAAGCCAGGGTGGGCTGCAGGCTGGCCTGAGGCGGGGGTGGGCAGGGCTCAAACAAAGCAGCTGGTACTGCACCAGTCCAGGCACGAGGCCAGAGGGCTCAGGCTGCAGGGCTGCCTGGCAAAGCGAGAGAAAGGTGCCCAGCAAAGGAATGGTACAGGAAGAATGGGCAAGGCTGTGGAGCTCATGGACAGGGGATTTGGAAAGGGCACTGTGCTGGGAGGCAGGCCGCCCAGCTTCTAGCCCAGGGCCCCCTCATCCCTTTGGTGGTAGTCTCCTAGTGTGTAAGGAGACCAAGTTTGTATTATCTGGAAGCTGGGCCCAGAATTCTTCCTAAGAGGAAATGATCTTGGGGTAGTTAGGAAGCTTGATTAGCCTCCTGTGTGGAAGGTAAGAACCTGAGTTGGGGGGGGGGGAACAGGAGGGAGCTATCTTCTGGGCAAAGAAGAAGGCCCAAGAGGGGTGGGAGGCCCGGTGAGACCACTGCAGGGGAAGTGGCCCCAGTGACAGGGAGGGTGGCAGAGCACAAACTAGGTCAGGAGCAAGTGAGGTCCAACCTGAAGTCATTCAAATGACATTCTGTGGTACAAACCCCCTCCCCCTGATCCCCAAATCTTCCCTGGAACCCCTCACAAATCCTTATAAAAGGGGATGGCTTTCAGGCCTATTCGTTTTTGTTTTGTGTGGCTGTCCTAATGGGGGAGGGGGTCTGCATTCCAGGCATGGATCAATGGGGCCCAGAGCTTAGGAAAACCTCAGGGATCTGGGATGGTCCAAATCCTGAATGAATTCAGTACAAGCAGGACCATGAGACTGCAAGCCCACAGGAATGTGAAGACAGCTTGAGGTTGTTTGTGGTCATCCCTGAACTGAGAGATGGAGCTTCCTGAGAACCTTTCCAAGCCCCCAATGGCTGACATCAGGTTACACATAGAGGCTAGGGTTGGGCAGGAGGCCCTCTAAATCTTGAGTGTGTCTTGGTTTCTCCATCTGTACAGCAGTCTGGGTGTGAGTCTGCATCTGCCAATGTGTGGATATGTCTAAGTGTGTACACGCATGAAGACAAACGCATGAGGCAGGCCAAGGGCAAGGAGTACTGATGTGACAGTGTCCCAGGCTCTTCCCAGCACCAGTGGCCCTCAGCTCTTGGTCCCAAAGAGTCACCAATCCCATCTCCCACCTTGGAAACAGCAGGCGGGGCTGGCAGGAAGGTGTCCCTGGCATGCCTGATTGAGAACCCATTCCCTCTCTTGGCTCGGCTCCTCCATCTGAAAGCCAGATGGCTCCATATGGGGATTGGGGACTATTCACTTGGCTTCGTGGGCTAAGCCTAAAAATCTTCCATCAATTAAAAAAATCTTCCACTAATTCTCCTGGGAAGGAAAGAGACAGGAGTCAGCAGGGGGAAATACAGAAAGGGAGGGAAGGGCAGCTGTTGACAGCCCCACCTATTGAGGTGGTCTCAGGCTGAGGGGGGTCAGGAGGCTACTTCTAGCAGCAGAAACCAGAACGACGGCTGAGAAATGCCAGGCGTGGACCAGGAAAGCGCAGCGGGTGTCTGAAGCTGTTTTCAGGGCTGGAGTGGGGCCAGCTGAAGCTCGGAATGATAAATCTAGAAACGTTTTTGCTTAAGATGGGCTGTCTCTTCCCTCCCACTTCTGGCCTGGGCTCGAGAGGGTCTTTACTCCCAACCATAGGGGCTCTTCTAAGACCCCTGCTTGACTTATGGGTCCAGCTGGTGAATTTAAGAGTCTCAATTCCCTATATTGATAGATTTGCACCTGGTTTATAGCCGTCAAACACTGTGCGGTGGATATTTATTTTTCTTGCTCACCAACTGATCCCCCTTTGAATGATAATAGTACCCTGATTTTAATTTAGAGATGATGTTGGTCAGGGGTTGTGATGGCCACTCTCTAAGATGGCCCCAGTGATTCTCACCTATGGGTATTCACAACCTATACCATCCCCTCCCACACTGAACAGGGCTGGTCTGTGTAACCAGTAGGATATTACAGAAATGGCAGAGTGTGACTTCCAAAACTAGACCACCCAAAGACACTGCCGCTCCAGCCTTGCTTTCTTTTGGATCACTTATGCTGGTGGAAGCTGGCCACCATGTGAAGAGGACACCCAAGCACCCTATGGAGACGTCCATGTGGTGAGGACCGAGTCCTTCTGCCAACAGCCACCATTCATTTGCCAACATGTCAGTGAACCATCTTGGAAACAAATCTCCAGCCCCAGGAAGGCTTAGGATTACTGCAGTCCCATCTTGCCTGCAATTACATATATTAGAGTCCCTAAGCTAGGACCTTCCAGCTAAGTCACTCCTGAATTCCTGACCCACAGAAACTACATGAGATAATAGATCTTTATTGTTGCTCTCAGCTAGTACACTTTGGGATAATCTGCTATGAAGCAATAGATAACAAATACAGGGTCACAAGAAGTAAGAAAATTGATCCTGGATGGTTCAAAGGAAAACCTTAATTAAGGACTACTGCAGAGTGGGTAAGAGATTACGAGGGCAGACAAAAGACAGTGTTGTGCCCACAGATTAGTAATGGCAGGAGCTGTTATATACCTCAGAGCAGAGGAGCAGAGGAAGAAATAGTGTCCTCAGAGCTTCACAAGAGGGGGAGACACAAAAGAGGAGCCATAGCCTTGGAGAGAGGGCACATTTATTTCAAGAGATACAGCACCAAAGCAAGGCTGAAGGCTGCACCCTGACCTCTCTCTCTCCTCTTGGACTCCAATCTCCTGCCTGTACTCCCCACTGGCTAAATCCAACCAGAAGCTGAGGACAAGGGACCCTGGATGACGTTGACCATGGGAACAGCTTCCCAGGGCACAGAGAAGGGCAGAGAATGGAGCTGTTGGAAGAGAGGTAGAGAAAAGAGAAAAGCCAACCCTGAGATCCACCTGGCCCCACTCTACCTGGAAGTTCTAGGAAACTTTCTTTATGCAGGGCTGAATCACATGACTTAGACTAAGCCAATCAGTGCGGTCCTCTGGTAATAGCGATCGGGTCGGGTATGGGCACGTGACCCAAGCCAGGAATCAAGGCAAAGGGGACTCACTTCCAGGGATTTGGGGGGCACTACTGGGGAAATGAGCTCCCTTGGTTGCTGGACTTGGTGCAGTGATGATGCGATCCAGAAGTTACTTCGCAGAGGCGGAGCAGGGAGCTGGCACAGGAGGAAGTGGTCCCAGCGATGGACAGATGAAGAAGCCTTGTCCTGGACTTCACTGTTATCTTTGGGTAAGGACGGTTTTCTGTTACTTGCACCAGAAGAGTCCCGAAGGCACATTTTCATCTGGACAGCCTTGGTAATCCTCATAGCAGCTCTCGGCGGGTAGGCTGGGTTGAGATCATTAATCCCATTTCACAGATGGAGAAAATGAGGTTCAGTTCTCTTTATCACTTGGCAGCCAGTTCATTTAAATTCATCGTTAAGTTCACTATACCAGTCTAGGTTTTTGGAATCTATTTCGTCCTCACATTGTATGATTTTCAATTTTTGACTTCTGTTTCAGTGGCCTTGCTGTGTGTATAATGCTTGTTATTCAAAGCTGCTTCAAACTCTCTTTAGAAGTAGGTGACACTCCATCATTAATTTTCATCAAACAAGCAAACAAGTCATGGTGGCTAGGAAGATTTTTCCCAAGTCACACACATCTTTTGGGGGCGGGATCTGAGACTGGAAGGCAGGACTGAAGCAGGTTCCCCCAGCCCTTTCTTGTCCCAAATGGGAGATGTCCCCTTTTCAGTACTTTTTTTTCGTTCTCGCCTCTTCTTCCTGCTTCTGCATTCTTCTCTCTTGAGAGTACAGTGTGAGAGCTGATCATGGGCAGGTGTGTGCTCAAGGCTACCCTTGGCCGAAAGGCCATTTGCTCTGTGGTCCCCTGTGAGTTTGGAACAAAGCAGGGGCACTTTTCAGTCTGGTAGGGGAGGTAAGAAAGAAAGTATCTTCTCCTGACTACTGAGTTACCCAAAGACCTTGCAGGGTTTACCAGGACCAGTGAAATCTGGCCTCTGATTTCTCTGCTGGTGTCTCTGTGTCTCCCCTCACTGACACTGTCCCAGCTACACTGGCCTCCTTGTGCTTTCCACACCCTCCAGCTTCTTTGTCTGCTTGGTAATCTCTGATGTGATATCAGACCCATCACTGGGTGCTAGATATTTTTTAATATTACTTTAAATATTCTTAAGCTTTGTCTGGGACATAATTAAGTTACTTGAAATGAGTTTGACCCTTTCGAGGTTTGCTTCTAAGCTTTCTTTGGTGGGACCAGAGCCACCTTTAGTCTAGTGTTGACTACTGGGACAATAGCCTTCTATCTTCCATTCTGAAGTTTTTCACCCTGGCTGGTGTGAACATGAATGATTCCTGGCCTTGCACGAGCTCTGAGGATCCTTCTGCCTGTTCCTTTCTGCTGATGCTTTTCCTAGCCTCAGACGGTTTCCTCACTACATCAGCAGGTGTCGATGAGTCTGCAGCTGAAGACTTGAGGCGGCTCCTTGCAGCTCTCTGCTGCCCTGCCTCTCTTCCCTCCACTATTCTGTCTGCAAATTCTAGCCTTCTTGGTCTCTCTTAATTCAAATTTTTCAACTGTCTCAATTCACATAATCAACCTGGTGGACTGCTGGGCTCTGTCTGGGCCACCCTTCCTGTGCCGTGGCCTGGAAACTCTCCAGGCAGTAAGCTGGGCCATCGTCAGGCTCACGTCCTTTGTGTCCCTTCTCTCAGGGGTCACTCTCCTCTGCTGTCTGTAGTCCAGGGTTGGAGAACTGTTGTTTCCCATGATTTGACTGGCTTTTTAGTTGCTTAAGGCAAGATGCTTCCATCTTGGCCGGAAGTAGGAGCTCCTCCTACCCCAAGTGCTGCAGACATGGGCAGCCAAGGCTTTCACACCGCCTGGATCACTTTTCCCTCAGTCATGGCACTGATCCCTCTCACACCTTCAGTCTTTTCTCATGCAGTGCCTTCCCAGTGAGGCCTCCTCCAGCCATCCTGTTTAAAATGTCTCCCTGCTCCCCTTCTGATCCTCCTTCCCTTCCTGCAATTTCTTTCTTTTTCCTTCTTAAATAGCAACTGCTGCCCTCTCACATACTGTGTAATTTGCTTACTTAATATGCCGATTATGGACTCTCTCCTTGCACTAGGTTGTAAACTATCTGAAGGAAGGGATTTCTGTTTGTTTGGTTCACTGCTGTACTCCTGGCCTCCCAACACAGTGCTTGGCCATAGTAAGTTCTCAAAAATTACTCGCTGAATGAATGCATGGTTGAGAAGATGATAGTGAAACAACAGCAACCCATAAGCACAGCTGTGAAGGTTGAAAATTCGATGTGTGTGTGTGGGAGTGTAGCTAATATCCCTTCTGTGTGAAGAGCAGCACGAGGAGAAATAGCTGGTAACAGGTTATGGCTGGAGGTGAGCTCCTAAAATGCCAGGCTCTACCCTGTAGCAATGCGGAGCCACGGAAGGCTTTTAATAATAAGGAATAACGCGGTCGAAGATTATTTAGGAAGAATAATCTGGTGAGTGTAAACGTGAGAGCCAGACTAAATGAGTGGCAGAGGAGAGCAAGAAGAGAGGCGGTACTTGGGAGCTCAGAGAGTCAGCCGAGCTCAGCAGGTGGAGGGAGGACTCGAGATGATACCTGTGCAGATTTTTCTGTGGGAACATGGCTGGGGTGACAGTGCAAACTTAGGTTCCAAAGGATTCCACCGAGGAAGGTGGGGGAGTGAACCAGAGTGTAAAAAGAACATGGGCATTAGAGGTGGTTGACATCAGGCCCAAAACCGTGACTCTGCACTTCCCAGTTATCACTCCCACGTTGTGAGCCTGGGCACGGTCGTCACTTTCCAGCTCGTGAGCCTGGGCACAGTTGTCACTTCCCAGCTCGTGAGCCTGGGCATGCTACGTGGCCTCCTGAACCGGGTTCTTCTTCTATGAAATAGTACTAAGCATGTCTGCTCATGGGCAGGGCTTGCTCCCAGGAAGCTCAGTACTTTGGGTGCTAGTAAATGTTGGCTCCCATCTTGAAAACTTTTTCTCTTTCACTACTTCAGAGTCACAAGACGCCTCAGAGATCAGAGAGCCCCTGCTCTGACCATGCTAGCCAACATCCCCATCATCCTACAGATGAACTGAGGCACAGAGCTTAGCCCCAGCTGAGATCCAGTGACTGTCCTATGGGGGAGACATGTGATAAATCCCACTTCTTGTGATGGGCACTACTCCTCATACAAGTTGGGGTGAGGAGAGTGAGCCCAAGGAGAAGACACCAAGCTGGACATCTCCACATCCCATCACTGGGGGGAAATAGGATGTTTCCAGTACACTGAAGCTTAGAACCTCAGAATACTCTGTTCCCAAGAGACTTTAATTCCTAAGACAGCTGTCCAGTGGCCAAGGTCATTAAACATGGATTACTGAGGCAGCCCTCCATAAGCCAGTTGATAGAAGTACTAGATTTGAGGATGAACAGGGAATTTTTCTGGTACATTTTGGAAAGCACTGTACAGCCCATGCACACCGCAGGGACCCTGCCAGATTGCTAAAGGGGAAATGGACAGTGGTTCTATGGATTAACTATCACTACAGATGGCCTACAAAAGATCCTGTGTGCCTCCGGGAGAATCTAGGTCACTGTTTTATCACATACTGTGGGTCTGTAAAAATACACAATGTATTACGTATGTAGATCATACATACATAAGCATATGCAAAATTCTGCATTCTTCGTGTTTTCACACAAAAGGTCTGCTAGAGCCACAGTCTAGAGCTGATCTGTCACAACAGTCATTAGTTGTATGTACCCTAAGGTCTCAAACCTCGAGTTTTTCAAGCTGGCCTACAGCCTATGGTAGGCAACACCCTCCAAGTTTTTTTCAGATTAAATGACATAACATGCCCTCAGTTAACTGGACCCCAAGTAGTGGGGATCCAACTCACTAGAGTTTGGCCTTGAGGAGAAAGAAGTTCCTCCAGGCTCAGAAAATTGAGGCTGACATGAGAGTAGGACATGTTCAAGGCCTCTCTGATGTTTACTTCCAACTTTTCTCCCTTCCCTGCTCCATTCATTTCTAAGTGCGAATCAGGGTCCATCTAAGATAGAGCGGGACAGAAAGGAGAAAAGTATTAATAACGGCTGAGAGCCTACAGGTGCCAGGAACCATGCCAGGTAGTCATGGGTCACTTAGTCCTCAAGACAACCCTATGAGCCAAGTATTCAGATATCCTATTGTACAGATGGGAAAAGTGAGTCCAAGAGCTTATTAGCTAAAGTCCCTTGACTAGTAAGGGCCAAGACTGGAATAAAGTCTAGGTCTTTTAAAGTTAATATGTTCTTTAAGTCTTCCTTTTTTTTTTTTTTAACCAAGACCTAAAGTAATATATATTCATTGTAGAAAATTTGGAAAGGAGAAACAAGCAAAGAGAAAGAATTCTACCCAGAGACACCAGTGCTCACGTTCTGGAGTACATTCTTCTGAAAATTTGTTATCAAAAGTGAGGATTTGCCATATAACCCTTTGCAATCTGCCCCCTTTTCACCAAATATATTACACACGATCCTCTATGTCATTAGCTAGTGCTCTGTGACAACTCTTTCTAATGGCTCTCAATAATTCTACTGTACAGATGCATCAAAATTATTTCGCTCAGCCCAAGCACTGGACATTTCGGTTATTTCTAGTTTTTCCCCTGCCCGCACCAAGACAAACCATGTTTCCATGAGCGCTCCAATAAGGCCAAGTCTTTGCTCATATTACCACTGCTTCTTGAGGAAAACTTCCTAGAGGTATAGTTTTTTAGGTCGAAAGGGACGCCCTACCCCTCTTAGAGGGCAGGGTCCGAATGCTTATTTCTATACAACATTCTCCTCCTTGCTCCCACTGTCTCTGATTTTCCAAACCTTATCTGTCCTTTGAGGTCCAGCCTGACTGTCTTGACTGGAAGTCTATACCACTGGGCCAGGAGCAACTTCAAAGGTTAAACCATGGTGACCAATAGAATATGAGCCACATATGTCATTTTAAATAATCCAGCAACCATATTTAAAAAGTAAAAAAGAAATGGGTAGAATTAATGTCAATGATAAATTTTTTAGCCCGTTATAGCCACAATAATTATCATTTCAATTGTAATCAATGTAAAAATTATTAATGAGATATTTTACATTTTTGGGGTACTAAGTCTTTGAAATTGGCATGTTTTTTACATTTTTGTACCAGCCACATCTTAAATGCTCTTGAATGAGGCTCAGGGTGACCGCATTGAACAGCGCAGAGGTAGAAAGTGTCTTACTCTCTCCTGTATACCCATGAACACAGGGCCTGGTATAAGTGAGTCCATCACTGAAAGAATGAATGTCCCTCCTTCTAATGGTCTCATCCTATCTCCTGCAGGCAGTGATTCTCTCTGCTATGACCCCCTAGAACCTTGAAATATTCCTCTTGGTGTCTCTCCAAAGTATATGGGTGCCTGCGTGGCTCGGTCGGTTGAGCGTCCAACTCTTGGTTTTGGCTCAGGTCATGATCTCTGGGTCATGAGATCGAGCCCCTCATAGGACTCCATGCTTGGTGTGGAGTCAGCTCAAGATTCTTTCTCTCCTTCTCCCTCTGCCCCTTCCCCAACTTATGCTCGCATGTGCGCATGCATTCTCTCTCTCACAAAACAGATAAATAAAATCTTTAAAAACAAACAAAAAAACAAAGTATATACAGTCTCTTCCAACACGCAGCTATGTAATCACAGGGGTCACTGCTGTGCCTAAGCCAGGACGCAGAGCGCACCCCTACCCCTGTCAGACGCTTTTTGGGGCCACAGTCCCCAGACAATGAGATGTTCAATGTACTGGTACTTGGGTGTGTTATGTAGGGAGTGGGAGCTGAGAGGACAACATGATCACTGTCTCCAAGCCTGACCCCAGGGATTGAACCCTGTAGGAAGCTACGGGGCTTTGTTCACAGGGAAGCTTGTGGGGCTCAGGATGCAACCACTGGGCCCTGGGCCCAGTCACTGGCATGCTGGGAAATGCTTAACAACAAGCTCTCCGAGGGGGAGGTGGAGACGTCCTGATTCGTAGTGTTCGAGGACTCCTGTGGTGTAAATACTCCCATCACGACCAATTTCACACTACTAATGTGACGTCGCAGAACAGGAAGTTGGGAAGACATGAGCACAGTTGGCTCTAACCAGCCTAGACAAGTCAGCTCCCACATGACACTGAGCCCAGCTGAGCAAGGGCAGAGTGGCTTTCTTGCCCAGTGAGGACTGAGGCCATAACGGCCCCATGGGGGCCCCGAGGAACAACAATCTGGCAATAATGTAGGGAGAGGCCTCCACAAATGGCTTGCAGGCACTGGATGTCACCAAGGAGCTGTGGCACTGGGCCAAGCGAGGAACCATTTGTGAAGACACTGAGATGCCTCCAGGGACACAGAGGGCAGACTGGAGGAATGGTGGGGGTGGTGCTGGGACTTGAGGTCACGCTGTTCAGCGGGTAGGAGCAACACACCAGGGAGGTTTCCCTGGCGCTGGTGTAACCTCATGCGTAGACAGGCTGGAGTGGGTTCTGGCCGTTTACGGTATGTCTTCTTCCCCACGAACAGTGAGCGCCTGAAGGCTCCAATCAGGTGTGTCCTGCACACTTGCTTTCTTGGTTTTTACTGAGCACATCTTTCGGGTCCTGATCTCTGCATATATGGAATATTTTTCTGCAAGATCGGGAAGGGTAACTGCAGCAGCCAGTTTCCCCTGGACCACCATGAAAATGTTCAGATTACCCAGATGTTACACTGCACAGAACACTGTAGAGTCTATGGATACATTTCTTTCATTTACTGTAGGATGTTTACAGTGTATGTAACTTGAGAGCCATTCAGTTCAAAATGAAAGTAACTGCATTAGAAGTACATTCTTGATCACCCCCCCTTTTCTATCATGACTGACATTTTTTCCCAAGACATGTCTTGAATCCAACTGCTTTCTCTCCCTCCCCACTCACCACAGGTTAGTACCAGTGTCCCTGCAGGTGCTCTTGCTTCTTTCTAACCTGTTCTCTCCACTGCCCCCAGGGGAAGCTTCTTAAAAACAGCTATCAGTTTGCTCCCTTGCCAGACACCCTTCCACAGGGTCCCACTGCTCTTAGGATAACAGGTGCGACATGATCTGGCTTCCACCCAACCCTCTGGCCCACTCCCCAGGCTCATCCTGTGCCACTCTGTTCCAGCAACATTGGCTTTCTTTTGCTTTCTCAAAGGTGCCACACTTCCTCTCACCCCAGGGCCTTTGCATCTGCTCTTGCCTTTTCCAGGAACGCCCTTCTGGCCGTCTTTGCCTAGTTAGCTCCTATTCATTCTTCAATCTCAACTCAAAGTCACCTCTTCAGGAAAGTCTTGTCTTCTTTTCTTTTCTTTTTTCTTTTCTTTTCTTTTTTCTTTTTCCAGGGAAGCCTTTCCTGATTCCCAGCCTTGGTCAGGCCTCCATGTTCTAAGTTCACAACACACCCTGTGGCTTTCTCCAGAGCACTTTCCACAATCTATACCCAAATAGTTATTCAGATAAATATCTGCTTACTATTTGTCTCCAGCTCAGTATAAGGACCACATTTGGCACCCCCCTCCCCATGCCTCTCATACTGTAGATGGTAGGAAATATTTATAGAAGGAATGAATGAGCAAAGGGGAACAGCCACTTCTCTGTGGTGGTGCCAGGTTTTTATGCTGTGGTTCCATCACTGATAATAAAAATCCCATGGCCCAGAAGGGTGTTAATTACTTCTTGGACATACAGTTAATTTTTTCACTATAAATATCTGATTTCTCATCTTGTTTAAGCCCCCCCCCAAAAAAAAGCAGAGTGATACATGCTACCACCATGGCTCCCATGAAAAGGCTGGGGTGAAGGGGGACAAAAAAAAAGAAGGAAGTTCTGAAGTTGACCTCTGACCACACCCCCCTGTAGAAGATGGAATCCTGGATGCTGCCAAATTTGAGCTGTTTCTTCAAGAGCGAATCCAAGCGAATGGCAAAGCTGGGAATCTTGGTGGGGGTTAGCCAGGGAAAGGGGTGAGGCCAGGTTACTGTGACTTCCGAGGTGACTTTCCCAAAAAGGTATTTGAAATATGCCACCAAAAAACATCTTAAGAAGAATAACCTATGTGATAGTTTGCGCGGAGTTGCTAATGGCAAAGAGAGTCCAAACTGCGTTACTTCCAGACTAACCGGGATGAGGAAGAGGAGGAAGATTAAATGAAGATTAAAATTCATTTATCTGGGGGCACCTGGGTGGTTCAGTCTGTTAAGCGTTCACCTTCGGCTCAGGTCATGATCTTGGGGGTCCTGGGATCAAGCCTCAAGTTGGGCTCCCCGCTCGGCAGGGAGACTGCTTCTCCTTCTCCTTCTGCCTCTTCCCACTGCTTGTGCTCTCGTTCTCTCTCTCTCTTTCAAATAAATAAATAAATAAATAAATAAATAAATAAATAAATAAA
>NW_024424119.1:28366366-28382971 GCF_017311325.1 Ursus maritimus
AAATAAATAAATAAATAAATAAATAAATAAATAAATAAAATCTTTAAAAAATAAAATTCATTTATCTGGAATATTTTGTATGAGTTCTGGAATAAAACTTGGGAACCTAAATAAATAAATAAATAAATAAATAAATAAATAAATAAATAAAATGATATAGATGAGTTATGGCTTGCTTTCTTCTTCTACTGGGGACCCCTTAATCATACACTGCACTTTACAGTTTGTAACACAGCTTCCTTAATTCATCTCCAGAGCAACCCAGCAAGGGGCTCTTGGTCACTGGTCTCATTTTGCAGCAGGGAATGTAAAGATTGGAGACTTCCCCAAGGTCACCACTGCTAAGATGGCTGAGACAGCATGCAAACCTAGGTCTGTGGACTCCACGTCCAGTGCTCTTTCTGCCACACCGGGCTGCTTCTCCCAGGAAGGTAAATAAGCCACCCAAATGAGATGGTGTCACTTCAGTTTTGCCCGGCATTTTTCACCAATGCTTTCAGAATCATTTTTGCAACTGGAACATTTCTTAAAGGAAGAAAACTAGTTCATCACAGTAATCAAGTCTGTCATAGAGGATGTGTGATGATGTTTGAAAATATAATCCTATGAACATCAGAACTGACAACTCTGAAACATCTCTAGGCTAAATCTGCTAATAACAGTCTTTAGCATTCAGGTTGGCACTCACATCAGTTGGTATGATACATTTCACAGCAGAAATGCCCTAACAAGGAACTTCCTCAAAGAGGACCTGGGAAGAGGACAGATTTTAATGAGGCCCGATTCCTGAAAGGGTGAAGTGTGAGTGAAGAATAATGGCATGAAATGAAACATGTATTTCCATGAGTCAGATGACAAGATGGGGTCTCACATCAGAAAATGCAGCAAACACTTTCTAGAGGTCAGGACTTGTACGGAAGAGGAGTCAAGACATCAGGGCCATCACCTCTGTAGATCCTCCCAGAGAAAATGTGCTTTGATTAGAACGAAGCAGACACACATGAATTGCAATTACCTCTTCTGGGCCTGTTCACCACTCATTCCTTCTCACCCACCTATTTACCTACAGACTACCTGCTCACTCATCTTTGACCACTGACCTGCCCATCTACCCACCTGCCTTCTCTCCGTGTATCCATCCACCTATCCACATACCTATCCATCCATCCACCCACCCACATACTCATCTATTCATCCATCTATCTATCCTTGTATATACCTGTATCTCTCTATCATCCATTCCTGTGTCCATCCACCTACCCATACACCCATCCACCCTTTCACCCACCCACTCACCCATCCAACCAGCTAACTAGTCTTTCCTGTATATCTACTATACATAAAGCCCTTAAGAGATGTCGAGGAGGTGGGGGACAGGTGGTGACAAAAATCTCTGATGTGTTTGTTCACTGACCATGAGCTGGGACTCTAGTAGAGGCCAGACTGTGGGCCAGCCACTGAGAATGCAGGGGTCTTTCTAGAACCCCACCCACAAGGAGTCGGTAGGAGAAGGCTCCACCGTAAAGCTAACCAAGTACTCAGACTCAAGATGATGGCACAATCAGGACGAGGGCAGGGATTTCCACACTGTGCTGCCTGGGGTCCAGGGCCAAGTTCCACCAGCCGCCACAGGCAGCTTACCCAAAGCTGCCTGGCTCTTGTCTGTTTAATGGACACCTACCCCCTGGCCAAACCCATTTTTTTTTTTTTTATTACGAAGAACACGCAGAATGTGGTGAAAGGCCATGAAACAAAAAGGCTATTACTCCTACCACAAAAATCTTGGGTGTAAAAGTACAGTATCGTTTGCTGCTTTGGTGACTAGGCAGGCCGCCCAAGATGACAACTGTTCTGCTATTGCTTTCTCTCTCTCTCTTCCGCTCTTTTGTGATTCATTTCTTCACCTTTAAAGAGGATGACCAAAGTGCCTTTCCAGATAAAGATAAAGCAGTAAGAAACCCCCATGATATGTGTATCACCTTAGTGATTTTTGTGGCCTCCACGTACCATCTGTACTTTTCTTTACTAAATATCTGCCTCTTAAAAAACCTAAAGAAGAAACCCCTTCTTGCTACCTCAAATGCTAGTTATCTTTTTATTGTACACATTAAAATCAAAAGTGATTAAAATAAAGAATGTAGATTTGGGTCCCAGCTAAGATGGTGCCCTCTCCCGCCTCTGAGGCGCTGTGCATGGACCTGCCATCACGGCTGCTCTCCTCCCTCCCGCCCTGCCTGGGGGCTGACCAGGGTGCGCTGACCTGAGGGCCCAGGCCAGCTTCCCCGCTTTGGCTTTGCTTCATCTTTGTTACGGCAGAAATTTGCTTGCTTATTTTTTAATAAATGAGGAGGGCTAATGAGGAGTCTTCAAAGGTGCAAAAAGTTTCTTTGAGAGGGGGAGAGAGAGAGGAAATGCATGCGCTTGCAAGCAGGGGGAGGAACAGAGGGAGAGGGAGAGAGAGAATCTCAAGCACGCTCCACACTCAGTGTGGAGCCTGAAGCTAGGTTTGACCGCACAAGCCCAAGATCATGACCTGAGCTGAAATCAAGAGTCTGATGCTTAACGACTGAGCCACCCAGGCGCTCTCCAAGGAGCAAATTTAGGAGAAAAACAAAGTAATGTTACCTATAATCTTAATGTTAACATATATGTTAAATGAGGGGCCATGATATTGGGCTTCTCTGTAAAATCTCTTTTGGAAAACAAATTTGAAAACCAGCAGACCAGACTGATAAATAGCTATGTATGCGGTGACTATGAACACCCATAAGTCACATATTTAGGGTTGTGTGTGTATGTTTATGGAGTCCACGTGAGTGCATTTGCTTGTGTGCATAGGACTGTGAGAATGGGAATTCCCCAAGATTGGAAGCACTGCCAGAATGCAGCTGGAGCAGTGACGTGGGGACCTGCCAACCCCCTGCACCTACTGTAAAGTGAATCACAGGTGTTTGCGGGTCTAGAGGACTACGTGCAGCTGGTATCCGGATGCACCCTTCCTTATTATTCTTGTGGTAATTTAGCTCCCATCGTGTCCCGCACCATACAGGCATAAACCTCTTTAATCCCCATGATCCTATACAGTAGGCCCTGCTGTTATCTGTAGGGTATCCTGGGGGGGCTCTGATCGGCTCTCCTCTTGATAGCTGAAGCACATCCTCCAGCTCCTGGGAATACTGGCGACTGACAGGCCTAGCTGGATCTCCTACTGGGAATCACCATCTACCATGGGGAACCTCCTTGCCCATGGAGGCACCCCTCCTGGGGCCTGTCACTGGCTGATGGGAAGATACAAAGGCCTGGGCCCTGTGCCTCGCTGTGGATGACTGTGAGGGCCATTCCAGCTCCAGAGAGCTCCCAGGATCAACTGCAGCCTCAGTTGCAACCACATTTCCGATCAGCTTCTTGCTCTGCTCCAAGCTGCTTCCCTCACTCCCTTACAGTGCATTTCTTGAGTTCACCCTCCCATAAACCTGCCTCACCCAATGCTCCAGCTCAGAGCCTATCTACAAGGGGCCTAATCTAAGGCATTATCTCCATTTTACACACAAGGAAACTGAGGTGCAAAGAGATTAAGTTCTTGCCCCGGTTTACCTGACTAGCAAGTGGAGCCAAGATGTGAACCGAGGATTCTGTCTCCAGAGTCTATGATCCTAAGCATTTCACCTGATCTCCTTTTGGGATGGCAAAGGTGGGCATCCCCACCTCCCAATCCTGTCCCTCCCACACCCCCTTCACAGTGTACAGTGCCCTGACCAGACTCCAGGCCTAGAAACTGAGTGATTTGCCAATTACTGTTTATTTATTTATTAAAGATTTATTTATTTGAGAGAGAGAGAGAGAGTGCATGTGTGCATGAGCAGGGGAGGGGCAGAGGGAGAGGGAGACTTAAGCAGGCTCCGTGCCCAGTGTGGAGCCAAATATGGGGCTTGATCTCAGGACCCTGCCTGAGATCATGACCTGAGCCGAAACCAAGAGTCAATGCTCAACAGACTGTGCCACCCAGGCGCCCCAGCCAAATACAATTTAAACAATTCTTGTTTGAACAAGAATTCTAGGAAGCTTGAATTCCACTGAAAAAGAAAGGGGTGCATGGGGCTGCAGTTCCAGGAGAAGATGGATCTTCCCAGCTCCCTCTGCCCCCTGACAAAGGGCTGGCCATAGACAAGGTCACATCCTCGTGTGTGTGAGTCACCGCTGCACCAGCCCACGCAGGCGGAGCTGGCATCCATCAGTGTTTAAAGCTGTGTGTCTTGTCAGCTGAAATTTATGTCTGCTGTGCTCCCCTGATGGCAGAAGGCTTCCCTCCCACTTAGCGAGGGCACAGGCTAACATACCTTGACACACACTGGGGGGGTATTCTGGCCTCTCGCAAGGAGAAATGCATGTGATGTGTTATGGGGCTCTTCAGATTTGCTTTTCTCACAGGATCTGGGTTTATCTTAGTCTGAGTGTCTTCCTCAATAGTGGGGATATGACTCCTATTTAACTGTATTTTACTTTAAACTTTACTGTAAAAATTTTGCTCACTGTATTCTCAACATTTTAAAATGTACATTCTTTAATTTCTGTATGAAAATTTTGCTAGGCTAATAACTATTTGGTTAGTGGTAGCTTGCAAGTAATTTTCTTCAAAAATTAGTTAGCATTAGTTAGCATATGCCGAGCGAAATAAGTCAATCAGAGAAAGACAATTATCATCTGGTTTCACTCATATGTGGAATGTAAGAAACAGGATAGAGGACCATTGGGGAAGGGAGGGAAAACTAAATGGGAAGTCATCAGAGAGGGAGACAAACCATGAGGGACTCTTAACTCTAGGAAACACTGAGGGTTGCAGGAGGGGAGGTTGGCGGGGGGATGGTAAAACTGGGTGATGGGCATTAAGAAGGGCACGTGATATGATGAGCACTGGGTGTTATATGCAACTGATGAATTATTGAACACTACATTTGAAACTAATGATGTACTATATGTTGGCTAATTGAATTTAAATAAAAAAATTAAAAATGGAAAGGCAGAAAAAAAATTAGTTAGCAAACTACTTTTCTTTTTACAAATACTTTTCAATATAAATAATAAATAAATAAAACCAGCTTTCCCATAATAAATGATAGTTTAAAAATAATTGCACTGGGTGCCTGGGTGGCTCAGTCAGTTAAGCCTCCAATGCTTGGTTTCAGCTCAGGTCATGACCTTGCAGTTGTGAGATCAAGCCCCGCATTGGGCTCCACGCTCTGTGTGGTGTCTACTTCAGATTCTCTCTCCCACTCACACACTCTCTCTCAAGTACATAAATAAAATCTTTTTAAAAAAAATGATTGCACCTAATGGGAGGTTAGTGTTTAATGGGTACAGATGCTCAGTCTGGGAAGATGAGGAGCTCTGGAGATGGGGGTGGTGACTGTTTCATGCCGCTGAACTCTGCCCTTACAAGTGGTTAAAATGGTACATTTTATGTATATTTTATCATAATAAAAAAGAAAGATGGGGTTAAAATGATTGAGAACCACTGCTACAGAAAAAGCTTTATAATCCCTATATGTGAGGGATCAAAACAAATAGCCGTAAAAGAATTAAAAAAAAAAGGAAGACCACAGCTGAGTGTGAAGTGTGGTGCTTCACGTCTGAATGATGAAGTTACGGGTGACTTTGATTTTCTTTTCGGTGCTCGCCTGTACTTTTTACATTTTCTTTCTGATCGTGTATTATTTTCGTGATCCGAAAAGGACACATATGTTTTACTTTTTTTTTAATCATGTTCAGTTAGCAAACATATAGTACATCATTAGTTTTTGATGTAGTGTTCAATGCATATATGTTATTTGAAAAACACGGGGTTGCAAATACCCTTGCTCCCCCAGTCAGGGGAGTAAGTGAGTGAAACATAAGGAGCTGCTTCTGGGATGGGCTGGCCATACTGAGAGGCACAGAACTTTCCCCTCAGGCAGCAGAAGCCGGTCATCAGGGAGAGTTGCCCGCCTAGAGATGAGGGGCCAGGGCCCTGGCTCCAGCCTCACCTCACACTAGGGCCGCAGACTTCCCACCTGGACAGTGGGTGGTGAGACATGCAGGTCTCACTGGCTCCTTTCAGCTCTGTTCTTCTCTGGCTGGGATTCTTCTGGCCCCTAACAGAGGACAGCTTGTCTAGGTATAGGATACTGGTTAACTGCGAGGGTAAAAAATTAGGCAGACTGTGTCCTGTGTCCAACCTTGGGTAAATTATTTAACCTCTGAGTTTTCTCACCTGCCAAATGCTGGTAATGACAGCTGCCATTCCATGGGGTTGTATTAGTTTGCTAGGGGCTGCCTTAACAAAACATCACAAACTGGGTGGTTTAAACCACTGAAATGTACTGTCTCACGGCCCCGGAGGCTGAAAGTCCAAGATCAAAGTGTCAGCAGAACTGGTTCCTTCTGAGGGCTGCAGACGAGAGTCAGTCCCACCCCTCTCTCTCCAGTTTCTGGTGGATTTCTGGCAATCGCTGGTGTTACTCGGCTTGCGGAAGCATCACCCCCTCTCTGCCTTCATCTGCACGTGGTGTTCTCCCTGTGTGCATGTCTGTCTCCAATTTTCTCCTTTTTATAAGGATGCTAGTTAAACCGGATTACCCTACTCCAGTAGGACCTCATCTTAACTAATTACATCTGCAATGACCCTATTTCCAAATAAGGTCATATCCTGAGGCACTTTGGGTTAGGAGTTCAAATATGGATTTTTAAGGGGACACAATTCAACCCATCACCAGAGTTATTATAAGTATCAGATGAGATAATGCATTTAAGAGCTTAGCACAGCACCCAGCATATAGTGAGCATTTAAAATTACAGCCATTCCCATTATCATGACATTTGTCATTACAGTAATTGTTACTATGACCACCTTCTCACTGGCTCCTTCCTTTGTTTCTCGCAGAGACCTGGACAGTGTCTGTACATAGGGCTCTGTTGAAGCTCTCATGAGACGATACACTCCCCCACACTGCTTTTCATAAGGAAACAGCTATTTTTTCCCTGACTTGAGAAAGTCAAACTTGCAAGCTTTGGAAGGCTAGGCATCAATTGAAACAAATTGCTAAACCACATTATTTTGATCTTTCAAATCTGTCTGACAGCAGAAGGAGTAGGTTTCTTTCCCGTGCTGTACGTTATCTGCAGTCATTTGTAATTGTGTTAAAGAAACGGTGGGGGGAGGGCAGCCGAGTGGCACCTGGAACCCAAGATTTGGAGACACCTGCCTTTAGAATCAGAAGAACTAGGATGTGATTCTGAACGAGGCTCACCAGTAACACCGTGGGAGCCCAGTCGAGCCGCTCTGCTGCGCTGAGCTACAATTTCCTCATTCATTCAATCAACGAACATGTAGTTCAAGGACTAAGAGCCAGTATTATACACGGCACCAGAGGTACAGAGAGAATGATGAGCCCCAGTCCCGTCAAGGAGCTCCCAGGCTCACTGTCCACTGGGAAGGGGCAGACGGACACACAGATAAGCCAATGCAGGCTGGGAGCCCACAAAATCCTCCACTGTTAACTTGGGGAAAGTGGTTCTTGCTCCCTTCCCACACGTCTCACGAGGTTGTTTGGACAGCGAATTCCTTGGAAGCAGACCTTCCATATTGCTCCCCCTGCCTGGCCCAGCTCTGGCTTATCGGAGGTGCTAGCATTGTTGGTCGAATTAATGGAACACTTAAATGGTGAAGAACATGGGCTTCTGAGTTAGCCAGATCGGGCGGTTTTGAATACACTCTTGTTACTCACTACCTGTAGGATGCTGGGTACATCATTTATCTTTGCTCAGCCTGTTTTCAAAAAATCTATGACATGGTCGTTAATTATTGAAACCCTTCATTCATTAAACAAAGATTGATCAGGTACTTAGTATGTCCCAGGCACTCAGCTCTAAGTCTTAACAGGAGGCACTGTGGGGGTGGTGGGGGTAACTGCGGTGAGACAGAATGAGGGGGTGGGAGCTGTGACTTTAAATAGGGTGTGGGCGAGGCCTCCCTGACAAGGTGACACGGGGGCGAGATGGGACAGAGAGGTGAGAGGGCTGGACACAGCTCACTGGGAGGAGGCTTTGGGGCACGTGGAATTACCCATCCCCCACCTGGTGGCTGTTTGGAGCATCACATTCAATAACATGTGTACAGTGCTTAGGGTGATGCCTGGGATGCAGGAGGAGCTCATTAATTGATAGCTATTATTAGCATTATGTTAATAAATGGAATTGCACTGAACAATGAAGGAGCCAGAGACTATAAATGTACTCCGTGCACAAGGGCAGTCACACAGTGATTATTATTATTATTATCATAGTTGTTTATTGCTAACAATTACCTCTAGAAAATACTCCTGACAGTCTGAAGTCACAGAGGGCCCATCAGCAACCCTTTCTCCCCCTCAGGCGCTAGGACTTGAGCCCCAGAGAGACAGGGATGGGAGAGACCGGGGAGGGGGTTAGAGGGTGGGTTTCTCTCCTGCCTCTTTCCTGCCTCAGGAGCCCTTGTCTCCAGCCCTACACAGACATGCTGGGGAGATTTCACAACCTGTGTGAAACACTGATGCCAGCCATCACAGCAAGAATTTGGGGATCATTATTAGCAGATTCAACAACTATAGATCCTGTTACTACTTCTCTTGTCAGTTCTGGTTATTTATTGGGCAGAAAAAGTCTTTTTAGTTTCTAGAACCCCAAAGGCAGCAGAGTGGGAGAGTGTGACTGAACTTCTCAATCATGTGTGGATTACATCCAACAAAGTTAACTCAAGGTTACCAGTGGTGAAGAGCTTCTACCAGCTGTAAAATGCCGGGTGCAGAACTGTGAGACCAGAGGCATGAAAAGCTGTGGTGCCTGCAAATCTGGGAGCTGCTACTTCATCAGAGGAGGCAGGTATGGCTTTCCCCCAGGCTGACTGCAACGGGCAAGGGCAGAAGCAAAATGCAACTGAGTATACTCAGGGAGAAGAGTCCAGAACCCTCTCCCTGGTGTGAGGGAGGCGACGGGGGAGGGTTGCTGCTAAACTTAAATGCAGAGATGACAATTAGGTTACAGGAAAAATTCCCTCTTGAGGACATTTACATTTCCCATAAAGATACCTGGGTATCTTCGATTGGGTCCTCCAGAAGGTCAAGAAGCCCAGGACAGGGAATTGTGTGCAAGCGATTTTTTTAAAGATGTGTTCTCTGGAGAAACTTGTAAGGGTGAGAGGAGAGAGAAGGCCAAGAATGTGGTTTCAGGTGAGGGCCAGCCTCACCCTAATCTCACAGGGAGCTCTGGAGCGTGACTAGCGCTGGTGTCATAGGACCAGGCCAGCCAGTCATTGCTGCAGGCCGCTGGGCTAGGGTGTAGGTCCCAGGCACCTTCAATCACCCAAGGCGTGAGCCATCAGCAGGGACACCTGCACGGCTAGGGGCTGGGCAGACCTGACCAAAGCCCTACGAGAGATCCCAGGAGATATGGCTGGGACACTAACAGCATCTGCTCTAGCTAGCTTTCGTGTGTAATGCTGAGTGCTAATTCTCAGGGCCGTGGGAGTTTGAGCCAGACTAAACAGAGGAACAGAGGTGGGGTCTGCGAGCAAAAGCCTTCTACTTCTAAGGTGAGTATCAAATCCCCAGAGTGAATGGCAGCAGGTAGGAAACTCGAAAGTATTCTTTTTTTTTTTTTTTAAAGATTTTTTATTTATTTATGTGTCAGAGAGACAGCCAGCGAGAGAGGGAACACAGCAGGGGAGTGGGAGAGAAAGAAGCAGGCTCCCAGTGGAGGAGCCTGATGTGGGGCTTGATCCCATAACGCCGGGATCACGCCCTGAGCCGAAGGCAGACGCTTAACGACTGTGCTACCCAGGCGCCCCACTCGAAAGTATTCTTGCTTACAAGCAGGGCTGACTCCATTCTGTTTTGACAGTAAACCGCTACAACCTTAATACAAGTTAATGGATTTGTTATTGAGACAATTAAATGAGATAGTATATGTGAAACAGACTGGCACTCGGTAGGTACAGAACGATTGTTTTGCTGGACTTGATTCTGAATACTGCTTAATTAGACCCACATAAACTCTGTTCTTTGAAAAGTCAACATGGGGACAGCGGTAGTAATAATAATAGAAATAGTGATGATGTGGTTGGGGAGCTAAACACCATCATTACTTACCCTCTCAACCCTATGAAGTAGGTTAAATTTCCCTCCGTAGATGAGAGGTAAATAATTTCCTTGAGGTCACACAGCTCTAAGAGGTGGACTGTGGCCTCCTTTTGTCTGACTTTACGAATTTGCATTTCCTGTTGTAATTCATCACCGCCATGCCCCAGGACATGGTACATTTTATCTGAGCTGGGGGTGGGGGGCATTAGCCAAGTTCTCAAATCAGCTCCTCAGTTAAGTTTGTCTATGATGTAATTCCCCTGGAACTCCCAGAGTGTGGGATGGGGCAGAGACAGGTGGGATGCAGAGGGGAAGTTTGGGGTGGATTGGCTATGGCTCCTGGGAACAGCCAAGAGAGGCTCAGGAAAGGAAGGCCTTAAATTAGGAAAGCTTGAATGGTGTCGGAGCTAACGTGAGGTCACTGGGACAAGCCCGATTTTCTAGGATGTACAGTAGATACATCATAGTCACAAGTTCCTAGTGACGGCCTCGAGTACAAAATGAAGGAACAGCCAGAGCCCTGATAGTCCAGGGGATGGAGTCATGACTGGGGGAAGGACCAGTACCAGAAGGGGTCAGATCCGGGACTGGTCGAGTTTTCTCTACTTCCGGCTAGACTTCCTAGTGCTCTGTCTCTTATCTCACTGGAATTCAATCTGAAATGCTGATACCAGATAGAAATCATGAATGGGTGGCTGGTGCAAAGCCTGTAGATTAACATGTCTTAGAGAATAAGACTTAGAGAATAAGACCAGGAGTCCAAAAGATGGGATAGGCAGGCGAGATGGGCCAACTCTAGCAAGAGGATGTTTACTAATTCGTATGAGTGTGTGTGTGTGTGTGTGTGTGTGTGTGTGTGGCATGAAGTTTCCTATTTGGATAAAAAATCAACTACGCAACTTCAGCATCCCAGTAGGACAAGGGAGCAGTGTGTGTGACATAAAAAGGGGCTTTAGCTAATATCTCCCTGGGATGAGCATCTCACTGGCTTCCCCTAACTACCTACAGTCATTGGCATTTCAACCAAACCGAGTTTACTCTGTGATGCCCTCTTTTCAGGTAAGATGTTGGCAGGGGGAGCACAGTGGCAGTATTTGAGTCTTAGAGGAGATACATATATATTTTTTTAACAAATCTTGCATGATGATTTATATCATCATGTAAATCGCAGGGCTACACCAGCGAAGGCTGGATTGCTGTTCACCAGCAACAAAAGCAAATAGAACAATAAACTCTGCAAATCCCCATCTGCTGTTCTTTGTCACCTCCTTGGTGTGATCAATTAGAGATGACTGCCATTGGAGGTGACATGCCCGAAGCTGAGGCTGCTGGTCTCCCCCGACAGATGTTACACCGAGATGGCCAGACCCACAGCTGGTTGAGAGGCTGGGCAGACGATGAAGAACAGGGCTATTATTTGGAGGAACTTTGGATCATTTCTACATTAGGTCCGTCCACAGGGAGGGAGGAGGCAATCACAGGAAAGAGTTTAGAAAGAATGGGCCCTCTTCTTATAATCAAAGATAATCCCTGGGAGCCTCTTTCAATTTCTCCATGTGCCGAATGCTCTTGGAAGCCTCACAGCCCCCATGCAAAGCTGGTGCATACCCTCAGTAACGTTCCAGGAAAAATGTTGCACGTATTATGTTTTCATCATGGGGTACAATGAGATTATATTAATTTAGCCTCCGTCCTAGGCACTACGAAGTAAATACGGTGTCATTGTAAGAGACAAATCAGAAGGGACATTTACTTAAGGGGGTATACTGCGAGTTAGAGCCACCATATCTTAAGCTGACATGCCCAAAGGATTTGTCCACTTGAGAGCTGGTATGTCATCCTTGTTTTAAGAGACTGGAAACTGGAAAAAATTAAAAAGTGATCACCCAGGGCACCCAGGTGGCTCAATTGGCTAAGTGTCTGCCTTTGGCTCAGGTCATGATCTCAGGGTCCTAGAATTAAGCCCCAAGTTAGGCTCCCTGCTCAGTGGGGAGTCTGCTTCTCCCTCTGCTTCTCCCCCTGCTCAGGCTCTCTCTCTCTTTCCCTCTCTCAAAAAAATAAATAAAATCTTAAAAAAAAAAAAAGTGATCACCCAAAGAAAATGAAGGGTTTCATTTTTACCTGGATATTTAGCACATGTTCCCAAGCATGTTTTGAAGCATTATGGATATAAGCTGGTTGATGAATTTAGTGTATGCTTGGTAGAAACACCGAATTAGAGGGAGTCTGTTACATCACAGTAGACCACCATTAGTCCTGGGCATGGAGGAGCCTGACATCGCATCCTCGCTACCCAACACATGGCACAGGGTCAGAATGCACCACCACACAGGCTCCTTGCAATTATCATACTGCTTACTGAACTGCAGGAAAACCAAAGACAGCCCTCTGGTCTTTACTCCCGTAAGCTGAACGGAACCCTCCCTCCAAGGGCTTTGGACAGACCTTGGATAGTGCCCAGCAATTATTCATCTACTTGTCTATATCCCTCACTGGGAAGGGAGTTCTTAAGGGAAGGACCACACATTATTCCTTTCCATGTTTTCAGCTCCCAGCACCCAGCCCAGGGGCTACTAAAGGAGTGAACAAATGTAGGAGCAAATACATCTCTGACAGGTTTAAAATCAAAATGTGTGTGTGCCCGCGCGTGCACACATGTATGCAGGGGCAAATCCATCAGAGCCCCAAGCAATTCTCATGGTTACTATTTGAGAATCACCAGGCCTACTTGTTAATCCTGTGAATTCCTTGGAACCATTGGATCAGAAGTTCTGGGTGGGGCTGGGAAATCAGAATTTTTAAGGAAGTTCCCTGGGAGCTGCTTATACATCTAGAAGGTTAGGAATGTTGCCCGAGGAAACCGGCTGAGCTGGGATTCTCAGAATGCTCTGGGCTTTTGATACCTTAAATAGCCAACTCCAGCAGGAGTTTCTGATCATACATTTGGCAGAAGAGGGGTTTCCACGTGGGAGAGCATTCTGAGATTTGCAGACCATAGAGAGGTAAGAGGTAGTAACTGGGCCAAAACTTAGAACAGTGTACTCAGGGAATCAGAGGCAGGTAGGACTCCCCAGGCCATCAGTGTGCAGGTGGGGACACAGAATCCACAACCCAGTGTTCCCTGAGAAGCATAACTGGGAGGAGAGCTCCTAAGAAGGTAAAACAGAGCTGGGCCCCAAGCTAACAGCTGAGTCTGGATCTAGGACGCATGGAAGAATTGGAAATCTCTTCTTTAGCATGCCAACCAGGAACCACAGGCCCGGTTCCCAGACCAGAGTGTGCACACTGAATCAATTGAAATTGAGTCACGGATATAATTAATTTAATGTGTTTAAACGATTTTCCGTATAGTAAACATGCTGAATGAGGGTGACGCAGAATAAAGTGCCTGCCTGAGAGTGGAAAAATGGACACCATGTGCACTGTAGAATGAAAATGCTGCAGCAAACAGAAAATGCTGCAATTTATTTCCACCCCCCCGTTCCTTTCCTTTCCAACTCTTTATTTATGGCTGAACTTGGCCTTCTGTGGTCTCCTTGGACCACAGAGACACTTTTTCTTTTGTCAGAAGATGTCCTTTCTTCTCTGATGAGAAGACAATTTTAATGAAACCTGTTTGCAGCCCAGTGACAAGCACATATTAATATGTGACAAAGGGGATCAGGAGGAAGGGGGAAAAAAGCGCAGAACTGTGTCACTGTGGTAATCCCTTACTCCAGTAAAGGGGAATGTGCACAATGAGAAGGGAAGGGAGGGGGCACTGGCTGTGGTGCGGACAGGGCCCAGCCAAACCATCCTTCCGTGGGACTTTGCAAGCTCCCTTTCTGGACCTCGGATACTCATCTACAACATGAGGGGGCCGAACTTGAGGATTTTAAAGAGCGCTTTCAATCCTGACATTCGCTGAGTTATGAATTACAAACTGGAGCGGGCATAAATAAATATGGGTCAAGGAATTTCTCATTAAAAAGAAACTCATCTTCAAGCCGTGCGAAGTGTTCAGGCGGTCTTCTCTAATTGCTCATCAAGTGGGGATTATGCGTTATTTGGCGCAGATGAAAGGGAGCACTTGGAAGTGGTTATAAACGATCTCCCACTAAGATACACCAGGCATCTGGGCAAAATGCCGAGCTCTCAGACGAGGAGGGGCGCAGAATGCTTCCTAGATTCTGTAGCTCTCTATCCAGCTGTTCCAGCTGGAGATACTACAGACTCCTTCTAGTAAATAAGAAACTAAGTGCGGCAAGATGACCTGAAGAAGAGTACCCACATTTTCAGACGGCTCTGCCACAGTGCTCCTGGTGGGGGACAGGTGAGTCCCACCCTCTCTGAGGTGCTGTCTTGTGTCTGTACCAGAAGAGGGAGGACTTCTGGGGTACCTGTGGGGCCATTCTGGGGGCAGGGGACTGGAGGGGGGGCTCAGGGGCTGTGGGAAGGGAGGCTCAACAAGCAGGATGCTGGGTTCCTCCTTCTTTCAAATGAGAGACTGATCTTTAACCTGCATTACATACCAGCACCACGTGAGATTTTCTAGGAGGTTCTGAGGATAAAAACCTTTTTTTGAAACCAAATTTTTGACAGCTGTTCAAGTTTACTGTCTGAATCCAGGCTGCACTATAAACACAGGTATTGTCCATAACTATTCAGAGCCTCCACGTCTGAACTGTGGGAGCAGAGGCCAAGAGCTGTCCATGGTCAGGTCAAGAGTGGCTCTGGTCTGGGATTTTGAAGATGGACTTCTTTTCAGTAAGCCTCAGCAGCTCTCCTCCCGGCTCAGAGCAGCCGCACTCAAACTCTCCTGCTGGCTAGCACCACCCGGGGTGGGCGGGGGCTGTTAAACCCTGGGGGAGGCAGGGCCACAACCCAAGACTCTGATTCCGTGCGTCTGGGGTTGGGCTGGAGAATGTGCATTTCTAACCAGCGCTCAGGGTGCTGCTGGTCAAGGTGCACTTTGAGAATCAGTGGCCTGTAAGATGAAGGCCAGCCTCCTTAGCTTGTTCCTTCAGAAGTGGGCCCCAACTTACCTTCCCAGCCTCATCCTCCTCCTTTCCAATTATCCCAGCAAAGTAATTGTCCCTGCACACACTCACGCATCTCTGCCTCGCTTACCACGCTCCATCTGCCAGACCGCCGGCCCCCTCTCTGCATGTCTACGGCACAGCACCCGAGCTACCTCCTCCAGAAAGCTCCCTGACTTTTCATCCATGGTCATGGAAACCCCTCTGGGCTCATAACGCTTCTGCCATGGTGCTGAGCCCTTTTAATTCTTATTATCATCTGTGTCCAGCTCTCGCTCCTGCATTTGGACCATGGGCTCCAGGACAGGGGGCCCATCTTACCCACCTCAGCAACCACATCACTGTCTACACCCTCAGCACCTGCACCGCCCTGCCTACCAGACTATCAACCAGCAAGCCTGAGCACGCCCACAAAGGAGTAAGAACGTGTGAGACATATACCAATCAACTCATCTTGTCTACTCTTCTTAATGCCCCAAGACAGACTGTTTCTCTCTTGACTCTTTAAATTAGGACACAAGACAGGATTTTAGCCATTTCAACCTGTTCTTTAGGCAAATTTTCCTTATTTTCTGAGAGCAGAGTCAGTAACAAATACATCATCATGAGACATAATTAACTGTCACTTACGTCCACTACCAGAAGGTAGAAGAATGCAGCAATTAAGAGCTAGACCCAGGTTCAAATCCCAGGTCCACTTCCGGCTGGCTATAAAACTTAAATGCTCTGCGCTCCAGGCTCCTCACCTCTAATGGTGCTAATAAGAGCATCTACTTCCTATGGATGGCATACGGATGCAATGAGATCATTACTAACACTAATAACCCTAGCATGTATTGAGAACCTACTATGGGCCTAGCATTGGGCATACATTATTACGTCTAATCTACATGAAATGCATAGTGAAGTATGCAGCACATGATAAACATTAAAGAAATGTTAGCAATTACTATCATTGCAAGACGTATATTATTATCCCCATTTCCCAGATGAGAACCTTGAGGCTCAGAGCAAGTAGCCTGCTCAACAAATATTAGCCGTTCTTACTTTGTAATGGTTCATCTTTATACCTACCTCATGAGGTAGGTACTATTTCCATTCTGGGAATGAAAACTCTATGGTTTGGAGATGGTACCTCTAAAGGCCCAGGATTTGAACCTGATTTTGGGTCCAGAGCTCTTGCTGCCCCCATCCTCCACCTGGTGAATTTTAACTGCTCTGTGTACAGTCAACTCACTATGCCCTTTGTAATCCGAGAGCTACAGAGAAGCATCTTCCCAGCCTGTCAGAGAGCGGCACTGAACCTGTCCCTCATTTTGGCAGCCCTGCAATCCTACAACCCACATGAAGTTATTTCAATGATTGCAGAAAAGGGACCTTGTCTCAAAGAGCATGTGACTCAGCCCCTCTTGCCTTGTAAATCTCCAAGGGGCACTAGT
>NW_024424119.1:28382980-28583911 GCF_017311325.1 Ursus maritimus
GAGGAGTCTGGGGCGTGGGACTGACCGTGACCCCGAAGAAGTTGGTCTCATTCATGGCATTGAGGATGATCCTGCCCAGCGTGTGGTCCGTGTAGTTGAAATCCTGGATCCGCTGGTGCCGGCTGCTGGCGTGCAGCGTCTCCATGGCCCTCTGCAGCGTCTTGGCGATAACCCAGATGCCATCGTAGGCATACCCGTGGAACTTGCTGGGCCCCACGCCTGACCGCTTGTTGTTGTACTCTCTCTCATATTGCTGTGGAGTCTGTAAAACAGAGGGGTGGGGGGACACCAGGTTACAGCCAGCTGGGACGTCAGGCACGTGGTGCCAAGAACAGACACTCTCCAATGCTTACTGTGAGCCAGGCACAGTGCCAGGCTCTTTATCGGCATTATCTCATTTAATCCACACAACGACCTCATGCAGTGGGGACTATTACTGTCCTCATTTTACACATGAGAAAACCGATTCAGGGAAGTTGACTTGCCCAGGACCACATGGCCAGTGAGTGGCAAGGCTGAGACTGCGCCCTGGCTGTCTAGCAAGGCTAGGGTGAAGGAATAATGCACCCTAACCAGGCCTCCCTGTGACATTTGCAGGGCCTGGAGCTACAGTACAGTGGAGGACCATAGGTCTAAATTCCATATATCTAAATATTTAAGCTATAGACAAGCAAATAAACTGCTCGATAAAATACTTTCTATCTCCCCATCATAAGAATGTACCTTCCTCATGATCTGGAAGGGCAAGTTTGAATTCAGAATTCTGGGGCTCCTCCAAGCGTCAGGTGGGACACAGAGGCACAGGGGGAACTAGACTTGCTGTGGGGCCCACCCCTGCAGCCCAGCCAAGCTTGGTCCACACCTCCCCACTTCCAGCATCAGAGACCTTTAACCATCCCAGAGGTGCAGCCCAACCTCAAGAGGGCCAACCCTGGCTCTAGAAGTGGTTCCAGCTGTTGGGCAAGAAATTCGGGGTGTGATGTAGGAGAGAGGAGGTGCAGGCTCAGGGGTGGGAGGTATGTCCCAATGGCTAGTGGATTCTGAGCCCCCGGGGCCCAAGTGAGGCCTGCCTAGAACATGAGGTCTAGGGCCAGTCCCAGGTGCCCAGATGTAAAGGCTGTTCTGACCCTATACTGTGCCCCTCCATTTTCCCCTTCTGCAATATAGCAAGATCTGTGACTAATTCAGCATTTTGTAAAAAAAGAATTTTTTTCTCCCATAGAACTGAATTTCATAAAAGAATTTCATTGGTGATATTAACATTCTGACTGTGGCCACAAAGTAAGGGAAACCTTTTTACTCCAGTTGCTGAGGCTTACACATCCAAAGGGATGCCACCCCAGGGAAACTCATCACCCTCAACCTTTCCACGGGCCTCTCAAGTCATTTCTGAACTCCTCTGTCATCAGAGTGCACAGCTTAGTCTTTGGAAAAAACCTCTTTGGGGACAAATCACATATAGAAACCATTGACTCATTGTCAGTTTATACTGGGACGGGCTCTTAGAGATGGTCATACGTGCTCCCGCCACCTGCAGCCTGAGGCACAGAGAGGTCCAGAGACTTGTCCAAGGTCAAACAGCTTGTGTGTGTGTGTGTGTGTGTGTGTGTGTAGCTACACTGGTCCCATTCCATCTCTTGTTACTTCTTTCGTTAGTGACTTTTGAGGGCATAATTGCTTTTTGAAAACTACCCTGAGATGTCTGGGGCCAGGTTTAGTGCCTAAGGAGGGTGATGAGGCTGAGCCCTTGAGGGCTGGGTCTCATGGCTGGAGCCCAAGTGAGCCTCTTGCCTTTGGTCCAAGGTGTTAGCAGAATAGGGTGGCACTCGCATGTGCCTGGGGACAGCCAAGTGCCTCCAACTGTGGACCCTGTAGGTGAGGAGTTCTGCCTGACAAAACGGGAATGCTGGTGTCCCAGCAATAGCTCCCCCTCCTTTTTTGCTTCAGCTCTCACTGGATGACTCAGGTCTTATCCCTGTTGACAGTTTTCCTTGGAAATGCGTCATGTCCAGCCATCACATTTGTTCATCACTCAAAACACATGGCAGAAGCTCCTCAAATCCAAGGGTTTCTCAAAGAGGTAGCACTGTGTCTGTCTCTAGCCTCACTCAGGGCCTTGAGCCGCTCCTCACTGTCCCTCACACCCTCCACCCTCACGCACTCCCATGGGGCTAGCTTTCAGCTCTCCACCCTCCTCCCCGAGAAGCACCCCGGGGTCCCTTATGAGAAGCACTCTCTCCCTTAGACCTCTTGGGTCCTTTGATCACATCAAGTTTGTTCACACCTCAGGGCTTTTGCACCAGCTGTTTCTTCTGCCAGAAAGCTTCCCCAGCTCTTTGCATGATATTCTCCACATTCAAATGTCAACACTTGTCACTTCTCAGGAGTGGCTTCCCTGACCCACTCTTTCTAAAAACCCCTCACCCCAGGCATTCTCTCTCTACTGGTTTGATCTTCTTTACTGTACTTTTCACTGCCTGCAATGTTCCTACTTATGTGTTATTCATATTGTCTGTTGTTCCAGCCGTCCCTCCTCCTCTCCTCCCCCCTCCCCCACTAGAATTAAGCTCTATGGGGTCAGGAGGTTTTCTGTCTTGATCACTGAGGTATCACCAGAACCCACAGCAATACCTACAGAGATCCTTCCTAAGCCTCAATTTCTCCATCTGAAAAACGAGGAGGTGGGATCAGATGATCTAGAAGTTTTCTCTTGGCAACATAGGTAGGAGCCTGGCACAGTGGTAAGGACAGAGGATTTGGAAGCAGGCAGGCCTACCCCCAGCTCTGGCTCTGTGGTTTGCTAACAGTGAACTGGGGTGAGGTCTTATCTCCTCCAGGTCTCTGTGTCCTCCCTTGCTGTGTGGCCATGAGGATTCAGTGACATGAAGCATGCAAAGTGTCCAGCCCGATATCCAGGACATGCTGGTGCCCCACAAATGCCACCCACTGTTACTAACAGTAAAGGTGGCTGACTGGACCTGGCCACCCAGCGTGGATGGTGCAGCTGCTAACCCAGGATGTCCTGAGGAGCCAAGACTACGCTGACATCCGTGCTGACATCTGTGCTGACAGGGGCCAACAGTCCTTTGGTGCATGCACGCCCTACCTTACTTCTTAACCAATCTCCAATTATTGGACATTTAGGCTCTTTTGAATTTGTCCCAATTATAGGACTACAAAAAGCATCCTTACATCTAAATTTTCTGAACACATACTGGTACTTATTTTTTCAGAATAAATTCCCAGAAGTATAATTGCTGAGGCAAAGAGTATAACTTAAACACGATTCATCCATATTTGGGCCAAAATATTCTCCCCAAATACGAGAAATTAAAATTCCCCTGGGTATGAAAGTACCCATTTCCTGCATCTTTGACAGCAATAGATATTACAGTGTTAAAAATCGTGTTTGTTAGGTTAAGAAAAAAAAAGTACATCCCCTTTTAATTTTAATTTGCATCTCTCTAATGATTAGAGTGAGTTCCTTTCAAATACTGATAAGCAATTTTTATTTCTTAGGTGTTTTTCTTCTTTCTACCATATTGCTATGGTGGTAGTCACACCTTTTAACATTTTGTTTAAATACGTTCTTGTTATTTTTCCATCTTTTACTATTTGGCTATATTTTGTTTGATTTTTAAATATGATTTGGGTCTTTTTCTGGTTATTAATTTAGCTATTGGCTATGTTAAAAGTATTACAAATTACTTGAGCTTGTTTTCTCTAGTTGCTTTAAGTATAAAAGTTCTGAGGCCTGTTTGACTTCTCTCTTGGATTTTGCTCCTGTGGGCTTTCTCTGATGTATACAAAAGCATCGAGGGCTGGCGGTGTCTGTATTGGAGTCCTGTTTGTTCAACCTAATAATTATACTCAGATGATGTTTCCAGACCTCTTCCCTACCCAGAACATGCCACTGCATCATCCTTCAAGGTCTCTATGACCCTTTTAAAGTCAGGGGTCCAGACCTGAGGTGAACATTCTCAGTGTGGTCTCACCAAGGGATAAATAATTTTTTAACTTCCTTAATGTCATTTCTTGGGGCCATTTTTTGTAGAGACAGTAGGGGGAACAGAATCATATCATTTATTCAGTTTGACCTTGGAGCAAACACAAGCCCCCATGTATACTTTTTACACGTGTACTTGTAAATCCACATCTTTCTATCTCATAACACTGTTCTTTATCCAGGGGGTGAGGGGCAGGGGGTGGGGGGAGAACAATGGAAATATGACTGTTGACCTCATTTCTGTGGGAAGAGTCCTTGGAATGAGACAGGTGTAGCTAAGCCCGGAAAGGTGACCTCATTCTCACTGTCTTAGCAAGCACCGAGTTGAAGTCATTGCCACCACATTATATCCCAGGCCATTCATCACTTCGCAGGTGAAGCCAGCACCAGTCTCCCTTGGGCAAAACAATGACAGCAGGAAGAAACACTCTCACAACTGTCTGAGAAAAAGTAGTAGTTGTGCTTCAAGCAGGCCTCTGATTATTCAGGGCAGAAGAATTTCTTCCATTGTAGAGCTGACACTGAAGGTTGATTAATTACTCATTCTCGGAGGTCAGGTTTATCATGAGATGCTAAAAGTTTCTGAGAAAATAACTTTATATAGATAGTCCCAATTACTGACAGGTTGTGCTCCAGCATATTTTTGAAAGGCAGTTGTTGGAACTTGGAACATATTTTTCCACAGAAACTATGTTATAAATAGTGGTTAGGCTCCCAGGCTAGCCCACACAAGCTTGCTAACCCACAATGTGACTAAACCTTATGGGTCTGTCATTCCAACAGAACCAAGCAGAGTCCTGCTTTCTGGGAGAGGAGAGCGTCATGGACAGAAGACAGCAGAAGGTGAAGAACCTTCTCCAGCTGCCATCCCTCCCCAGAGCAGCAAAACCGGCAGAGTTTCTCTCTAGCACTCCCTGTGGGATTTGGGGATCCCAGAGTCTCATCTGGGAGGTACGCTAGGGGGTAGTCTCCTTGTCCCTATACCCCAGTTTGTAGATCACCCGGGGACCTCGTCAAATGCAGATGCCAGAGCCCTACATTTGGATTCAGTAGGTCTATGGGATAATTTCAGAATCTGTATTTCTAGCAACCTTCCAAGATCTCAAGAATATATAAATTGGTTACCACTGATTAAGTCCCTCCTACAATCCGATTATTGGGTCTTCTCAAGAGCAACTTCCAGATGTTTGCTGAGCTCCATCTTAGATTCCTCGGTGCTGAGAAGCTCACTCTCTCTTCAGGGAGAGTCTCCACTTAAGGAGTGCTTGCTGTCTAAGAGACCAGTGTTCTGAAAGCAGCATCTGCAGCACCTCTCTCTGACCTGTGTTCTGCACACAGTGTCTCCTTGTGGAGCTGTGGTAAACAGGTCTGCTCCCTCTTATACACAACAGCCCCTGAAAGAGCTGAAGGCAGTGGCATGCTACCCTGAACCCAGGGTGCTGTTTTCTATCTTTGAAGTAAAATCGTCTCAGTTCACACTTCCACTCTGACCATGATGAAATGGCTTATATCAGACCAAAGCTCCCACGAAGAACATTCAGAGAAGCAGAATAAAACATAAAAATAGCTATTCAAAGGCATCATAAAGCAACCAGGACATCTAGGACTTGAGGAGCAAGATGCTGGAGAGAAGAGAATGCTTTGAGAAGAGTCCAGCGTTCTTTGCTGTTTCCCTTGGAGGCATTTTATGATTTGTAGGTAGGAAAGCTAACTGCAGGAAAACAAAGCACTGGATCAGAGTTTTTAGCAGTCCCATTGGGAGGGGAAGACAAAAAAACTATAGTTCAGGGTTATCAGGCAGCAAGTAGGACCAAGGTCTTAGAGGAAAAGGAAGCACAGAAAAGTGAGGCCAGTATTCAGACTGGCTTTTGCACTTGAAATACTTCAGACAACTAAGCTCCATAAAGCAAGAGGCTGAGAAGCCAAGAAAAAGCAGTGGCTGAGGGGTTTAGAAATTAAGCAGAAGTGCCTGGAGTCTCACAGTATCAGGGAAGACAAAAGTTGAACTCCAGGGCCAGTAAACACCCCAGGATTTCAGCTGATAACAATGAAGAACAAATACCAGGAATAAGAGCAAACCAAAACAGACCAGGTCTATAAAAACCAAAACCAAGCATGGAATCATCTCAATTCTTGATTGGATTAGGTGATCTTCCCCTAGGCAGATATCTTCTTAAAGAGAAAGAAATCTTCTCTGAAGAAAGATAACACCATCTGTAGCCTCTATATTTTTCATCTCTAATTATGTTGATGTAATAGGTACACCAAGAAAAGGGGATCAAATAATAAAAAGAGAAAAGGAAGGAAGGAAGGAAGGCAGGCAAAAAGTGAGGAAGGGAATAAGGAAGGAAAGAATAAAGGAAAGAAGAAAAATAGACAATAGACCCACAGATTATCCAAATCTTGAAGTTCTTAGACATGACTTTAAAGGAGGAAAATTTATGTGCTTAAGAAAATAGATGAAAAGATAGAGAATATTACCAGAGGACTGGAAGCTATGAAAGAAAAAAAGAGAATAAAATGAAGAGTCTAAAAACGAAAAATATGACAACTGAAATTAACTCCATAGATGGATGAAACAGCATATTAGAAACAGCAGAAAGTAGGTTAATGAACTAGAAGAAAGTGTAGTAATGGTAAATAGCAATAAATATTCAGACTGAAACACAGACAGGAAAAAAGGCTAAAAAATAAGAAATGAACATAAGATATATGGAATATGTTGAAAATGTCTAGCATATGTATAATTGTTGTCTTGGAATGTGAGGAAAGAGAGAATAGGCAGAAACAATATTTAAAGGGATATTATGCTAGAATTTTTCCAAATACAAATCAATCAACAGATTCATGAAGCTGTATGAACTCTGTGAACTATAATCAAGATAAACCCAAAGAAAACCTCATTTTAGTACAGCACAATAAAACTGCTGAAGACCAAGCAAAGACAAAATCTTAAAAGTAGTTACAGAAAAGAAGATGCATTACCTTCAAAAGAGCAACAATAAGTCAAGCAGCTGACTTAATAGAAACAATGGAAGCCAGAAGACAAATAATAGACTATCTAGAATTCTACACCTCAAAATCAGAGGTGAAAGAAAGAAAATTTCAGACAACCAGAAACTGAGAGAATTTGTCTCGAGCCAACCCGCAGCAAAAGAAAGATCAAGAAAAGTTCTTTGGGCAGAATGAAAGTGATCATAAATAGAATAACAGAAATGCAGGAAGGAATGAAAAGTAATGGGAAGTGTAAATATGTGAGTAGCTCTAAATGAAAAAATGACATCAGGGCCAGGAACATCCAGGAAAATCTTAAAGAAGAATAAAGTTGAAAGATTACATGACTAAGTATCAGGTCTTATAATAAAATTTTAGTTATTAAGACAAGTGGTATTGGTTAATGGATAAGGAAATGGACCGATGGAAGAAAATGGAAAGTTCAGGAACAGATACACATTATATACAATGATTAATTTATGACAAAGTTGACACTATAGTATGGGGGGGGGTGGTGAGGATGATGGACTTTTCAATAAATGGTCCTGAATCAACTGGTTATACATATGGGCAGAAAATGAATCTTGATCTTACCTCACACCATACATAAAATCAATTTCATGTGGATTCTATATCTAAATGTGAAAGGGAAAAAAACTTCTAAAAGATAAGATAGGAAAATATTTTCATGAGTGTGGGTGGACAAAGATGTTTAAATAGAACACAGATATACTAATCATAAAGAAGATGAATAAACTGGACTACACTAAAATTAAGAATTTCTGTTCATCAAAATATATCACTAAAAAAGTGAAAGTGTAAGTTCAAGAATGGGCAAAGATATAAATACATATAACTATCCAAGGATTCATACACAGAATTTAAAAAGAACTACAAATCAATAAGAAACAGGCAGAGAGTCTATGGTCATATGACCCTGAATGCACCCAATCTTGTCTGATCTCAGAAGCTAAGCAGGGTCGGGCCTGGTTAGTACTTGGATGAGAGAAACAGGCAGAGAATCCAAGTAGAAAAATGGGCAAAAGACTTGAACAGGAAATTTGTAAAAGAGGGTATCAAAATGGCCAGTAAAGATATGGAAAGATACTCAACTTCATTAGTCATCAGAGAAATGTAAATTAAAACTCAAATGAAATACCACTACACACCCACTAGATTGGCTAAAATTAAAAAGCCGACAATACCAAATGTTGGTGAGCCTGTGAACCAACTGGAGCTCTCAATCACTGCTGGTGGGTGTGTAAATTGGTACAACCACTTTAGAAATCTGTTTGGCAGGGTCTACTTAAGCTGAACATATGCATACCCTGTGACTCAGAAATTCCACCCCTACGTATGCATCCAATAGTAATTTGCACATATATTCACCAAAATACCTCAAATACCTAGAAATAAACCAAACACAGTATGTGCAAGAATTTCCATACAGAAAATTACAAAACATTTTTGAGAGAAATTAAAAATGACCTTGGTAAATGCAGGGATATAGAAAATTCATGTTCATATATTATTAAGTCAATTTTTCCTACATCAACCTACAAATTCAGTAAAATCCCAATAATAAGCCAGAACAGATTTGTGTATATGTGTGTGTAAACTGACTCACTACTCCTTTCTCCAGCTCTGAGGCTGCTGTGCTAAAGAAGGAAAAGAACCACAATTTGTCAAGCACCTATTGTGTGTTTGGCACTCTGCATGATACTTTTCTCTGCTTTACTTTATCTAATCCTTATAAATCTTATAAAAGATATTATTACCCCAATATTGTAGATAATTTCAGAAAGGTCAAATGACTTGCCCAATGTCACTGTATCACTATCACTATGTCACCCAATTCAGCTGTATATAACAGAAAAAAAATTATCAGTGACTTATAGTTTATTTTTCTCTCATGTAAAAGATGTTCATGCATTGACAGTGCATGGCTGCCATGACAGCTTCATAGTGTAATCAGGGACCCAGCTCCTATCTGTATGCAACACTACCCTAGAATGAAGTTTCCTTTTCATGGTCACTTCTTGATTCAAGATGGCTGCTAGAACTTTAGCCATCCCATCCATAGTCCAGCTAACACAAAGGAGAAGGGAAAAGAAGGGCAAGCTCTCCCCTTAAAACAGACTTCCAGAAGTCCCATATAACACTCCTATTTGTATTCCTTGGCCAGACTTAGAATCCTGGCCATATCTAGCTACATGGGAAGCTGGGAAATGTCCCTTTTCAGCTGCGTGGTAACATACTTACTTAAAAAAACAGAGCTGTGTTACTGAGGTAGACCAGGGGGCTATGGATATTGGTACGGACAACTAGCCATCTTTCAGAGTCTCCCAGTTGGGAAGTGGTGGGGCCAAAATTCAAATCTAGCCAGTGAGCTTATTACTTATGACCCTCCACAGGCTACTGCACCCTTCCTCTGGAGCCCATGTTCCTCTGCTACACTACCTCTCCCCCATCGAAGTGAATTCCTAGGGAAGCAAAGGGAACAGGAGCTTCGTGGGGAAGGTGGGAGGCAGAGGCAGTGGCCTTGTGAAGGATGACCTTCTCAGGGAGCATGCCTACTTTTCCATGGCCCCTTCCCTTCCTCCTCTCTAGAGCCCAGAGCTTCCCAGAAGTTCTATGTTCTTTTTCAGGGAGCTCACATGGCAGTGACGATGAGATGGGTACAGCTTTTCCTGGGTCACTGGCTTTACACTGAGGACTCACTTGATTTGTGTTTCCTGCAGTTCTTCCATGTTGAATCAACAGTCACGGGTGGTTGCAGAAGCTTCTTGCCAGAAAACATTACAAAACTCTTCCAGAGAATGAGCCTGTGCATTTGATGGGGGATTGGGGCCACCTCTGAGGTCCCCAGTGATTCCAGGGTTCTGTGAACATCTCCATCCAGTGCCTCGGTCCAGCTCTGTCTCAGCAGGAGAATGGGGAAAATGTCCAGAGAGGCTGGGCCATCACCAGAGAAACCTGACCAGAGTTGTAAAGGCTCACAATGGAAACAAGCCTAAAGGGACTTTGGAAAGGGAAAGCTGACGATGGAAATCACCAATGTCAAAGAGTTCCTATGGGGGAGCAGACTGGTAATGGGGAATCTCAGTGAGAATGAGCCAGACAGTAGAGCCAAAGCAAGTGCCCAGAGGCTGTTCTCATGAAGGTTCTAGAAGACTGAGCTCTGGATGGGCTCGGGGAAGCCCGAAGGTCTGCATTTGTCTCATCATTGGAAATTTCAATAGGAAGAGACTGATGAATGTGCTCTGGAGGCTCACGACCTTGTTATTCCTCCTACCAGAATTCTCCTGGGTGCCAGTGAAAGTTGGGGATGGCCTGACTGGCAACAGGTGTCTGAAAGGGGGAACCCCAGAGAACACATTCCAAGAGGGGCCACTGTTCTGCCTGATTCTGCAACTTTCTCTCCCAGGAGTCACCGTTATCCTGGGGATTCCAAGGTTTAACACTACAACCATGTCACCCAGTTCACTGCTAAGAACCCAGTACCTTATTTACAGAGAGCCAGAGAACTTAGCTGCGAAAGGACCCTAGGAGTTATCTGGTCCAAATCTCTCATTTTCAGTGAGGAAACTAAGGCTGGGGTGGGGGTGCGGTGAGGAGAATGACTAGCTGCGGAGGCAGATGAATTGGTGGGAATGCCAGGATTTGTGCCAGATCTCTTGATCACCAGACCCATGCTCGCCTGTTATGCCACCTACTAGCAGTGGCCAGCTGAGAGAGAAAGGGCTGATTTGGGTGCATTCCTTTCTAAGCTTGTCACAAGTCTTGGGGAGAGAGCAGGGCAGAGAGGAAGGGGCTCTGAGTAGGGAATGAGCAGTCCTGGCTTCAGGTCCTGGGGCTGTCCCGGACCTGCTGGGTGACTATAGCAGTTTCCTGGGGCTGCCATGGCAAATTTCCATAAACAGGGTGGCCTGAAACAACAGAAGTTTATTCTCTCCCAGTTCTGGAGGCTGGGAGTCCAAAACTCAGGTGTCAGCAGGGCTGGTTCCCTCTGGAGGCTCTGAGGGAGAATCTGTCCCATGCTTCTCTCCCAGCTCCTGGTGGCTGCTGGCTATTCTTGGCATTCTTTTTCTTGTGGATGTATCACTCCAGTTTCTGCCTGTGCCATCACATGACCACCTACATGTGGTCAAATCTCCCTCTGCCTTTCTCTTATAAGGACCCTCGCCATTGCATTTAGGGTTTACCTGGGTAGTCCAGGATGATCTCATCTCAAGATCCCACAATTAATTACATCTGCAAAGATGCTTTTTTCCAAATAAGGTCACATTCACGGGTTCCAAGGGTTAGGACATTGGCCTATCTTTTTAGGGGCTGCGATTCTACCTACTACAAGGATCTTGGGTGTGTCCCTTCCCATTTCTGCTGCTTAGCTTCCCTAATGAGGATGGCAAGAGCTTATTGACTTGGTTCTACAAGTGTCTGCTTATCCCCGTGGACACTGACGGATCCCAAAATATAGGCTTCAGCTCAGCAGCCTGAGCCAGGCTGACCACAGTCCCCAGCAGTCATGGATAACACAAATTCAAATTCAAGAACCATTTCCCACCTCTCTAGACCTTCCTTTGACCATAGACTCTTGGAGATTAGTGGGGGAACTTGGCTGTGGTCAGAACACAAATAAGAATGCTTTATTCAACCGAGGGCCCCACACCCCAGGGAGAGAGCATTCAATAAGAGCAGGCACAGAGGATGGGCTGAGTGTGGAAGGAGCTTGATAAACACAACCTGTTCAGGGCCAGGATCGGGGGGGGGGTGGAGGGGGGAGGAAAGCAAGGTGTGAAAATGAAGAGGGAGCTAAATACCTCAGTAATCAAGAGAAATGACATTTTAAGGTAGTATTTTTAAAAATCAAAACGAATGCAAAAAAAAAATCCAGGATGAACAAAACATCAAAATTTTAAATAAACACAAGATCCAGTCTTGCAATTGTGTGACTTAAATCACTTAGGTCTCCCTCATCCCAGTCCTGTGAATCTTAACCTTTGTTTAAAATTTTGACGTTTTGTTCATCATGGATTTTTGTGTTAATTTTGAATTTTAAAAAATATTGCATTACAATACTTCTCATCTTGATTACTGAGGTTGTTGGCATTGTCTTAAATCTTGCCCTTAGGTTCTGCACTGGGCATGTGAATTACAACTGGAGGGATTGGGGCTGTTTGGTTCAGACAAGGGAGACGTCTCTGGGGATATGGTCACCACCCATAGGACCTGTGTGGGCCCTGAGGGACCAGTGGGGGAAATTCAGGGAGAAATAGTAAGTCCTCTGCTACTGGAAGGATCTGAGAATCTGTTGGGAGGTTGATCTAGATAATCTGTAGGAGAGCCCTAAAACTCTCTGATTTCAAGAGGCAGATGCCTCAGATTTTCCTGCGTAACTTCAATCATCTTGTAACCTCAGGATAACATAAGAAATGCTGTCTCTTGCTTCAAACACCTCAGAGACAGGGACTGGGTGTCCTGGAATTTTAGAAGCTGCCCCATGCCGGGAACCTGGCACTACTCCATCCTGGGAGGCCAAGGAGTGGGTCACCCACACTGTGGGGTGAAGTGAACAGCCCCAGGAATAGCCACAAACTGTTCCAGTCCCAGGCACAGAGTCATGGGGGTGAGGTCAGCCTCAGCACCAGTCCCAATTAAAAATCATTAAAGTGAAAAAAAATTAAAATGAAAGTCAGTGACCTGGGAGATGTTGTTCTAAAGTCAGAACACTTCCTCTAAAAGATGCTACAAAAATTGATTTTTCCAAAATGCATTTCTGTGTACTGCTCACATCTGTGCAGGACTCACCCACCCAGTAACATCCACGCTCCTTAGAATGACATTCAAGGCCCTTCTCATGGCGTGTTATGACCTTTATGCCCCTCGGCTTCACAGATCTTGTGTGTAATCACTTCTGTCTTTGGTCTCCTAAAGTTCTCAGTTTAGTTATGCTGTCTGCTGGCATGGAATTTTTTTTTCTTAATTTTTGTATTTTCCTCAAATTTTACATTATTTTGAGATTAAAGTCTAGGTGTCCCTGGACTCAAGTTTCTGCTAATAAACAACAAACTTTGATGCCTTTAAAAATAACACTTACTGAAATAAAATGAGTTCTTTCTGCACATTATTCAGCATCTCAGAAAACTTTCTATACGCACATTGATTTTTGCATGAAAATATTTCTTCCAACATTTTCTAGCCAGAGTGTTTTTCCAGCATCCCTCAGGTGCCAGCACGATCTAAAGACTTGTTTACAAAATGTGTCCTCATGATTTGCCATTTTTTTTGAGAAATCAATAAATCATTCTTATAGAGCTGGCTCTGATTGAGATTAAATAATGGATAAAAAATTATCTACAAAAATTTTATATAGCTTTGCCATGAAGTTTAATTCCTTCAGTGGAACTGGTGGAGAAAGGAACCATCTGAGCTCAGAGAAGACAGAAGAGAATTGTGTGCACTGCTGTCCTCGATTCTGGCTGGTGGTTAGATCTAAGAGACAGAACGGTCTTTGTTCACCAGGGCCGCCATCCCAATTCTTGGTAACACTTACACTGATAGGTAACGGTGTACTTTTGAAATACTTTTACCTATGCTACATTACCTGGCCCTCTCACAGCTCTACGGGATAAGGGGCGGGGGGTGTTAGTAACGCCCATGGGAACATGTGGAGCCCCTGTCCAAGGTCCTGCTCCCAGTAATGACAGCACTGAGGGGCTGGGCACCATGCCAGCCACACTGCACAATCTGCCACCAGAGGATGAGATCTATTATACAGATGAAGATTCAGTGCTCAGATAACTCAAGCTCAAGGTCACACAGCTGGTAAATGGCAAAACTGGGGTTCAAGCTAGTCTGGCTGGTCTACAGCACATGTTTCCCAAAGTCTACTTGAGGGATCTGTCCTCTCCTCTAGGCTGACAGGAGCATCAGTGAGCCTGAGAAATGACATTCCAGGTCAGAGGTACATAGAGTGAAAGCCTTGCCGAGTCTGAAACATCGGGCCCTATGTCTGGTGCTGTCAAAATCATGACTCCATCACTTACATGGACACTGTTTTGGGCTTACAAAACACCCTTACATCATCTGATTCCCAAGTTTCTTAGAGGGGCATGCAGTGGAGGTCTGGCTATCCCCATTTAACAGGCTCAGAGAGGTCAAGTGATTCACTCAAAGTCACACAGCAAAGGCCAGAACAAGATCTGGGCATTTTGTGCCAACATCATTAGCCAAGATGATCAAAAGAGATGGTCCTAAGGGCTGAAGTGGACAGACCATGACACTGACCTTTCCTGAGATGGTCTTGATCTGCTTGGAGCTCAAGGGCTCGAAGTCCACGCCGATGTAGCCCTCCATGGCAGCAAGCAGATTCTTCCGGAGACAACGGGATGAGTTGGCTTCTGTGTGCACCTGCTCCCACCAGGAAGGCTCATACCAGCCCGGGATGATCCACTGGTATTTGCTACCATACATGTTCTCCTCATATGCCTGCAACAGATGGGTTGACCATGAAGCTACCAAGAGTCAAACATTTGTTCAAGGCTTTGTGCCCTGTGAGACAAGTGGAAGGGGCTCAGGCCTCCTCTTACCAAGGGTTTATTAATTTTTCTATTATTTGCTTTGTTATCTCTCCTCGTTATCTCTCAAGAGACCCACGGTAGTTTATTGGAAACATATATAATAAAATAATAAACACTGAATAAAAATTGAAACATGAGGACCTGACCAAAACCAGATAAGGACACTATAAAAAAACTACAGAATGATATCGCTGATGAATATAGTGGCAAAAATTCTCAACAACATATTGGCAAACTGAATTCAAGAATACATTAGAAAGATTATACACTATGACCAAACGGCATTTATCCCTGGGATGCAAGGATGGTTTAACATACACAAATGAATAAATATATCACATTAGTGGAATTAAAGATAAAAATCACATGATCATTGCAACAGATGCTCTCTATGTACTGTGATGAACTGTGAGCATTTTAAAACAGGAATCTTAAACATCCTGCAGTTCATTCCTGGAGAGCCATGAACACCTTGGGAAAGAATTCATGCCACACCCCTTTGGGCTCCTTGGCCTACAACAGAGACAGCACAGAGGCCAGAGGATGTGGTAAGGGAGCCTGCAGGACTGCTTTGGACTCCAGGAAGCTTCTGGCTGCCTTCTACTTAGGCTCTGGGCTGCTAAGCCACGCTCTGCCCACAGCAGGTGGGCCAGAGACCCTAATAGCATCTGTACATTAGAGAAAAGTGACTCTCAAGTCTGAGAGTTGGGGGAGAGCTCCCCCCCATTCCTACATCTGGGGAGGTGACTCTTCTAGAATTCTCTTAACACCTAAGAAAGCCCATCCTGCAGTGTGGAGCATCTCACTGGGATAAATGTGAGTTAAAATGTTTGTTCCTTAACTTAAGCTCAGATACCATCTCCACGGCCTCTGCTCATTGAGTGAAGCCTCTGTAGATTAAACTGAAATGATTTAATGAAAGAGCCCTTCAACTACTTCAAGGCAGTTATCACACTGCCTTTTCCCTAGACTCCTCTGATGATATGTGACTTTCCCCTCCCCAATTCTAGATAATACACTTCTCATAGGCAGCCTCAGATCATAGTCATTTTTTCAGCAGCTACATTATAATGTTGCCCCTATCACAATTGTGTAGAAAACATAGGCAGCCCTCATATCTCAATTATAGGATAAAATCCCAGTTTAACAAAGGCAGGCAATCTCCTGATTTTTCCCCTAATAAATGCGGTTTAGTCCAAAGAAACTCTCTTTCGAAGAAAAGATAATCCGAGATCTGTCTGGGGGCTAGATTTTTGAACAAAAGCTCATCCCAATGATCCCAGGTCACTGTATGAACGGCAGAACCTGTGAGATTTTATAACTCTCATCCTTTATGGAAAGGGAGGAACTCACATATCTTGAGCCCCTATTACGTGCTTGGCCAGGTATACACATTATTGTATTTTATTCTCACAACAATCCTATGAGGTATGTGTTATTATTTTCATCTTATAAATGACAAAATTGAGGCTCAGAGATGGAGGCATTTGCCCAAACAAATACAGCTAAGTCAAGGGGACAAGATTCAACGTCCATTTTTGGAAGTTCCCCTCTTTTTTCAGCAAAAAAATTAAACAAAAATTTTTGGAAGCTTTCTCAATCCTAAAAGGTTGAGGCCAGAAGAGAGCCCCACTTATTAGGAAGGTATGTTAAATAGGAGTCAATAGGTACAGAATAGGGGCAAGAGGCATTCTAATCAGACCCAGAGGCAGATCTGCATCGCTCTCCGAGGACAAAGACCTTGTGATGACTTAGAGCAGCACAGGGCAAGCTGCCTCCTAGGGGTCTGCCCTGACAGCTCTTTGACCTGTCCTTGTCTCATTAGGAGCTGTTCCTTGTGAGTGAATTTTCCGGAAAACAGAAGCTTAGTCTGCTTTTTTCTAAACAAAAACAGATTTTGTTTAGAATGTTATTCAGTTTTTTTTAAAGATTTTATTTATTTATTTGACAGGGAGAGAGACAGCCAGTGAGAGAGGGAACACAAGCAGGGGGAGTGGGAGAGGAAGAAGCAGGCTCCCAGCAGAGGAGCCTGATGTGGGGCTCGATCCCAGAGTGCCAGGATCACGCCCTGAGCCGAAGGCAGACGCTTAACGACTGCACCACCCAGGCGCCTCTAGAATGTTATTCAGTTTTGATGAAGATAAACATTTTCCTGCTGACCTTCTGAAACACACAAGAAAGGAGATTCCAGTCCAGCAGCCCCAGATTCGCTGCCACATAGCAGCTGGGTGGCTCTGGCGCCCAGCTCCTCGGGTCTCGCTTTTCCCAGCTACAGCCTGTGGAAAGCAAAGCCTCTCTCACTGGATTGGTGTAAGAATGAAATGAGAGGACACGTGGACCATGCCTGGCCACCACTACATGCAGGCACGTTTTAGCAGCTCCTTCTGGTTCTCTTCTCCTTTCCACCACACACGGTTTTATTCCGAACACCAGTCACTGTTATGGGCTGTGCACAGGAATGCTGCTGGGTCTAGGGTGTCACTTTTCATTGCCATTGAGTCCCTGTCTTCTCTGAATTTGCTGCTTTTAAACTGCTATAGCTGGAAAAGCAGGGTGCCTGGGTGGTTAAACATATTTGCAGAGCAAAAGTAAATAGGCCTTGAGTGAGGGTCTAAGAGGCTTCCCTGCAAGGTAGGTGAACCGGTTTAAATATACCCTCCACTGTCTAAAGCACCTGAGGGGGAGGCTGTGGTCCTCCATTCTGCTATTCTCATATTCAAATGGGCTGAGGTTGTTATACATGTGAGCTGGGAGGAGCTGCCAGAATGCTCTCTGTCTTCTTTGCCGGAGAGGGAGTCTTTGTAGGGTGGGGTCCACTCTTGTGTGGAGCCCCCGTGCTCAGCACAGTGCCTGGTGTGCACGGGGCACCCGAGAAGTGGTTGCGGAGTGACTGAACAAGTTTCCAGTTTCCTTGATCACCTTAGTTTTCATTTTCCCTGCCTCTTGTAGGAATGTGATCTCAGGACCTCTGGCCACCTGTGGGCCTGCCACGTGGCGATGGGCAGACCTGAGCTCGCCTTCTTCAGTTTTAGAGTCTGCTTTGGTTCTTATTTGCCACTGACAGGTAACCATGACGTGAATTATTTTTAAAAATCTGGTTTCCTCTTTTTATTATGTTTCCTTTCACCTCCTTGCTCCCCCCCGCCTCATGCAAGAAGGACATTTCCCTTTTCCTATTACAGTCACATCAATGATGGTAATAAACCCTCACATCAGGAAGGCAGTTCACAGTTGGGATGATGGTCTCCTTCTGTGGCCTTATTTAAGCCCATGAGGCTGATGGGGCAAGGACTGCTGCTTCCATTTGAGAGGTGAGGCAGCTGGAGACCAGAGGCGTAAGGTGACCTGTCTGAGGTCACACAGCTGGGGGAGCTAAAGCCAGAACCCAGGCCAGAGTGCTTGAGAGTTTAGAATAGACCACCGAGGGGGGGAAGGAAAAGACAAAAGAGACGGAGACATGCTCATTCTGTGCTGAAGCCCAAATGAACATTTTGCCACAGGGCTATAAATAGCCCTTGCATTTGCTGGAGTCTGCGCTTCCATTGGGTGGCGGTTCCCATCTCAAGAACACAGCAACATGCTGCAAAGTTTGCACTGCGACATTTGGGTGGCACAGATATGGCTCTTTCCACCTGATCTGCCCTCTGACCCCGATGCACGGGCAGGAAGGCTCTTTCACAGGGTTCTCTGCTCTGAGCAGCCCCTCCCTCTGCCACACACCAGTCTTGATCCAGTAGGAAGACATGGAGCAGACTCTCAGGATCTCCCAGACCTGCCACAAGAATTCCTCCCTAACCAGGTAAAACGCCAGGCCCTGGAGGGCAGTTTGCTTCCGAGGGTCTGACACTTGGAATAAACATCCAACAAAAACACCTGCAAGGAATTCCTCAATAACCAAAGCCACCACAGACTCTAAGAGGAAGCCCATTGCAAAATGTCCACCGTCCAATAAGAGGAAAGTAGGCTGAGAAGGTGGATGGTGTCCCATGCCATGTGGAAGGCAGGCAGCCTGGGGCTTTGGGACGAGAGGAAGACAGCCACACCGTCTGTTCCGAAGGTGAAACCATGGCTGGAAATGCCACTCGGAAAATAATCCCAGTGCATGGCACAGAGTGAAATCACAGCCACGCCTTCACTTGGGTTTGGCTCAGAGCAGAGCATGAGGTCTGTCTCCAGTTCTTGGAAAAGGGAGATGGCCGGCGACCAGTGTGGTGTCTTCATGGATCATTTTTATTAATATATTTCTCCTGGAGTTATGACCCACCATGTGCCAGCTGCTTGCAAGGCCTTGGGGATATAGTGAAGAGTGGGGAGGGAGGGCGGTTAAAATCCAGTCTATGATAAATGGCAGTGGTCCATTCCATTCTCACACACCTGAGACTTTACATAAACAAACAAAAAAAGACCGGGGACATTTACCGAAGGCTCATTATCCATTAGGCACCGTGCGGTGTTTCTGCTCATTGAATCTCCACAACAATCCTATGAGACAGGGGTTATTATCCTCCCCACTTTATAGATGAGAAAACAGAGGCTCCAGACATGTCCACAACAAGCCCAAATTCAGCAACTAAGCCGCAGATTGGCTCCTGAGCTCCCAGCTCTGTCCAGGGTCTCCAGAAACGTCAGCCTTGGGGTTTTTCCTTCCTCCCCAGTAAATCGAGAGACGATCAGGCAGTTCTGGATTTGTTCTTGAGCCTTCAGGACGAAATTGCCCCAGGTGACTGTGGCTTCTGGTCACTGTTCTGTCCTTACCCCTGGTGTGCTTTTTCTCTCTAGAAATGGGTAGCAGGAGCTGAGAAGAATCCCCCAGGCAGTGTCTCTCTAGCAGACAGCAGAGGGACCACCGTCCCTGGGTGTGGACACACAGCCTGAGGTCCCCTTGGCTCCTGGGAGTGATGCTGACCTTAGTGACCCATGGCAACCCTGAAGTCAACCAAGACCCCAAAGCCTCTTCTGTTCTAAATGCACAGTCCTCCTCAGCTATGCCTATAGCACCCTGGACACGGGCAGCTTGATTTGTTCTAATGTAGCCCTCTATTAGGACTACGAGATTTAACCTTCTTAGACTGAATCAAACATTCCAGCCTGTTAGAGTTCTTTGCACCTTGGATCTGTTTCCAACATACTTCGCAACTTCCCAAATTCCTACAGGTCTGCTTTTTATAATCTCATCCAAGTCATGGACAAAAGATCAAAGAGAACAGAGGCCTATGGCCCATCACCAGAGACAACACCTAGAATAAGCTCGCTCTAAGTGGAAGCGCTTACTGGGGAGACAGTGACTCCTGAGACTGGGCTCTCATTCCGTTGACCTTTCTCCTGACCTGGGGTGGGGGGAGAGGGAGCCAGGGCATCCAAATGGGAAGACTTGGTTCCTGTGTTAGAACTCTTACAAGTTCTTAGGGAGAACATATGGAAGAAGGGTGATCAGGTTGGGAATCAGGTGAAGGGCATGGAGCCTTGGCTCAGCCATGAGCTGGGCCTCTATTTCCTTATCTGTAGAGTGGGATAACGATAGTTGTTTCACACAGTTTATTGAAAAGATGAAAGGAGAGAACATACAAAAGGTACTTTGTCGCCTATCACACACCAGACAACTGTGAAGAATTCAGAGGTAGATACCGAACAGTTGAGAGATCATTCTAAAGTTGAGACTCTGAGCCCTGCCCCAGGGCCAGGAGGGGGTGTGGGGCACTCAGCCTTGCCCCTTCCGCTCTCCCGGGCATTCGGCAGCCTCCATCAAGCATGGCTGAGGAGACAGGCAGAGCATTAGCCGACAGTGCTTAGACAGGGAGCTGGAGGGGAGCTTTGGTCAGCTGAGGCCCCTAGTTCCTCTCATGACTGCACTGTTCTGAACCCTGGGCTTAGCTCCCTGCGAAGAGGAAAGAGCAGTGACCGTAACACTTCTGCTTCCAACAACCCGGACTCCAGTCCTATAGCCCGCTCAGACCAGGCAGTGAGAACGAGTCTGACTCCCCAAAGACGCAGTGACACGACCAAAGTTTTACTTACACAGCAGAACACTTTTGCTGCCATATTCTGGTCAAACTGGCCAAGGATGATCCTCACGTCATTGCCCTGTGGACAGAAGGACACGTATGTGAAGGAGAGGGGATGACAGGCACACTCGAGGGCTTGAGGCCACCGGCAGAGAACATCCGTGCACCCCCAGCTCCCCAGCCAAGAGCTCTGCCCTCTCACCCCAGCCCAGCCTGGATGTTCTGGCCCTCTCTAGGGCTAGTTTCCCTTTAGCTCTTGCTGCCCTCCCTGGTCTCAGGGGCATGCCCTGGGGCAAATCTGCACATGCTGGTGGCTTTATAAAGCTGGCGGCTCTCAGCGGTCCCAGTATCATCCCTGATCCTTCAACAAGCTCAGGCCAACCCTACAGAGTACTGAGACAGTGTCTAATCTGCTTCCTCACTTGACACACAGGGAAACTGAGGCCAGAGGAGACAAAGGAGCTTCCAAGGTCCCCAGGGGAGTTGATGGCAGAAATAAGACTGCAGCATCCCCACCCTCCCCCCAGTATTCTAGACTTTTCTATACCTTCCTGGAACCCACAAAGCTTCCCAATTAAGAAGTTTCAGAGGCTCTTTGAGTTCTGAGCTTTGTTCAAATCTCAACTCCACCCACAAGCCTCAGGGCGCCTCAGGCTGTTCCTTTATCCAGGTTAGCCTCAATTTCCTCACTGTCAAATGGGGAAAATGGCAGTACTTACTTTCCGGGAGGACTAAATGAGACAATTCGCATAAACTGCTTTACACAGTTCCTGGCACATAGCGAATGCCCAGTAAGTACGAGCTAGTATTAGGATTTTATAACCTCCTCCCAACCCATTTTTAACTCCAAGAAAAACTTATATTTGAAAACTCTATAAATAGGACTGCACTTATTATCTCAATGCGTGCCTTGCACAACAGCTCCTGTGACTCATTTATTCATTCAACAAACATTTACTGGGCGTTTGCCTGAGGTGCCCTCCTGGGTCAGGTAAGGGGCCCTTGGTTGCTCTCTGGGGGACAGGGATCCAGGCAGGGGCCCTGCCCCATAGAGAAGAGGCTACAGAAGGGTGTGCCAGCAGCCTGCAGGAGACCAGCGGTGCCCTGGCCCACGGGGCTGCTCCCTACCCCAGTCACTTCCTGCCCTCCACCCTGAGACTCAGGCTTGCAGGTGGTGCCACCTTCCTGCCGTTCCCTCCGTCCTCTCCAGCAGGCCTCAAGGCCCTTTGATGCATAAAGAAGAGAAACATGCCTTTAAAGATCAGTTTTTAGCATCTTTCAAAATTGGAAAGTGCTGACTGGGAGGCCATTTTACTCATCATGTACTTTAGCAAAATAAAAAAGGCTTGGATTCTAAAATCATCCTTCGTTTGCAAGCAAGAATGGAAAGAAGAGGGGGAAAAAAAACCTTGCTCTGAAAGGACTTTAAAAGATCGTTAACAGAGCAGTTGAAGGAAGGCAAGCCTTTGTCATCACCATGTCTGCAACGCTATAAAAAGTTCTAAGCTGCTTCCGTTCTGTGGACAATGCTCTCAGGCACACTCCAGGGTTTTTCTGCCTGTTTGTTGAAATCTTTTAGCCTTCTTTGCTGCTAATAGTATTCAGCCGGCCAGCCAGCAAACAGTTATTGAGCACCTACTTTGTGCCAAACTCTGTGTTGCTAAACATGGTAGAGTAGAAATAGTTTATTGGGTTTTAGAGTTAGGGAGACCTTAGTTCAAATCCAGGCTCTACCACTGACCAGCTGTGTGACCCTGAATCTGAATCCCCTGGAGCCTCAATTTTCTCATCTTTGAAAGAGGGATAATCCAACCTACCTTGCTGGGGGCTGCAGGATTCATGCTAATGAAACCCACCCATTGGCTTTCATGATGCTTCCTCCTGGCTCTTTCCTACCTCCTGGTCCCTCCTGCTCAGACTGTGAGTCAGCTCGTCATCTTTTTGCCCATCCCTAAATGCTGGTGTTCTACACAGTTCTGCCCTTAGCTCTGTGTCCTCATCACTCTCCTGGGGCAGCCTCATTCCAGACCCCAGACACAACTGCTCTCTGTGCGCTAGAGACCCGATCTCTCTCCCCACCCCCAACTTTTCTCCGGCTGCCCACTGGACCCCTCCTCTTGGATTCTCCCACGTACCTCAAGCTCAGCATAGCCCAAGCTGAACTTCTCATCTTTGCCAATGAGCCTTTTCCATCTCCTGTGTTGTCCATCTCTGAGAACGGTGTCGCCAACCTCCCACCCACTCAGGTTCATTTGCCTCCACCCAAGCCCTAACCAGGAGCCACCCGCTGGTTCTGCCTGCCCACCAGTGCCAAATCACCCCCATCCCTGCAGCCTCACCATGCTGGGGGCAGCCACCATCATTCCCTCCTCTATGAACTACGACTGCCTCCTGGCTGGATCCCCACCCTTACTCCCGCTCCATCCACCCTGGTCTCCACAGCAGATGAAGGACTCATTCCAAGATTCCGATGTGGTTCTGTAAAACCTTTCCACAGCTCCCTGAGCTTTCCAGGTCAACTGAGTCCCTGAGTAGGACATTCGAGATGCTGTACCAGGGGACTCCTGCTCAGTCCTCGCCAGTCTCGCAGGGCATGAGAATGAGCTACCTGTGGTTCTCTAAAACAGGTCTGCCATTCACGCACTCCTTCACGGCTCATTCCCCCGCCGCTCCCCTCTTGCTTTCTGCAAGCTCATGCATCTCGAATGCCCTTCTCTTTCACCCCACTCCTCTGCCTGGAGAGCTGCCACTCACCCTTCATGCTTTAGCTCGGGCACCCCTACTCTGAGAAACCATCTGTGTCCTCTCAGGTGGTCATTTGCTCCTCTGTGGGCCCACAGCACTCTGTGCCCTCCTCTATCATAGCCACTTGCTTGCCTGTCTTCTCCACTGGACTGAGGGTAACTTGATTCAGCTCTGGGTCCCCAGGTCAGGGGGACAGGGCATGACATATATATCAACCATAGGCGTTGAATGCATGACTAAGCGAGCAAATGCTATATGAAGTACCAAGTGCAGCGTCTGGCCTGCATTCCTTATTCAGTAACTGGTAGCCATGATCACCACTGCACTGATACCCTGCTAGCCTAGGGCCTCGGCACTCGCTGGGTTCACCATTTCTTGAATGCACTCAGGAGCCCATATTTTCATGGCTGACCACCTGACCACCTGCAGATAGATAAATAACCGGCTCTACCACTTGCGGACCATTTGGTGTCTCTGTTGCCATGACAACCAAGTTGCATGGACAATTTGGTGCTGCGCTCCCAGACTGTTAGAACTGGATGGAACCCAAGGGATCAATGATCTAGTGAACCCCTTCCTAGAGAGGCAAAAGGCTTCCCCCAAGACTGCACAGCACCCCGGAACCAGTGTTCTCACTTTGGTGGCCCTCTGACCATCAGAGGACCCTGGAGAAAGATCCTGGCCAGAGCCAGGTTATACCCATGGCAGGGAGCGACTCCCACCCACTGAGATTCTAGCCCGTAAGAGGTAGCAAGATGCCGATGCTGCAGTGTCTGCGAGAGAAGAACTGGTGGCCAGTGCAGCTGGAGCCTGGAATCCCGTGTAGGGAGTGGGCAAAGGGAGAAGGAACTCGCCTGCGGTCCTTAGCAGGAGCCTTGAGAGCAGTAGAAAGATGGGGAAGGGCTTCTCAAAATGGGATATGTGTACTCCTGGGGCGTGAGTTTTCCTGACAGTATGAAAAGCATCGATATACCCCATTCTTCTTTCCAGAGAAGCAATTTACGGGAAGATCCAGGGGTGAGGGGAAAGGTTTTGGATTTTGGGAGGTTTTTTTTCTCTTTTTTAATAAAGATTATTTCTTTATTTACGAGACAGAGAGAGAGAAAGAGAGAGTGAGCAGGGGAGAGAGAATTTCAGGCAGACTTCACGCTAAGCATGGAGCCGGACATGGGGCTCAATCTCACAACCCTGAGATCATGACCTGAGCCGAAACCAAGAGTCAGATGCTCACCCAACTGTGCCACCCAAGCACCCCTGGATTTCCAAAGTCTTAAAGTTTTTAACACATGCATGCTCTTACAAAAGTTCCAGAATCATGCTGTTCAGTGTTACATAACTTCTATCTTTTCCTGAAAATCTGTAAAGTGGAGAGAGAAATTTTGTCTTGGCAGTGGTTCCTACTTCTGGCCACACCTCCCCTCTCCCTGTCAGGGGTTTGAGCACATGCTCCTTTGCCACAGAAAGGACTCTGGGGCGGTGTGAGGAGTGCGAGGGGGAGGGGAGGAGAGCCCTGAAGGTCCCTGAGGCTGAGAGCGACGGAACAGAGTTGTGATGGTATAGAGAACCCAGAACATGACAGAGGGCAGGGTCCAAAAATCCTGTGCCCTTCCACAGACCCTTGATTCTGCAGGGGGACACCTGGAGTGAAAGGTGACATGGACACTTTGTACTCACATGGCTAGATCTCAGGTTGTACACCATACAGAGGCCTACATTCACACAAGGAGGCTTCGCCTACAGCAAAGGGGCCAACATGGGAGGAAACAGCGATGGGATGGGAGGTCCAAGATGGATTTCCTTTCCTCCTTCTTGGTCCTTCTCATCTCTTGTCTAGAGTCTCTTTGTCTCTGGGACACTTAAAGTGAGCTAAGATCACACACACACAAAAGTGACATTTCAGAAGGATGACCCAATTCAAAGACTTAGTGTATAAGCCCCAGTTTGCAGGGGATCCTAGCAAATAAAAACAAGGACGATCCCTGAGCTCTTTCCAGCTGCGGTACTAAGGAGTCCATCAGCCCCACCCAAGGACAGAGGTGTTATTATTATGTCCACTCCGGAAAGTTTCACGAGCGAGCTGAGCCCCCAAAGAATGAAAAAAGTTTTGCAAGTGCAGCAGACGCTGCTGGCCCTGCTGGTTCCCCCACTCAGGTCTGTCGCACCCCTCCCCATGCAGTGAGGGTGGGCTGCTTCCAGCTCACTCCCCTCTCTAGAGAACCGCCTCCAGCTGGGGGACTTCCTGGCCCTCAAGGCCATGCTATGTCCCACATTCTGCAGCACCCAGCAACCAACTCCTTGAAAGGTGGGGCCACCTTTGGGGCGCAGGCTGTGCTCCAGGCAAGCCCGTGGGGCCAGGTTAAACTGGCCTCCTGCAGCGGCCACACGCAGGCCCAGCTCCCCTCTTGCCTCATCCTGTCCCTTGCTCCCTTCTCCAGAGCGTGCTCTCAATAAATCCCTTTCACCAGACTCTCAGGCTCTGTTTCTAGGGAGTTCAACCTATGACACCGGGTCACACAGGTAGGAAATGGTGGTGCTGGCCTTGCCCCCAGGGGGGCCTGGCCCCAGGGCCTGAGCGCTTGACCACTCACCCCTACGTATTGCCTCCCTGGTTGAGAAAACATCCAGTTTGCGGCAACGGCTCGAGGGAAGTCAAGTAGACATGGCCGTGGAAGCCCTGCAGCAACAGATAGGACCCTGAGACACTGAAACACCTGGCAGACATTTAAAAGAGCAGGCGAGCAGAGCCCACCCCATCCTGCCCTGTCTGTGGCAGAAGCACGCAGTCCTGCTGGAAGGGAAGGTCAACCTGACACTGACCTTTGCGTTACCTGGCGTCTTCTGCCACCCATGCCTCTGTCTTGGCCCACTTGTAATCGCTTCCTGGTTTCCCAAGTGCCCAGCCCCACAGACCTCCTGGGCTCCTGGAAAATCAGATAAAACTGCGTGCAGTGCTGTAGGAAGGGAGGAGGTCTACTCGCGCCAGGGCAGCCAAGCTTTAGTGGCTGGCCATGATGAGGCTGGGGGCTTAGACCTGGGCCAGTGGGCACTGGGGAAGGAGTCTGGAGCCCAGGCCCACTCCTGCCCCCTGACTCCGGCTGTGAGACCTGGGGTAAGTCCAGCAGGGTTAGCCTAGGGGCTTCCCAAAGTCCCTCCTGGCCCTGACACACTGTTCCATACCCAGAATGAATACTTTTATTTAGTTAAAGTTAGTTTTTCTTAGACATGTTTTTCCTTACCAGAAATATGCCTAAAGGCAGAGAAGCAGGAGACATATATTCTTTTGTTGCTGTTGTTACATTAATCTTTTTATTCTGATTAGCCCTCCCATTTATTTTTCATTTTAATCTGTCTGCCTGTCTATTTATTGGAGTATAGTTGACATAAAATGTTACATTAGTTTAAGATGTACAACATAGTGATTGGGCAAGTCTATACCTTAAGGAGACCTATATTCTTTAAAAAAATTTTTCTTTAAAGATTTTATTTGTCAGAGAGAGAGAGAGCACGAGCAGGGGGAGCAGCAGGCAGAGGGAGAAGCAGACTCCCCACCAAGCAAGGAGCCCGATGCAGGGCTCAATCCCAGGACGCTGGGATCATGACCTGAGCCGTAAGGGTGATGCTCAACCGACTGAGCCACCCAGGCATCTCAAGGAGACATATATTCTTAACGAAGGAAGTAAAGAAGGAATAGCCCATAGCAACCCACTGGGAAAGCATGCCACTTCTGTAAAGTTTATTATTTTATCTTGAAAATTCACGTATATTTAGCATTCCAATAGCATATCTATGTTTATCTTAAGATAAAAATAATGCTTTTCTTCCCATGTTTCTGAGCAAAACTGGCCTGCTGGGAAGATGCACCATGTTTATTCGTTGCTTTTCTTCCCCCTGGAGTGCCTGTGTGAACCGTAGTTTCTGGCAGTCCAAGCAGGCTCCTGGCCTGTGGGGTTGGAGGGATGGGGGAAGTTCCCACGAGGCCTCTCCTGTGGAGCAAAGAGGGCAGCAGTCCACCTGAAGACCTATTTTTGTGGTCTTCCTATGACAGGAAGACTAAAGCCCCCCCGCCCCCCCCATGTCCTCTTTGCTAATCTCCAGAACCCGGGAAGGTGCTTCGTGACACGGCCAGGGGCAGTGAACGCTACAGATGGAATTAAGGTTGCTCATCGGCTGGTTTATAAATTAGGGAAATTTTCCTTGAAACTGAACTCTGAATGATGGGTTGGGGGGCTGCTCCAGGGAAGGCAGATAAAGCAAATAAAGTGAACAGAGCCTCTGAAGCCCGGTACTCTCCCCTACGGGGCCCAATGCTTCAGAGCAGGCACCCTGGAAATAGCCAGGGGCAGCCTCCGCCCCGCTCCCCGCCCAGCCTGGCAACAGTTCACTTTCAAGCCCCATGTTTGGAAAAGGCCTGGAAGGAGCTTAAAGGCCTCAGGTCTTCATCACACAGAGATGGTTTTTTTTCTTGACTTCCTTTGGGGGAACTTTGGTACCTATCTGCTAAATCAGCCTGATGAATTTTATGATTTGGTTCCTCTGTGCTCTTGCTTATTTTCGCCTGGGTGATCTGCCCAAGACTGAGAGCGTTATGGCTCCCAATGCTATTGTGTTTCTGTCAATTCTCCTTTGTATTTTAACAGGCTTTTCTTTATATATTTCAATGAGATGCAATTTACAGCAATAATGGTCCGTGAGTGTGTTATTCTCATGGTGAATGGTACCCCTGTCTATAGAGAATGACTCTCTCCTTCATCGCAGCCAGTACCTTGAATTCCCTTTGGTCTCATATGAACACTGGGGTTCTGGCTTGGTTTGGTTGGCTTGATCTACCTGTGCCCAACCTTTTACCTATGACCTTTCTGGGTTACTTCCTCTGTTGTCAATAGCTGTAATCAGTTCTTCAAAAACATAATTCTCAAAGTCTTTGCCTTTTAATAGGGAGATTGACCCGTTTGAATTTATGGTCAGAATGGCTCTATTTGGTCTGCAATTATATGTTATGCTTTCTGGTTTTCAATATGTGGACTAGATTTTCCCTGCTTCTACCTTCTCTGCCCAAAGCTTCGGGTTCTCTTTGCATTGTTTATCTTTACCATCAAGTTATTCAAAGCCTTCTTTAGCTTGTATGTTTATTTAGGAAACTCATGAGCAAGGTGGGCTCTGCGGAGTCCCTCTTTTACTTAAGACCAGGAGGTTACCACCCATACGTTTTATTCACCCACTTTTTGGGGCTCTGTGAATGGAATTTGGATTTTTCTCTCTCAGTTATTGTTATTAGAGTATCTATTTTTGCACCTTATGTATATGTACGTTTGCTTTCAACACGAACTTCTGCACCTGTGTACAATTTTATAACAATGATTTAGACTGAGCTCTCTGTCCATGGTTCCAGTGGCCCCCACTCAGCTGTCTCTGCCACGACCTGCTATGAAGTTTGCCATTGTTCTCGGCGGGCTGACATAGGACTTCAAGGATTAACTCTGAGAAGGGCACCTGGCTAGTACGCCTTGACTAGCACGCCGGGGAGGATGTGTCCCAGCTGCTCCATTGTCTCTGGGATTGAATGCTGCAGAGGAGTCGAGGTGGCCTGGTTTTTGCACCTTTGTGGGAAATTTGCTTTTTTCTGGCCTAGATACTTATAGATTTTTCCCCTTTATGTTCATACTTCAAGGCTTTTGCCAAAATGTGTCTTGGTATGACTCTCTTTTCACCAATTCTGCTAGAATGTGGAAAGGCCAGCTAGACTGAGCACATAAAGTGCACACATTTCCTTTATGAAATTGTTGATCTTGTAGTTCAAAAAAGGTTGACTGTTAGCAATTCTGTCAGTCCAATCCAGCAGGACTCCCTTGAGCCCACTTAAGTGTGTCTCCTTTTTTAAAAAATAAACTTATTTGAGATTGGTTTTAGATTTACAGAAAAATGACAAAGATAGAAAGTTCCCCTATGTTCCTCACCCAGCTTCCCCTACTATTAATATTTTATGTTAGTGTGGTATATTTGATACAATTAATGAATCAATATTGATTATTATTAGCTAGAGTCCATACTTAATTCAGATTTCCTTCATTTTCTCCCTCTAATGTCCTTGCTCTATTCCTGGATCGCATCCGGAGTACCATATTATACTTAGTTGTCACGTCTCCGACGGCTCCTTTTGGCTCAGGCGCTCCTTATTTTTGAAGACCTAGACAGTTTTGAGGAGTATCAGGAAAACGGCCTTCAACTAGAATTTGCCTGACGTTTTCCTCATGCTTAGGCTTGCGGCATGGGTTTTGGGAAGGAAGACCATGGAGGGAAATTGGCCTTCTCATCCCCTTCTATCAAGGGTACAGCCTATCAACGTGGCTTATCACTGTTGATGTTGACCTTGGTCACCTGGCTGAGATTGTTGTGTTTGCCTGATTTCTGCACCATCAAGTTACTCTTCCCCTCTTTCTATAGTATACTCTTTGGAAGGAAGTCACTTAAGAAGGGGTTTGTTCTGCTCTATCTCCGTGAGCATGAAATATCAACATAAATTATTTGGAATTCTTCTGTATAGATTTGTTTGTTCTTTCCCATTTATTTATTCATAGCAGCATGGACACATGGATATTTATCTTTATACTTTGGGTTATAATCCAATACTATTTTGTTTTGGTGCTGACATTGTCCCAGCTTTGGCCACTGGGAGCTCTTTCAGTTGGCTCCGACACCCTCCCATCAGTGTGTGTTGCTGCTGTTTCAAGCACTCCCTTATTTTCTAGCATTAGAAGATTCTCCAGGATCACCTTGCGTATTTCCGGCCCCAGTCCCAGAATCAGCCATCTCTCCAAGGAGTCCTGGATCCCTTTTATGGAAAACGGCGTTAGAAACTAAGATTTGAGGGGCGCCTGGGTGGCGCAGTCGTTAAGCGTCTGCCTTCGGCTCAGGGCATGATCCTGGTGTTCTGGGATCGAGCCCCACATCAGGCTCCTCCGCTAGGAGCCTGCTTCTTCCTCTCACACTCCCCCTGCTGTGTTCCTTCTCTCACTGGCTGTCTCTCTGTCAAATAAATAAATAAAATCTTAAAAAAAAAAAAAAAGAAACTAAGATTTGGGTACAAGGTGTGCTTGTTGCTACCATGGTGCCTATTTTGTTTTGAGTTTGGTTCTGTTTCATCTGTCCTCGTTTTCTCTTAGGATCTCCCTTCTCCAGTGTCCCTGTTAGCTCTTCCCTCCTTAGACTGACAACTTTCACCATTTCCTCTGAATTCTGGGAAATATCTCAAGTTTGTCCTTCACACTATTGATTTTTATTTTTCTTGGCATTAACTCTGCTCTCTAATACCTCCAATGCAGATTTTAATTCTGTTCTTTGGTATTTAATTTTCTTCCTCGTCCTCTGTACCTCCTTCTCTATCCTTTACCCCAGTAAACCAGAGATTTGCTCTTTCTCTGAGTGTTCCAGAAGTTACTTTACTTTATTCCTGAGTATTCTGTCCTTGTGTTCTCTGTTGGCTTTGTCTGTCCAGACTTGGTATTTTACTTACACACACTCAAATTAATTTGACTCTGGGTGATGGGGAATGACACAGTGAGCACAGCAGAGACTACTGCCTCCCAGAGCTTATGTTCCAGTGGGAGGAGACAGATGATAAAACAACTGGACAGCATGGACAGTAGGTCAGATGTTGTGAAGGGTTGACTGGTGTCCTCCAGAGATATGTGGAACCCCCAATACCTTAGAGAATGTGGCCTGATTTGAAAACAAGGTCACTACAGATGTCATTAGTAAAGATGAGGTCATACTGGAGTAGGGTAGACTTGTAATCCAACACAACTAGTATCCGTATAAGAAGATGATGTGAAGAGAAAGGGGAGAATGTCCTATGACGTAGGGATTGGAGGGACGCAGCTGCAAGCCAAGGAACATCAAGGATAGTTGGCAACACTAGAAGCAAAGAGAAAGTCACGGGAGAGCCCCAGAGCCCTCTAGAAAGTATGGCCTTGCCAACACCTTGACCTTGGACTTCCAGCCTCCAGAATGTGAGAGAATACATTTCTGTTGCTTGAAGTCACATACTTTGTGGTGCTTGTTACAGCAGCCCTTGGAAATGAATACAGACATCCATCAGTGAAATGGAGCAAATCAGCAGGAGGTAGGCAAGGGTTTAACTTTTTTTTTTTTTTTAAGATTTTATTTACTTATTTGACAGAGAGAGAGAGCACAAGCAGGCATAGCAGCAGAGGAAGAGGGAGAAGCAGGCTCCCCACCAAGCAGAGAGCCTGTGCTGAACTCGATCCCAGGACCCTGGGATCATGACCTGAGTCAAAGGCAGACGCTTAACTGACTGAGCCACCCAGGCACCCCAAGGATTTAATTTTAAGTGAAGCATTCAGGGAAGGCCTCTGGAAAATGTGAACAACTGAGCAAGGATGAGAAGGCTGGAGAAGGAGCCGTGCAGGTCTCTGGGGGAAGAGTGCTTCCCCCACAAGGACTCCTTTGCCAACAGACAGACTGGGCTCGGCTCCCCCAGCTTATGTGATGTTGGAATCCTTTCTGGGCACCGCAGCTGTGTGGGGCGGTGGAGAGACCTGAGCTGCCCTGTCACCCAGATCCAGGCTTGAATCCAGCCCACCGCTTTCCAGCTGTGTGACTCGGGTCAATCCTTAACCTCTTGAGCCTCACGTTCCCCATCTGTGACACAGAGATGCACAAACACCCTCAGTCCGAGAGCTGAAGGTCAAGGCTCTGCATCGGGCCTGGCTCTGGGTCAGGGCACCGCACAGGCAGGCCACCATCTCCATAATCAGTCTGTCACTCCTACTTCCGCTGGCACTAGTTGGTTGAAGAGAAGAGCACCCAGGTCCATCCCTAATTTCTCGCAGACTTTCAGCTAGTGCTTCTGGTCCACACACAAAGGCTCTTTAAGCTTGAAAGCCCACAGAGCTCCGTGGGGCCTCTGAGGCTCAGAAAGAAGCTATTTCAAGTGCCCACCCTGGGGAGACGCTGCCCCGTGTGGTAGGAAGACGTCTGCACAGTGTCAGGCTCCTCTGGCCCCACCCCAGCTGTTCCCTACAGAGTAGACACCCCACTGCTCTGGGTCCTCCGGACCCCACAGCCCGAGCGGACCCTCAGGCCACACAGCTTGTGTGGAACAGCGTGGGCAGAGCCGGCCCCAGCTACCTGGGCTGCCAGCAGGCCCTACTTAGCTATGGTTTCCTTCTTTGCAGGGGCTCTCAGGGCTGAAATGTCACACACAGGTACAGTGTCTGCCCCTGAAATCAGAGCTCTGCTTCCCTTGTTCCTTGGTGCTGGGCCTCAGTCTTCCCGTCTGTGAACCGAGGGCTTTGGAAGACAAGAATTCTAGACTGCCACCTGCTCTGACTGGTGTAACCCGGAACCTGCCCAAGAAGGAAGGGGGCATGTCAGCAACTGGCACCTGGGCTCTCCATATCAACAACCCTAAATGTGGGCTTGAGGGAATGGAAGAGAGGAAGAGAGGGAGACAGGAAGGTGACCACTCTATGTCTGCACCTGCTTATACACCCCTTAGCACTTCCCACTGCCCCCTGGATAAAAGACCAAACTCCTTAGCTCGGCATTCAATGCTTGTGGAACCTGGCTCCAAATTCTTTTTTCAGCCCCAACACACCAGCTCTGTGGAATTCCTGCTGGTCCCTGTTGCGTGATGAGCATGGTCGCTCTGCCTTCTTACCTTCAGCCCTCCTTCCCTGCTGGGCACCTGCAGGCCCCCATCCTGCTCCTCCTCCCTGGCCAGGTGCAAATGCTTCTCTGGAGCCTTGTCTGAACCCTCTCCCTAGGCGGGATGAGTCACTTCCTCCCTTTGTTCCCAGGCCCCTCTGTTCCCGATCCCCAGAGAGTTAACTGGCTTTCTCACCAGCTGTGAGCAACCTGAGGACAAGGGCAGGCCTGACTGTGTCAGTGAGCCCAGGAGGAGTCTGGCACAAACAAGCTGGTTGAGAGTGTTTGTGGGATGAGCAGACAAACGGCAGAGACCACTTACAGCTGGGCAAACTTCTAGTTGGCCCTTTCCATTCCTCGAGTGAGTGTACCGAGAGGCGTCAGGAGCCTAGACTTTCAGTCCCAACAACTGTACTTCCTCGCTGTGCCTTTGGGCAAGACAGCCCCTCTCTCTCAACCTCTTCGCAATGAAGAAGGTAATAACTCACACCCTGCTTGCCTCTGAGGCTCAGTTGAGAGATACAAAATCACCAAGGAAGCTCCATGTGGCTGTGCACTCAGCAACCAGGCTGTTGGTCACGGCTGGCCAACCCAGGGTGAAGCCAAGGGAAGCCAGCGTCTGGGCGCCTCTCCCCACGTGCGAAATGCCAGGACGAGATGAGACAGCCAGAACTCAAGGGTATTAAGAGTCAGGGATGTGGGGAAGCCCAGGGCACAGTGTCCGTCTGTCCTCCAGGCTGTGGCCAGCCACACCTACCTTAAGCTTTTTGACACTGGTGCAGGGGTCGTTGGAGAAGCTCTCAGTGTCCGAAATCTCGATGTCCTCACCATACAGAACCCCAGTCAGGTCGTTTCTCACCTGTTACAAAGAGAAAGCAGTGGGTGGGTGTGCTGGCAGCCACGGGAAAGACAGGAAAGGTTTGTTCAGAGGGGTCAGCCCAGGAAAGCAGCTCAACTGGGCTGGTTTTCTCCACCAACAATGCAAAAGGAGCGATCTTTCCCCTTCATTATAAACTAGGCCCTGTGAGACCCATCTCACCGGGCAGGTGACACAGGGACACAAGGACAGCAGACTGGATTTGTGCAGGGGTTTCCTGGGAGAGTCAAGACGGGCATCCGAATCTCTGGCCTTTCATGCTGGTGTTTCTCTGCCCTATCACGCGGTCTCCGAGTCAGACTGTTCACATACACCTCTATTTGTATTTTGCATTATTTATTTGCAATATTATTTCACTTCTAGTGTGAAGTAATAATAAGACACTCAGACAGATGGTGCAGAACAGAGGAAACAGTAAGGGGCTACGGAACCAGCCTGGGCTGTTTCACGTAACTACCTGTCCACTGACATGCAGACAGCTAACATCTATGTGTTTGGAGAACAGAGGTCTGCAAACTCTGGGGTTTGCCGGGTCCGGCCAGTGTGTGAAGCAGTCTGTGTGGAAGGATGTCAGGGAGTGGTGGGGACAGTGGCAAATGGGTGACCCCATGTCCCATCTAAGGTAGCAGCTGCTCCAATCATGCTGTGTCACAGTGCTAGTCTGGGGTCACTAGATCTTCTGATCTAGGGGGAAGAATTCAGAAATCTAGGTTTTTAAAAATATAAGATCCTTTCATATCTTAAAATGTTGACACGATTTTGATTTATTTATTTATTTATTTGACAGAGAGAGAGGCAGTGAGAGAGGGAACACAAGCAGGGGGAGTGGGAGAGGGAGAAGCAGGCTTCCCGCTGAGCAGGGAGCCCATTGCAGGGCTCGATCCCAGAACGCTGGGATCATAACCTTAGCTGAAGGCAGACGCTTAATGACTGAGCCACCCAGGCGCCCCTAGATTTTGAATTATTTAAACACACAGAACAAAGTAACGCCAAACCAAAGAAATCTGAAATTTGTATCTGGCCTGTGGCCACGGCTGAGCACCCGCTGACAGAAAGCAATGGAAACTGGGCTGTGTGTTTCACTAAAAACAACTAGGTGTGGGGTAGGGGCCCCAGGTTCTAGGTTCTGCTCTGTCACCGACTTGCTTGAGACCTCGGCCTCGCTGTGTGACTCTCCCTGTCTCAGGGCTTTGGTATCTTCTTCCTTAGGAGGAGATGGTCCTTACAAGCACTTCTTGTTCACACCCATTAGGATGGCTATTATCAAAAAACAGGAGACAGCAAGCATTGGCGAAGACATAGAGAAATGGGACTCCCGGTGCACAAAATGGCACAGCCACTGTGGAGAACAATATGGCAGTCCCTCAAAAGTGAAACATAAAGAACTCTATGAGCCAGCATTCTGCTTCTGCGTATATTCTCAAAAGAACTGAAAATAGGGTCTTCAAGATGTATTTGTATACCCATGTTCACAGCAGCATTAGTCACAAAAGCCAAAAGATGGAAGTAACCCAGAAGTCTATCAACAGATGAGGGGATGAACACATGTGGTGTATCCATGCAATGGAACATCATTCAGCCTTATGATGGAATGAGGGTCTGACCCATGCTACCATGTGGACGAAATGAAGACATTACATTAAGTGAAAGGAGCCAGACACAAAGGGACAAATATTCTAATTCCACTTATATGAGGTACCTACAGGAGTTGAATTCATAGAGACAAAGTAGACCTGTGGCTACGTGGGGTTGGGGAGGAGGGAATGGGAAGTTAGTGTCTGAGCGGTATAGTGACTGTCTGGGAGGAGGGAAAAGATCTGGGGATGGATGGCGGTGCTGGTAACACAACAGTATGAATGTGCTTAATGCCCCTGAACTGCACACTTGAAATGGTCAAGTGGATGGGCGCCTAGATGGTGCAGTCGGTTAAGCATCCAACTCTTGGTTTTGGCTCAGGTCATGATCTCAGGGTCATGGGACTGAGACCTGTGTAGAGAACGCTCAGTGAGGAGTCTGCTTAGGATTCTCTCTCCCTCTCCCTCTGCCCCTCCCCTTGCCCCCCCAAAATAAATAAATAAATAAATCTTCAAAAAACGGTTAAAATTCATGTTATGTATAAAACGTTCACATTATGTGTATTTTATCACAGTAAAAGCAGCACTTCTTGTTTCAACCATTGGTAGAGTCTTCCAATGCATATATCAAAGTGTTTGGAATAAGCCGGCCCCAAGCGTTGCAGGACGGTAACTGGGAAGCCACCACAGTGGATGGAGTTTCAGTGGGAACTGCTGTATTTTATTTCTTTAAGACAAATATGACATAAACAGAACAAAATCTGAGCATTTATTAATTCTGGGTAACGAGTCCATGGGTGTTTGCTATTCTGTGTTTCCCGAATGCTTGAAACACTCTGTGGTAAATGTTCTGTACAAAGAACGAAGCTGCTGCAGTCAGGGTGAACCCTGTCCATCCTTCGTTCTTACTTCTGTTTTGAAGGAAGACTGGGAACTAGTTGATTACACAAACAAAGTTGACTTTGGCATTACAGTTTATGTCTGCTGCCACAAATCTTTTTGGGATGCAGGTGGAGCCCCGTTTTTAGTTTTGTGTGTCAGGGGGTGTTGCAACAATAATTATTAGACATGGAAAATGTGCAAAGTCACCCTGGCTAGAGGCAGTGCAGCTGGTGCACCCGCTACCCGGCATGCGGAGCGGCCCTCTGCTTGCTTGCCACACATGCTCATGGGAACTCTTAGAGCTCCTTTGGGGCTGAGTCTTTTCACCTCTGAAATGGGCACAACACAGCATGTAATTTACAGGGTTGTTTCGGGGCCCAGCAAAAACACTGAGGATGCAGAATGGCTTTGTAAACTCTCAACTTCTTTACTTGGCTTAAAAGCTGGAATGATTGTGCCCAGGCTTATGGCTTGGGGTGTCTACCTGTGAATAAGAATGTGCATGAAAACTGTCTATAATTAGGGCAAATAAACTATCTTTTTAGGCAGTCAGAGCTCAAAACAAACAAAGCTAAAACACCCTAGAAGTCATCTCACTCTGTCCCTAATTTCACAAATGAGGAAAGTGAAGTGTCATTCCCAGTCCTGTGCTCTCAGCATGCTCCCAGGCTGGCTCTTCTGGATCCTGCCAGCTGTGGACAGTTCTGGAAGCCTGATGAGCCAGAACAGGTCAGAACAGATGGTGGTGCGTTCAGCCACCGTAATTTTAGCACCAAGAAGTCTGAGCTCAGCTCAAGTATTTATTTTAATGGACCTCTTTAGAGAAAGCAAATGGGGGAAATCAGTAATAAATGGTATTTTTAAGGAATCAAAACATGGAAAAGAAACAACAGAATTGATATAACTCCTGAGGAAGTGTGGATCAGAGGGCTATTCAGTCCACTGGCCGAAGATGTACGACACGAAGGACCCTTTAGGGAGGCCACGGACACAGAGGGCTGGGGAGTATAAAGGTTACAAGGGATGACAACAATGTCTCCTAAGGGGTCCCAGGCAGCCTTGGGAATCTAAAATCCAAATCCAAGAAGTTTAACATTTAAGCTCAGACTTTAAGCTCTAGGGAAGTCCAAAATGTTGAAAGAAGTCAAGAGCTAGGCAGAATCAGTGGCTCTGGGAGAAAGCCGTCCTGCTCAGGGTGAGCAGGCAGAAAACCCCATGAGGTCAGATCAACCATGTGACCAGCAGGCCCAGGAGGTATGCACACAATCTCCCTCCCAGCTGGGTCACGGGGCTGTGGTGGAAGGGGAGATGGGGACTTGTCACTCCAATGAAGCCATCACACTGGCCTCACTCCTCCAACTGACTGAGGTGTCGGGGACACAGCCAGTCTGTATCTATCCTGGGAGATGCAGGGGGAGAAACAGACAGGTTGGAGGAAGAAAAGACCAGAGGAATAGGTATGTCAGCTGGCCAGAGATTGTCTTCGATCTCAGGCTCTTAGTCTGGGCTCCTGCTTCATTCCTGGGGCTGGAATTCCATCTGATGCCCAGTCACTGCCAATGGGCTTGAGTCTCTTTCTGGACAGTTACCTAGTGCTCTGGTTATTCTAGATGGGGGCCCGTTTGTTCCTGCCAGTCTCTCTCATTGATTTTCTCATTTTCTCCTTCATTCATTCACTCGCTCATTCTTTCTTTGTTTCATTCATTCATACATTCATTCATGATATTGACATCTCTCCTATTCCATGCACCATGTGAGGTGGTACTAGGGCTCTGATACTGAGCAAAACCATTCACATTCTGGGTCTCTATCTAGTGGGCGTGAGGAACATTAATCAGATGACCACCCTGGTACCTACCAAGGCAAGGGAGTACTCTCAAGTTCGGGAGTATTGCTCTGGGAGAGGCTGTAATGGAGAAGACGGACCCAGCTCAGGAGGTAACGCAGGAGAAGGATTCCAGGCTGAGAAGCCATGCATGCAAAGGTCCCATGGTGGGAGAGAGCAGGAGGGAAGCTAGAAGAGCCAGGCTGGGCTAAAGCAGAGCACGGGCCAGGGAGGGAGGAGGGTTGTGGGCATGAAATGAAGAGTAGGCCATAAGGGCCTCATAACTCACACTAAAGATGCTAGTCGTGAGCCTACGCACAGTGGGAAGCCAGGACAAGGTTTCACGGAGAGGTGACATGAACTGTGCTTTAGGCTGCCATGGGGCCAGTGAGGGGCAGGGGCAGGAGGGACACAGGAAGGCCAGGGAGGCAGCCCCATCAACCAACCAGGTGAGAAATTCCAGAGGCCCTGGTGGGGATACAAGAAGTGACCCACTTAGGGGTATGTTTGGGGCAACTAATAATCTGTATTCGTCATCCACAGCTGTGTAACAAATTTTCCCCAAACTCTGTGGCTTTATTATCTCACACTGTTTCCATGGGTCAGGAATGTGGGAGCAGTTTATCTGGGTGGTCCTGGCTCAGAACTTTTGTGAGGTTGTGGTCAAGGTATTGGCTGGGGCTACAGTCACCCAGAGCCTTCTGGACTACCTATCAGAACCACCTGGGGAATTTTTAAAAATACTGATGCCGAGGCTGCATCCTAAACCAATTAGAATTCCTGGGCTAGCACTTGGGCATCAGCATTTTTAGAGTTCTCCGGGTGGTTCCCACGTGCAGCTAAAGATGGGAACCACACATTTTAGGGGTAAAAGCAACAGGACTGCCAGGCTCACAGCAGGGTTGTCAGCCTGCCCGAAAGCCCCCCTCCCCACGTCACTGTACCCACCTTCTCCAGGTCCGGGGCACCATCTGCCTTTATGGCTTCCTTCACCCCACCCCTGCCTTCTCCTGCCCCATCCCATAGTTATGTCTCCTCTTCCATCCCCAGATCCTGCTACTCCTGGCCCCCAGCGTGAGGAGCATGTCCTGACCATGTCAGAAGCAAGAACGGAAAGAAGGAAAGGAGGGAGAAGGCATAAGAGACAGTAAGAAAGGCAGAGGAGGAAAGCAGAGCGTTGTTACAGCTCTAAGTGGTCACTGTCTGACCACACGCCCAAGCAGCGAAGTCTCTGATGAAGGCCATGAAATGCAAGGCGGATGACTGGAGGAGCGTCGGAGACCCTCGGATACTTGGCTTCATGGCCAGGAGTTCCCCGGCCACCTTCCCTAATGAGGCTGCTGCACCAGCTGAGGAATCATCTAGAAAGTCAGAGATCCAAGTAAAGGTGGGGAGAACCAGATCTGCGCCACATGCACTTTACAACTCTTAGAAAATTCTAATTAGGTTACGAAATGAACTTGAGAGCATAGCGAATTCCCAGCTCTCCTATGGAAGTGAAGGTAACCTACTTTGTCATTCAAATGCACTCGCTATATATAGCCCTGGATTGTGCCAAAATGTCACTCCTCTTACCTGACTAAAGTGTATAATTATAGATTTACTTCTATTCATTCATGAAATGTGTCTTCACTTGATTAAACAGTTCATTCAAATAAAATCCATTAAAATATGGAACATGTTAAAATGTGGCTCGTTAGAGGCAGAGGGCACCGCTGTAGTTAAGATGCTAATTAGGATAAACAGGCATTTGAAACACTCAAATCTTGGAATAATTCAGGTCACTTTTACTGGGGCTGGAGCTCCCCAGGAACCACCATTAATTTAAACTAATTAAAAAATTAGCCTGCAGAAGAGAAGACCAAGGCAGGAAGTGATGGCCAGGTTCAAACTCTGAAGGGCTCTCATGTGGAAGAGAGGGCACCTGGTTCTGGGCACCCCCTTGGCAGACGAGGGGCCAACAGGTAAACAGTTCAGGAAAGCAAACTTCGGCCCAAAGCCAAAAGTACTTTCTAATGATGGAGAAGGCTGCTTTGGAAGGTAGTGAGCTCCTGTCATCAGACGTGTGCAAGGAGAAGCTGGTTGGGATGCAAGTGAAGAGAATTTTCTCTAATCACCAATACATGTGGTTCCAAGAAAACAAGTGTTTCAAAATTCCACCTGCCCCTGCTCGGCCTTTCTGAAGTACCCCTCTGCATCTCTGAAGTCTTTCAAAGGATTGGGGCATGCACTTAAATTCCCACGTTCCATGTGGCTGTATTTCCACTTTTCTAAACCTGATGAACATTCATTGAAGAAAGCATTCCTTTTAAAAAACAGGCCATCTAGCTTTCAGATTTCTATAAATGTAAGCTCTTAATAAGCTATAATCAGAGTTGAGCACGAGTGAAAGTTTTTTACAAGGGCAAACACCCAAGTGAACATGTGTTAGCTCTATTGCACCCACGGGGCACTTGCACAGGGAAATACCCGTGGGCATACATGCAGCTGTGCCCACGTGAAGACCGCACGTGTGGGGAAGACACCTGTGTGTTCACACGGCAGAGCCAACGGTGACCCCCGCAGAGGTGTGTCCAAGTCCTAACCATCAGAATCCGTGAATGTGACCTGATTTGGAAAAAGCATCTTTGCAGATGTAATCAGTTTAAGGCTCTTGAGATGAGACCATCCTGGACTACCTGGGTGGGCCCTCAATCTAATGATAAGGGTCCTTGTGACAGAAAGGCCGAGGGAGACTCGGGACACACAGGCATGAGGGACAGGGCACGTGATGACAGAGGCAGACGCTGGAGAGAGGCAGCCACAAGCCGAGGAACTCATGGAACCTGCCAGAGGCCAGAAAGGACCCTTCCAGGGAGCATTCAGAGGGAGCAGGGCCCTGCGGACACCTGATTGCAGACCCTTGGTTCCAGAAGTGTAAGAAAATGAATTTCTGTTGCTTTAAGGAATGCAATTTCTGGTGATTTGTTGTGGCAGCCATGGAAACAAATACATTTGGGGCCTCCCGGAACCCAGCCCCTTGTGGGTCCAAAGCACGATCCCGTGGAGCAGCCGGGCTTCCTGTCTGGCCTCTACCTCCTGTCACAGGTAAGGTTTCCCTCTACTTGACAGCCACTTGTCTGTCCCAAAGAAATAACAGGCAGGTTGAGTTCCTGGGGGCAGTCCCTGCTGTCCTCACTATGGCACAGGGTGTGGGGACCTGTGACCTGAGCCTGTGTAGCCATGCACATCAGACCCTCAGGACAGCTCCTACCTGCCGGCGGACGTCTGGCCAGCCCACATTGTGGCTGGAAACAGGGAGCCCAGCTGGCAGAGCTGCCCAGTGACAGGCTCCTGTACCCAAGATCCACCCAAGACATCTCCCTCTGCCTTTCAGCCGCTGCCACCACCGCCCAGTTACAGCAGTCCATCAGAGGGAGGGGGAAAGCCAGTAGGCCATGTTCCTCAGTCCTGGTGCCCCACGAGCTCCTCGGGGGCCCATCTCCCAGAACTTGTAGGGCGACAGCACACCCTAGACCAACCTGCATGGGGGCCAGGGGCAGGGGATGGGACAGATGGCTCACGGCAACCAGGGTTCTCTGGCTCTCAAGTCCCTCTTCCCATCACCCAGCCTTGCATAGTTTTAGAAATTCCAAAGAATAAGTGTGATAGACAGAAGAAGGTCCCCTCCCAAAAGATGCACACATCCTCATTCCTAGAATCCTTTACCTCACACAGCAAAGGGCACTTTGCAGGTGGGATTATGTGAAGGGCCTTGAAGTGTGAAGACTGTCTTAGATTATCTAGGTGGGGCCTGGTGTAATCCTAGGGGTCATAATGAGGGAAAGAGGGAGGTAGTCGCAGAAGGAGACCTGACAACAGCAGCAGAGGTCTGAGAGAGATGTGTGTGACAAACCACACCACGGGCTCTGAAGGTGGAGGACAGCGCCATGAGCCAAGGAATGATGCTGGCCCCTAGCAGCTGGAAAAGGTAAGGGACCAGATTCTCCCCTAGAACCTCCAGAATGTATCAGGCCTGTCCATACCTTGATTTTGGCCTAGTGGGACTGATGTTGAACTTCTGAGCTTTGTTGCTGTAACATAACAAACTGTTTGTGATGATTTATAGGAAATTCATAAATCGGCTCAGACTTTAAAATCCCACACATCCTCAAACACCTCCTCCTACAGGAAGCCTTCCCTCATTCCCAAGCTGGTGGTGACCCCTCCTTTACCCTGCACAGTCCTGTGCTCAAGGCCACTCTCTCCAGCGAATCAGAAACTGTCCTGAGGGTCCACACCCCCTCCCTCTGGGACCCTCGGCACCCAGCACCGGGCTGCCTGAGGAAGCGGGACCAGGCCCAAGTCCCCTTCTTGGATATACATGCACCCCCAGCCAGGTCCTCCCTTCGCCTGCCACTTCTGCTCTGTGAGCTCTGTGAAGTCAGACCACGCTGAGCTGTGGGGGAAAGAAATCAGCCATCAGAGCCTGGCTGCTTTCGTGTGACAAAGCCCTCATTGCCTTAATGACAGCAAGCTTGTGGGACCCAGACCAACAATTACAGAAAGATTTAGATATTAGTAAAACAGCGATATCATCCAGCTAAGAGAAGGGACATTAGAGAGACCTCACCGGACAGCACTGGAGGAAGTGGGAGTGCAGAGGTGCTCCCGGGCTTGCAGAGCTCCTCCCCTGCTCCCTGGCACTGGAGGAGCTGCACAGAGGACCAGGGGTGGGGGCCGCACGGACAGGAAGTCCCATCTACATATCCTGAGGCGCTCTCACCGAGACTAGGGGACCAGCATGGCTCCTGGGCCCCTGAGGAATGGCCACGACCTGTGTGGGAAGCAACCAGGAAGTAGCTTTCGGCTCTCTCAGGGGCAGAACTTTCTAACAAGGACGGAAGGAACGTCTGCGGCAGGAGAGTGAGCTTCCCTTCACTGCTCGTATACAAGCAGAGGTGCGGTTGCTCTAGTAGGTATTCGGGCCTCAGATGGAGGGGCAGGGGACACAGCTGGAACCCTGAGGAATGTCTTGGGTTCTGGAGGCTCTACTCCAGTTACAGGGGCGCAGATGTCGAGGGCAGCCCAGCCGGTGCAGAGTCTCACCCTGCAGAAACGGGGCTGCTCCAGGCAGCTCACGAAGCTGGATGAGCCACGGCTCCATGTCCCCCTCTCAGTGCAAGGCGGAGCTGAAGGACTCCTCAGTGCCTTCAGGCATCGCTGCCCCTCTCACGTGCGGTTTTCTTTCCAGTCCTATATTCCAAAGTGGGTTCTCTCTCCTCCACTTAGTAATCTGCCCGGACGTCCTATGGCCCTTGCGTTGAAAGACTTCCTCCTTTGTCTACATGGCCTCCCTCCCTCCTCCCGGACTGCAGATTGGCAGGGCAGGGAAGAGAAGGCACAAGTGCCAACTGCCTCCAGAGTCCACCCCCTTGCCTTCCCTCTCCCGCCTCTCGCTCCCAGCCCTCGGGGAGCAAGCAGGCGTGGGGGCTTGGCAGCATGACTCTGGGGCGCACTGCACCCTCTCAGCAACCTTAAAATAAGTAGACACCATTTTTACAGATGGGGGACCTGAAAGGTTAAGTGGCTTGCCCGAGGCTTTACAGTCAGGAAGCCACGGGGGCCGAGGTCCAAACTCGTGTTTTTCTGCCCCCCAAATCCAGGAGGATTGGTGGAGGGAGAAGAGAAGAGGGTTTAGAGACAGCACTGCCCCTCAGGGTGGTTCCCACGGTGACAGAACCCAAGAAGGACTCATTTACTTGAGTGTCCACCACCCCCCCCCCCAATGCCAGACTGGGAGGCCTGAAGGTTGGGACTGTGCTGGGGCCTCCCCAGGTATCTGTGTGGGACACAAATTGAGCAATCAGGACATTTGGGAGACAGAAGGCAGAGCTGGGCACATCCAAGGGACGGGGCATCAAGAAGAGAAGGTGAAAAGGAGGAGGTGGCACATGCCAGAGATGTACTTTACCTCCTGGCCCCAAGGTCACTGCAAAGGGACGCCTCTGTCCGGCATGCGGAGTTGGTGCCGTCACCCTCAGGACTACTTTCCACAACCCTGACACACTAACCCACCTCGCTGGACAGCAGGGGAAACTGAGGTCTGGAGAAGGAAGGGACTTGGCCCAAATCACACAGCTGTCTAGGGGCAGAGCTGGATTGAAACCCAGCTTCCTGCCTCCCGCATCGATGCTGCCCAAAGCCGTGTCCTTAACAGCGGCAACGGAGCAGTAGCCCCACACGAGCCACCAGCTGCAACTCTTTCAGGTCCCTTGTCTGAAGCAGTGCCCAGCCTGGTTCCTTGATGTTCCAGCGCCCAGCACAGGGCTTGGCGCAGAGCAGCCACTCTGCAGACACTGCTCAGAACTGGAAATCTTCCCTGACACCAACCACACTTGGGTTCGGAGTTTGTAACAGCTGTGGGTCCAGGCCCACTCGTGCATCGCACCTCTCTGGGAGATTCCCGGGTCCCACCCAAGAGATTCTAACTCTGGAATGAGAGGAGGGGAGGGAGACAGGACTGTGTCTCATAAAGCACACTGGGGTCTTTGTTACACAGCCACATTTGGGGACTCCTGGCCAAGTGATGCCCTTTCAGCTGCCCTGGTCTGACTGGGCCCGCTAGTCTAGACTCACTCATTCCCAAGGGCCCTATAACAGATATTATGGTGTGTTGCCAGAACCTTCCATCCTCCCAGCTGCTGGGAGTGTTGGCTACTGACCGCTGTGTGTGTCTCGGGGATTTGCCCTTGACTAAAAGGGGCAGCCTTGTCCAAGATCACACCCCTCCCCAGGGCAGCCCACACTGGTGACTGGCTCAGGCTTCAGGCCTGATTTGGGACATCCCTGAAGGGCTATCTTAGCTCCAGAGCTCCCCCTGGGCTCTGTTTAGGGCCCTGTTACAACTGCATTTGGTGTCCACCGCTCTCCCTTTTGTGGGGGTTCCCCAGTAAACTTCCTGCAGGTCTCGAGTCCCTTTCCTGGGGAACCTGATCCAGGTCAGGCTCGCCCCCATGTGCGCTGACTCAGCCCAAACCAGCACTTTGTCCCCAGAACTTAGACGACAGGCCTCCGGTGCTGGAGAAATGCAGCTGCTTGCTTTGGGGTTCTTCTGTTGTAGGATCCTCGTGCTGCCTCAGACCACTTGGATCCTTTCGACTCAAACACTTTAAACTTGGCAAAGTGATTTCTAAATTTCACCTCAAGTCTGAGAAAAGGAGGGTAAGATACAAGTGTCCGTATTCCCAACACACTAACCCAACTAGTACAATTTCCTGTGTTGGTTACCCTCACCACACCCGCAAGCCTGTCCCTGCTACTCTGTTTCTGGAACGTGACTTCTATGGACTTGGACTCATCACTTGAGCTCCCTTGTCCTCTGACTTCCAGGTGGGCTGGGCCAACCAGACACCCCAGCAGGAGTCAGAGGCAAGGAGGAGAGAACACCAGCCCTGGGCAAGCGACCCCTCCTCCTGCTTCCAGTGACCACTCCCTCCCCTTGTCCTCCAGGGCACATGGGGGTCACGAGTCTCTGGTGCTGCATTAGCCCTAGTTGGTTCCTCTGGTCCTGCCCAAAGTACTTCCTCTAAAGTAAACTTTCTTCACCTCAGTCCTCTGAATATGCCATCTGTTTCTTGCTAGGCTCTTAACTGGTGCAACAGGTCTTTTTGGTAGAAGTCATCAAAGTGTCAACAATTTTACATCCTGATTTTTTTCACTCACATTTTATCCTGTACCTTTATAATTCATTTTTACCACCAAGCACATACACTAGTCACTTTAAGTTCTTGACCTCTGCTCTCCTCTGTCAAAGTCCTGCTTGCTGCTTTAAGCCACACTAAAATGGCCCTTGTTCCACGAAGTCCTTCTGGATTTCCCAATGAGCTGCACCTGAATGCTCTTCCCTCTCTGGTCCATGCTTTCCTGGCCCTGTTCTGGAAGAACTGGAAGTTTTTTTGGGTTATCAACATCCCCAAAACAGCACACAGAATGAGGGCTCTTTTGACCAAGTACAGGTGGCTAGGGGAGAATGTCACCCTCATGGACTGATGGAAAGGAGCTAAGATCAACAGCTCCTCCAAGGTCAGGAAAGACAGTCTGCCCTGCCTTGGCCCAGAGCCGGTGGAGCCAGCCTCAGCCTGGAGAGGTGCTGAGTGTGTGTCCTGGGAGGGAGCTGGCGGGTCAGGTGAGCCAACCGTGTCCTGGTGTGGACACTGCATCAAAGTGCTGAGCAGGCCAATGGCCCGGGAGTGGGGCCTGACGCTGTGTGAAGCTAAGCAGTTTTTATAATGTGTCTTCCTACGAGCAGTATCCAGCAATTCCAGGGAACAGGTATTCACTGTGTACCGTGCAAGGGGAATTTTCCAAAGGGGACCAGAATCTGGAGACACTGGGATTGTGGTTATTGTCATGGCCTATTAACCTGTCCAACTGTCCCTGGGCTGAGAGCTCCGAGACAGCCCAAGTTCCTGTCTCAGTTCCGGTTAGGTTCCAGTACAGTGGCCTGGCTCAGTCAACACTGGCTGAATGAACGAACGAGACCAACAGTGCCCTGTCCCCGTTCATCGGCCAGAGGTGAGTGCCACTGACACCTGCTGCCCAGCCTTCTGAGGAGGCTTGAGAAGCATTCGTGTTTCATCTATATCACAGGGTATCAGAAAAGATGAAGCGTTCTTAGACAAAAATGCAAGAATGTTCCAGAAAGGAAGCCACAGAGAAAAGGTGGAGACTGCACTTCCAGGATCGTGAGAAAGCTCACAGTTACGGAGCATCCCTCCTAAGCAGAGCCCACAACATGTATCATCTCATTCCTCTTGACCATTGGGTAGAAACTCAAAAGGTATAATTTTGACCAGTTTATGGGTAAGTAAAATGAGAGTCAGAGAAGTTGAGTCAGTTGCCCAGGGTCACACAGCTGAGAAACAGGGAACTAGGGATTTAACTTCAGGTCTCTTTCCACAGCCTGTGACATAAACCAGGGGTCAGCAAACTTGGTCTATAAAGGGCCAAACAATAAATATTTTAGGTTCTGTCGGCCATACAGTCTCTGTCACAACTACCCAAGTCTGTCTACATTGCAAAAGCAACCCTAGACAATGTGCAAAGGAATGGCTATGGCTGTGTTCCAATAAAACCTTATTTATAAAAACAGAGAGATGGATTTGGCCCATGGGCCCACAATTGCAGACCTCCTGCTCTAAACCTACAAGAACGAGCCCGTGGTTCTATTTTACCCTGTAGGATGACGGTGGGAGAGGGCAGAGGCACACACTCGAGTCAGGTGGCTCCAGACGAGATGGGGCTCTGCCCCCACTGGCTGGGCCACTTGCAGGGAGCAAGGAAACCCTCTGAGAGCTTCTCTTTTCTGTAGAAGGGGCGTAGCCACAACTTATCTTCACACCGTAAGGCAGGTTAGAAGAAGTGAACGTATGCTACATGTCCAGCATGGCTGAGGTTCCATGAAGGGTTGTATTTCTCATTGGTCAAGAAGGGGAGGTAGAGGAAACACGATGTGGAACAGCCTCCGTGGGTGTGCACTCTCACAAAGGCTGGTCCGGCTTTCTGCAGGACAATGCTATATCTTGCCCCATGAAACCCCGAAGGGACTTCACAGGCATCGCGGTGGGAGGAATCTTCTCGCCAGCCCCGGAAGGAGCAGATGTGCGGTGCTTGGTGACTCCCCACGAAGGGTAGGGAGGCAGCTGTTCACAGACTTGATATGGCAAATTGTGTGATGTGCTGTCTTCCTGGGGCGGGCAGCCAAGCAGTGATGGGGGGGGGGCTCTGCAACCCCTTCCCATGCCGCCGGCTGCCCACGTCTGCTGATTCACGCAGGAGGGCCTGGGTGTGCCAGAGGAATCCAAAATAGGCTCTCTAGTGAAACGCAAGGCTTCGGAAGGAGACTGTGGACTTGGGGGCAGAGGGACGGTTTCTTCTCTGTTTCCACTTGAAGGTCATCACTTTGGCAGAGAAAGGAGGATGTGGGGAAATTCCATCAATATTGCTAAAAGCCAGGATGTGGTTTACGATGCCAGATGCTGAGCCCCTGGCAAGGAGCGGCACTTACTGCCCCAAGACTGGCAGTACCACGTTCGACAGAATTCCTCGTCTGATTGAGAGGATGCTACCGACATCTGAGAGGGAGAGGAAGAGTGCCCGGGAGAAACTATAGCACCAGCTATGATGAGGGCCGGGATATAGGAGGGATTTGAAAGGGGGCCACAGAAAAGGAAAGGCTCAGGAACTGTCATAGATCTGCATGCCAAAGTACAAAGTATGGGGAATGATGTTAACTATGAAACTTTTGGGAAAGATGGTAAAGCGGAGCACAGATGTCCAACTCCCACCTAAGCTACCTCCTTCTGAAAGTGACAGAAAGGACCAAGGGAGTATAAAAATAGGGGGGAATCTGCTTCAGCATTGGAGAATAGGAATGAGTGCCATCAACATGCCACCAACTTTGAGGAATTTCTGCTAGGTACAGTGCCAGTGGGACCAGATTGAAGGTTGACTCATAGCTTTCCTTCCTGGGAGAGCAGCATGGTGCTGCAGGGAGGATGGCCATGCTCGCAGGGCCGACCTCCCAGCCTCTGAGGGTGAGTGAGCGAGTGCCAGTGGAGAGGCTGGGTCACAGGAGGGATACAGAGCCTACCCTGGGGAGCCCATCCCTCCCGTGCAGCCCAATGGCCTCTGGAGTGGCTGGGCCATTTGACCCAAGAACTAGCAAAGCCCATTCAAGCCTGCTTTCCCCATGACAGGCCTGAGCATCTCCCAGACATAACAAGCAGGAGAACAGGGGAGAGGCCAGGAGGAACAGTACACATCTGCAGTGCTGTGCCAACAGATTAGAGGAGAAACACTCACAGCACAGAATGCCCCCCTCTGACCCCTACCACCAGCTGCCAGTCCCTGGCTGCTAATATGAAATTTCACCATCCAGTCTTCCAGATTAATATCTGAGCTGAAGAATGTAATAGCATCTAAGCCACACGATGAGGGGGGCCCAGGATAACTGACCCGGCTATAAGCAAATACCAGGTCCAGGGGAGACCTAAAATACACATGGAACCCAGGAACACTTCCCAAAACAGAAAGGAAGCAAACAAAGAACGCACACACAGCAAGAACATCGCCTCCAGAAAGATTTGCTACAGGAATTAGAAGTAAATTGCAGCTTCTGTCTTGTATCTCAAGGAGATTATGAAGACCTGGGATTTAAGATGTAAGAAGTAGAATATGCAATAAAAGACAGATGAAAACCAAACGAAAGCTGGCAGGGTTAAGAGAATAATGACGGGAAATGAATAAAGTTAGGAGAATTTTAAGAAGCAACTGAAGCAGGAAAGAGCAGAACCCCACTGGAGAAAAGGGATGGGTGCTATAGAGGGCGATAAGGGTGAGAGGCCCTCTGAGAATGACAGCAAGGACTCAGGTAAAAATGACCAGAGAGAACATAATAATACGGAGAATAAATGACAGAGACTCATGTGTGAATTACTGTTTTTTCTAAAAAAGACACCAAAACGAAAGAGCAATAACTAAAGATATAATAGAAGAAAACTTCTGCTATCTGAGCACTCAATTCTTCAAATAAAAAAGGTAATCACATGTTAGACAAAATAGATTAACAATCGACATATGGTGTGTTTTCTTTTTTAATTCCAAGGATTGGGAAAGAATCCTACAAGCATCCAGGATAGAGAGAAGAAAAAAAAGGCTTATCTACAAAAGAATCAAACCAGATTGCATCAGACGTCATCACAACACTGATGTAATGTCTAGAGAGGTTTATGGAAGAAGATTATGATCATAAAAATCTATATTTCCTAGCAGAAGCAACAGAGAGAAACTGAGATCTGTGGAAGACCAAGGTAGGTATAAAGCCCATACGGTCTTCCTGACAAAGATGACTCAAAGTTGTATTCATGCCGTGGAGAGACAAAGAGAAAGATCCGTCAATAGAGACTGGAGCCATATAAACATGGATCTGAATCTTAAAATCATAGTTACTATAACACAGTTTTAAAATAAAATCAATAGCTCAAATAACAACTGAAAAAGAATATCCACAATGTAAAGAATAAGGTCAAATAAAAACTCAAATTATAACAACACAAAATTAGAGGTGATGAGGGATGGGCAGTAAATAGAAGTGCTAATTTCTGTAGCTAACATATATATTGCATCATTATGTTTTATACTGTATTTTATGTACTTAGAGAAGTAGAAACCTAATATTTTAAACTGAAAATGCAATTATGGACAGTCTCATTATAATGAAGATGGCATACCGTTTAGCTAAATGTATAGGATTTGGCTAAAGCTGTAATCAAAGACAAATTTATTGGCTTATATACAGTTGATAGGGGCGCCTGGGTGGCACAGCAGTTAAGCGTCTGCCTTCGGCTCAGGGCGTGATCCCGGCGTTATGGGATCGAGCCCCACATCAGGCTCTTCCGCTATGAGCCTGCTTCTTCCTCTCCCACTCCCCCTGCTTGTGTTCCCTATCTGGCTGGCTGTCTCTATCTCTGTCGAATAAATAAATAAAATCTTTAAAAAAAAAAGAAAAAAAATAAATACAGTTGATAGCAACTAAAAAAGTGTAAGAAATAAGTGTGTGAATCAAGAAACTAAAAAGGATGGCAAAACAAGCAAACATAAAGTGGGAAGGTATTCATAAGGATAAAAGCAGGAAACAAACAAATTAGAAAGTACGTAAATAGAAGCAGAGCCAATAAAAATCCAGGTTATGGTTCCTTGGGTTAAAAAAACAAGGTAACAGGATCTTTCACTGAAGATTTAACTTCTGTTTTTTTGCTCTATGTTCTTTAGTGAGAGAGAGCTCTGGCACACTTGCTTATGTCTGGTAGGAGGAGTACTCTTTAAAGGGGAGGCAAATGGATCCCCCAGAATTAACCAAGGCGTCTGCTCCAAGGAGGATAGCCTCTACTCTGCTGCAAAAGACATGAGGACCATTTAGGGGCAGGTTTCTAAAAGAGACCCTCTCCGACTCTTGGGGATGTGGCTATCAGAGAAGAAAAAGCCAATAGAGGTTCTGGATCCATGCGAGCAAAACGAGCAGATCACTCCTGACAAAGTGTTCCTGCCTCCTGGGAGGAGCTCCATATGGACGTGAAAAAGCAGTGGGTGGAAAGTTGTAAGCTGGGAACCTAGTGAGGAGCTTGAGGATGCATGGAAGTTTGTCCAGGGACCCAGATCAGTGGCAGTCACCAGTGTGACCAGTGTCGACTCAAGTGGCGGCAGGCAGCAAGGGCTGCAGAGTGCAGGCTTGCCCAGCTTGGTGACGGAAATACCACCAGGGTGACTGGCCATGTTGGAGGAGGGTGACACTTTGAGAGGCAAGATGCTGACCCTGACAAATCTGGGGGCAGATGGCGTACTTGATTCAGGTTTAATTTAATTTGGAAAAATAAGAAATGGGACCGTTTTTTGCATGCTGAATTGAAGATGGTAATATCAGTTAAATCAATAAAATAAGCCAACAAGCTAGTTTAATCAAGGGGAAGAGTGGAAAAACAGATCTGTAATGAGAAAGAGCATATGACAAAAGACACAGAAATGAAAAATAATGCTACTCAAATATACGCTAATACATTTGAAAATCTCAAGGAAATGGACTCTTTTCTGGAAAATGTAAGTTGCTAACATCCACACAAGAAGTATAAACCTGATCAAGAAGCTAGGCAGAAGCCACAAAGATGACTTGTGTAGAGGGTAAGGCAGGGGATGCAGAATCCTAGATGATTTCATAGATTCCTTTTTTGATTTTCAAGGAGCAGCTAGTTTGTAGATTCTAAAAACTATTTCAGGGCATCCAAAAGGATGGGAAGCTTTCTAATTCACACTGTAAAACTAGAATAGCTCCATCAACTAAACCTGATTAGAGATGGCATGATTGGAGTAAAATATAAACTAAAGAAAAAAGCCTAAGTAATTAAATTCATTAAAAGAATAATGCAGCATAACAAAGACAGGTTTATTTCAGGAATGCTAACATGGTTTAATGTAACTGTGGATTTATCCAATTTATCCAACTACCTAGTCAACTCCACCATCTGGATACCCAGTAGGCATATCTAAACTAACTGTTGAGTTCCTTCTCTAAAACTTGCTCCTCCACATTCTTCCTTAAGTTAATAAAAAGTAATCATTCCTTTCAGTTGCCCATATCAAAAACTTGGCACCACCCTTGGTGCCTCACTTTTTTCACATCACACATGCATTCCATCAAGAAATCTACTCTGTCAGCTATACTGTCAAAAATGATCCAGAATCTGATTGGTTCTCATTATCTCGTCTAAGTCACCATCTTCTACTCAGCAGCCAGGGTGATCCTTTTAAAATGTAAGAGATCAAATCTTTCTTTTTAAACCACTTGGTGAAGAAATAATAGGCTTTTCAACAAACAGTGATACAACAACTGGACAGCTTCACACCAAAGAATGCAGTCGGACCCCTACCTCACACCCTATATAAAAATCAACTCAAAATGGACCAAAGACGTAAATGTAAGAGCTACAACTATAACACTCTCAGAAGGAAACACAGGTTTAAGTCTTCATGACTTTGGATTAGGCAATGGTTTCTTAAACATGACACCAAAACATGAGAAACAAAAGAATAAAAACCAGAAGATTGGACTTCACCAAAATTGAGAACTTTTGCGCAAAGAACACATTAAGAAAGTGCAAAGACAGGATGGGAGAAAATATTTGTAAACCATATCTGACAGGTTTAGTATCTATGTAAAGAACTCTTATAACCCAATAGCAAAAGAACAAACAACACAATTAAAAACTGGACAAAAGATTTAATAGGCATTCCTCCAAAGAAGATATATTAATAAGTTAGGCACAAAATGCCACATATTTTAGGATTCCTTTTTTTTAAGTTTTATTGAGATAGACTTATTGACTTATACAAGTTGACACTGTATAAGTTTAACATATACAACATAATGATTTGACATATGTAGACTTTGCAAAATGATCACCACCACAAGTTCACCTCACATAATTATAATTTTTTTCCTTGTGATGAGAATTTTAAAGACCTATTCTCTTTAGCATCTTTCAAATACACAATATGGTGTATATATATATATATATATATATATGTATATATATACACACACACACACACACACACATAATAGTCACCATGCTGTACACCATATTCCCAGAATTCATTTATCTTATAACTGGAAGTTTGTACCTTTTGATCATTTTTCACCTGTTTCCTCTACTTCCCACCCCTAGGATTCCATTTCTATGAAATGTCTATTATAGGCCAATCCATAAATCTAAAAAGTGGATATGCAGCTGTTGGGCTGGAATGAAGGGGAAATGAGTGACTGTTAATGGATACGGGATTTCTTTTGGGGGTGATAAAAAATATTCTGGAATTAGATAGGAGATATTGTATACATACCAAAAACCACTTAATTGTACATTTTAAAATGGTTAAAATGGTGGATTTTATGTTATGTGAAATTTTTCCCAATTAAAAAAAAAATACTCAGTAGATTCTCAGCTGACTCAAAGTCCTCAAAAATGTCTTGTAGGGGCTGGAAATCGGCCCCCCTTCCCGCAAAACCCAGCTCTACTCCCTCTCACCCACTCTGTTCCAGCCATAATGGGCTCTGTGATGTGGATGCAGCACCACCAGCATCAGGACCTTTGCACATGTTGTTCTCTCTGTCTGGAACGCTCTTCTCACAGATATCCTATGACTTGCCGCTCACGGCCTTCAGGTGTTTGCTCAAATGTCACCTTATCTTTGAAGCTCTCCTGGATGTCACTCTACCCCACATGGCACAACCTACCCCCTTTACCCTACTTCATTTTTCTCCTAGCACTTATTACCTGACGTATTATGGATTTATTTGCTGATTGTTTTTATCATCTGTCTCTGCACACTAGAATACGAGCTCCTTGAGGGCAGGGACTTTGTTTCACTTATGATTGTGTCACAGTGCCTAGAACAGTGCCCAGCACACGCCAGGCACTCCATAAATATAGTTCAAATGAATGAATGCATTACAGAACGAACACATGGAAACTGAGGACTATAATTTGTCACGCTAATAGAGGAAAGAAAAAAATGCAGAGCTATTGATAGAGATTCCAAAAAGATATCTGATTTCTTCAGCATGTGTATCTGGTCAAACACTGAATAAATAGACCTAAAACATCCCTTAACGTGATGAGGAATATCTGTTCTTCTAACAGACATCATCCCTTACAAACAGAATTCTCATTAAAGTCAAGAACAAGAAAAGAATATCCACTATTATCACTATTTTTAAATATAACTTGAAGATGTTTAGTGAATAAGGCATTAATAATAACGATACTAATAACTAATATATATTGGGTGCTTTTTTGGTCACTGTTCTAAGTCCTAAGTGCCCTATATGTATTAATTATTTTACTACAACAGCCGAGGTAATGTGAGTATGTCTCCATTATGAGGGACAAGGAAAAATTAAATGTTTTGCCCAAGGTCACACAGCAGGAAAGGAGCTGAGCTAGAATCAGAGAGCCCGGCAGTCTTTCTGTTCTGACCACCGTGTGGTACCACCTCAATAAAAAATCATGAAGATAAAGATGCTGTAACACTGGAAAACAGAAAGCACATTTATTCTCCTTCCATATGGTATTGTGGTCTACCTAGAAAACCCAAGGGAATTAAGTGAAGAAAAACTACCAGAAGTGATAAGAATTCAATATGGCCAGTCAAAATATGTAGATACACTGATCGACAGAGTTCCTCTATTCCAGCAACAACAACTTAATATTAAGGAAAATAGATCCCATTTCCCTAAAGCAGTAATTGAAAATAAGCCTGACGTGAAATGGAGAGGATCTGTGTGAAGAAAATGACAAAAGTTCGCTGAGGACCTAATTAAAATTTTTCAATGGAGAGAAGTTCTATGTTCATGAATGGATAGACTCAGTATTATAAAGATGTCAAATGTCCCCAAATGAATTCTGGAGTCACTAAAATTAAAATAAAAATACCTATTGCATTTTTGGAAACTTCTAAAAATTAAATTGGTGACTATAAGGGCATTGTGACAAAAGAAGGAAGGGGCGCATATTACATTGTATTCTACAAGAATAATATTTCAAACATGGGGATGCCAATTCCAGAGTAAAGAGATCAATGGGACAAAATGAAACAAGAACCCAAGAACAGTCCTACACTGCACCATCCAATATGGTGGCCACTCACCACCTTGGTTCCTGAGAACTTGACGTGGCTAGTGTCACATGCTGAAATGATAATATTTTGGATATACTGCCTTCAATAACATATATTATGAAAATTAACTTTACCTGTATCTTTTTTTCCTTTTTAAAATGTGGCTACTAGAAAAACTTAAAATCACAGATGTGGCTTGCATTATATTTCTATTATACAGAACTGGTCTCAAGTATAAAAAAAGGTAGTATATTATTTTCTAAAGATAAAAATTAGCATAGGCATTTTACTTTATTTTTTATTTCTTCAAGTTTTTATTTGAAATCTAGTTAGCATACAGTGTAATAATAGTTTCAGGAGTAGAATTTAGTGATTCATCACTTACATACAACACCCATGCTCATCACAAGTGCCCTCCTTAATACCCATCTCCCATTTAAACCATCCCCCCCTGCCCAGCATAGGCATTTTTAAAAAAGATTTTATTTATTTATTTGAGAGAGAACGAGAGAGTGAGAGAGCACAAGCAGGGGGAGTGGCAGAGGGAGAGGGAGAAGCTGGCTACCCATTGAGCAGGGAGTCCGATGTGGGTCTCGATTCTAGGACCCTGGGATCATGAGCCAAGCCAAAGGCAGACGCTTAACCAACTGAGCCACCCAGGTGCCCCCCAGCATAGGCATTTTAAATGAGTCAGGGGAAGATCTATTAATGAAATATTGGAAGAATTATGGAGTGACTATGGGGGCAGGAGAAATACAAGTTTGATATTTCAGGTCGTATGCTGAAATTTCAGATAAATTGGAAAATGAAATAATAAAAGTACTAGAAGAAAATGTAAGTGAGTATTTACAACAATTTGGGGGATGAGAAGAGCATGCCAAGCCCAAATGAAAAATGAAAAAAAAATGATCTTGATAAAATTTGACTATATAAAATACTAAAGTTTTCAATATTGTCACGTAACATAAAAAACACAATTGAATGTCACATGAAACATGAGGAGATATCTGCAACCAATGTGACAAATCCTTACCTTATAAAGAGCTCTTATAAATCAGTAAGAAAAAGAACACTCCAATAGGAAAATGTGCCAATTACATGAATAGCCAATTTACAAAAGGAGAAACAGAAATGAGAAAGATTCCTAGTAAAAAAGAAATTCAATCTTAGTAGTAATCAAAGAAATGCAAATTAAAATAGCAATTGCCAAGGATCAAAAAAGAATAATATATAATGTTGGCAATGAGTGCTGTCATATACCGCTATGCAACTCTAAATTGGTATGATCTTTCTGGAGGACAATTTGGCAACGTGTACAAAAGGTTCCAAAATGTGCTCACGCTATTTCTAGGAATTTATCGTCAGAAACTAATCAGAGATGTTCACACAAAAATACAAGTATGAGTTTCCTGCATTGTTGTTTGTAATCAGGAGAGATTGGCAACCATCTCCTAGTTTAATAGCGAGAGCTTCCTTGAGGACTTATCACATACCCGTTGGGTAGAATTTTTTCAACAGCTACTGGAAGAAACTTCCAACAGAGAATATACATCTACCTCCTGTCCCATCCTCAATTCCTCAAAATGGCAAAGATTTCTCAAGAAAAATATCCATAAGAGCTCTGGAAAGCAATAAAGAAGACTATCAGTGGGCAGAATATTTGCAGAACTCTTGGAAGACAGGAAGTAAGGGAACAGACTGTAGGATACATAGGACTGGGGGAAGCTGTCCAAAACACACAGGACTGTGGCTGAGGCAGGGTAGCTCCTGGGGTCACCAGGCCCAGTGGCCAAGCTGTTATGAGTCACAGTGACAGAGAATACCTGCTGGACTGGAAGTGCATTGCCACTGGACTGCTAAGTTAAAGAAGCTGTTTCTATTGGAAGAACGTGTACTGGTTTCTACATATTCACTCATATGCACTGAGTGAATCATATGCATAGGCTATTGATGTTAACAATGACCTTTCAGTTATGGCTGACTTTTTTAATCTTCCTTTTTGCTCTTCTGGGTTTTCCAAGTTTTCTGCACTGAGTACATATCGATATTACAGTTAGAAAACAACAGATGCGTATTTTTAAATAAAGAAACTAAAGAATGAAAACAAAGAGAACTTGAAATTTTTCTGTAAGAACATAACTACAATCTTATTAGTTTTCTTTTGAGTTACTGCAGCAACGTCCTGGCTGGTTTCCCAGACTCTGGTCAGCTGAAGATTGCTACCATCTCTTACTCCCTCCTTAAAAGCCCTCCATGGCTCCCTACTGCTGATGTTCAAGTCCAAATGTAGAGGCATGAAGGGCCTTCACCATTCTTCCTTCCTCCCAGCCCATTCTTCACTTCTCCCATTACACACTGAAGGTTCCACACACCTTCCAACTCCACTCCTTTGCTCCTGTTGCCCTGGCACTATCCAACCCTGGCAGGTGGGCCTTGGGGGGAAAACCACAGCCAGAAGGTACCAGAATAGCCCTGGGGACCTGCACACTCCCACAGGCCCTGTCAGCCAAGAGGTCCAGCCAAAACAAAGCATCCTGGGATACTTCAGCAGGAGCAGGTGTGGAAGGACAGAGCTGGGCTTTGAGATTCGGAATCCGAGAAAATAATAAAAATTTAATGTGGAATCCCATGACAAAAACTGCAGGGGACTGCAAGGAGCTCTCCTTGACACGAGTTGGTTGGCCTATACATCCACCTCCTTGCTTCTGTGGTGGCGGTTGGGGTGGGGATTCTGGCCCTGGCTGGTGGTCTCCTCTCTACAAGGGTGGGCACAAACCTGGGTTTACACCTCCACCCGCCACCTCATGGCTGTAAGACCTTGGCAAAATGACTTTATCCTTCCTGAGTCTACAAAACAGAGCTTGCCCCATGCTGGGTGACTGAATGTCATCACCTGCACGCAATCCCCCCACCACCCCCTAAATGGCAGAGATGATGTTATAATTCCATTTTCCCACCCCAAAAGTTCTGCTTCATGGTGCTAAAGTCATGGTTTGGGAACCAGGCCCAGGGACTGCATAGGAGGCCCTAGGAAGTGTCCCTGGTGAGGACTCTGAGGTCGCTGTGGATGGCAGGACCCCCCCCCCCCACCTCCCACCCAGAGACCTCTAGGATCTCCTTCTGGGCCCTCATTCACCCCTGTGCTCCAGGATCCACGTGGCCTGGGAGGGGGTGTATTTACCTGCTATCACAGCCCTGGTGAGCGGAAAGGCTTGTACTCTCCCCAGCCCAGGATGAGCCCTGAGTTTGGCACTGCATTCCCACAGCCAAGCCTCCCGTCCTCTCTAAGCAGGGTGCAGGGCAACTCCTTTCCTGTAAGAGTTGGGCTGTGTGCAGAAGGGTGCTCAGCTCTGGGGACCCTTCTAGAAAAGTGGAGTGTTAGGGAGGAAGAATCCGCGACCCCAGGGTCTTCCTGCCCCAGCACGGATGGGGCAGCCATCGCCTCCATGTTCCGCAGTAGAGGGAGGAGCGCTCCTCCTGAGGGCAGAAGCTCTGAGGCAGACCAAGGGCATCCAGGCGGGACATGTACTTTCTCTTCAGAAGTCTTAGTCCCTACAGCCACCCCTGGACAGAGAACCCCGAGTGCCCTCCCAGGTGTGTGCACGCTGCCACAGAACACTGCCACGGGGATGATAGAAGCCCTGCAAACCACAGGCCCTGACTGGTGATGGTTCTCACGCATGTGGGGTCTCCCCACTCCACAGGGATGGGCACAGCAGAGCACCTGTGGGAGGGCTGAACCCTCCCCAGGGGCACTTGCAGGAAGGAACGAGTGTTGCTTGAACCCTAGAGTCTGTCCCATGGAGCTTTCAGCCTCAGAAGGCTGAAGGTCTTCAAGTTCAGTCCCTGACCTTGACCTTCTCCCACTGCATAACTGCACTAGACCAGGGTTGCAAGGAAAAACCTACGACTACCAGTACCAGCAAAGCCAGTACTACCCTCCACCCTTCACCCCCTGCCATCTCGTAAATGAACAGGCAGCCAGATGGGTTTCATCCAACCTGGTGGTCCCCAAGCTTCAGTTCTTCCTGTACCGCCTTAGAGGTCATTTCACCACCTAAGGGAGCCACCCAGGTGCCTGCTAGCTTAGTTTTTTCCTTTGAACAGCCTCAATTTGTAAATGAAGTTTCCATTCTCAATGATAACATCGATGAAGTGCAGTTTTGATGAGCTAGTCATCTTTCCCCCCTGGTAGATAATAACATAAACAGTCAGCTATTAAAATTGTACAGAAGTCATATCATATATACACACACCCTGGGAAATAATGCCCCCCCCACCTGCCGAAGAGGCTGCCACAAACAGCTGTGTTGTGTGGGCAGGTGGATATGGGGCCAGACCCTCTGGCTGGCCTGCAGGCCAGGTCCCTCCCAGAGCTGGAGGTAAGGGCCCAGAGAAGGAGAGGACATATCTTGCCTAGGGGCTGACAGCCAATCACCTAAAAGCATTAGCGAGTTTTCAGATAAAAGTTGGGGCACAGGATGGGGCACTAGGACCATCAGGATTAGAGTCTGGTCTGTCAGGAGTCCCCTCCTGCCTCCTACTGATGGAAGAGCTGCGCTGTGTGGGCGGCCCAGGTGATCCTGCAGCCTGGAGGGAGGCCAAGGACCAGAGCAGAGGTGCCTCAGGCCTTCCAGCATGCCTGGCCCTTGTCTCAGATAAAGTAGGCCTAGGAGCACAGGGGCCTCAGCTGAAGGCTGCCCATTCCTCCAAGACAGGGGTTTGAAAATTCCAGCACACTGGGCTCCACCCAAAGTGTCTGATTCAGGGTGGCCCGGGGTGGGGGGGAGGCTCTCAAATCTGCTTTTCTAACAAGTTCCCAGGTGACAATGACATAAGGCTGCTGGTCTAAGACTGTACTTTGAGAACCACTGTTTTAGAGGATGCGATTACCTGACCCTGGTAAGACAGGATTCTAAGGTGTCGACCACTCAGAATGACCATCTTGGGACGACAGAGCCAAGAAAAATAACTCAGACACAAACTACAACGTGTACATTCCAATGCTCAACATCGTTGCCATGCAGAAGCAACCACGAGGCAGATCCCTGGCCACTGCTGGTTCCAGTGGCTGGCCCAGAACATTCCAGTGAGATCTCTGGAAGAATCTCCACCACTAAACAATGCCACATCCAAAAAAAGACCCAGCTGAGAAATGACAGAATCGCTTGCCTGCGTTCTGTGGGTGTGTGACTTGCTGACTGCGCCAGCTCCTCCCTTCCCTACAGCCCCTGAGACTCAAGTTAGGGGCAGGGGTCTCTCTGAACCCCTCTCACCCCATCTCACCATCCTGGGTGCAGGCAGACTGAGGGCCACAGAGGGGAAATCACTGCATTTGCCCTCTGGCCCACTGGATTAGAGACTCACTGGCTGAAAGCCCTGCTGAGCATTCAGCATTGTGTCAGGCAGCATGCAGGGTGAGGGGACAGAGAGCTCAACTTGGCTTTTGTCCACAGGGGCTTGCTGGCCAGTGGTGCTGGGTGCTGGGCAAAGAAGCAGATGGTGGATCATGCCGCACTGGGCTAGGAGCAGGTACGGAGAGAAGCCTAGGGTGGAGGAAGGTGTGGGGAGCACGCAGAGAGCACGTGTCATCCAGCCTGGGGAGGAAGGTTGGCCAGGTGTGGGGGAGGACGTTCCTGCAGAGAGAAGCCAGCGTGGAGGTGTGGCTGCAGGAGAGGGGGAGGTGACTGGAGGTGACAGAGGAGGAGGTCTCAGGGGACCGTGGAGGAGCTCTGCAGCCAGACCAAGGAGTTCTTTCCCGCTTAGAGCAGCAGAGAAGGACTGATGCCTACTAAGGTTGGCTCCTGGATTAGAAGCAAGCACAGGGGTCCTGTTCTTCCCTACAGGTGTGTCCCGCAGGCCAGGCGACTGCTCCATAAGACAAAGCAGTAACTTTAGAGGAGGTGACCAGAGACCTCCTGGGTGGGGCAGCTGGCAACTTAGAAAACCTGGAAGACTTCAAAGGGCCAGGCAGGGCTGCGGAGGGCCGGCGGCTTCAGGAGGAGGAACTCTGCAGATGGTGCCCTTTCGGTGCTGGACAGATCAAGGGCCTCTGAAGATCCCACCCCTCGGGGGAGGTCTCTGGTATGCAAAGGTCAGCCCCAGAAGTCCTGAGATCACTGAGGACCAGTGGCAGGTCAGGGAGCCTCAGAGCCTGCCTGGAGGGCGAGGAGGAAGGGAAGCCATACTGCCACACAGCTGGGCTCCTAAGCGGGGGCAGTCGCAGGCTAAGGAGCCAGATTCGAGATGATCATAAAAATAACAGCCACCTTTGCATGGTGCTTCTTAGGAGCCAGGCACTTCTCTCAGCACTTTAAGTTTCTCAACACAGTTAATCCTCACCACCACCCTAGAAGTTAGGTCCTGTTATTAGCCCCATTTTCAAGATGAAGGAATTGAAGCACAAACAGGGAAAGTAATTCTCATGGCCACACCCCTGGGAGTGGCAGGAACAGGGTCAAAGACCAGACCTCCCCGGGTCCTCATCACAAATTCTTTGAGCTCAGAGAGATTGTCGAGGTCAACTGGCCCCACTCCCTTATCTTACAGAAGGGGAAACTGAGGCCTGGAGAGACTGATTCCTCTAAGGGTGCTTAGCTGGCTAGTTGCAGCATGTAACTGGGAACTTAAAGAATAACTTGGGGAAGATGGTTTTGTAGACCACAGGACCTGAAACTTGGGGGGAGAGGCCCAAATACCCCTGCTGCCGTCTGCCGGTTGCCCAGGCAGCCCTGCTCACGCCTTCATCTGTACCCCAAGCCTTGCCTCCACCCTGTGTCTGCCATGCCCACACAGATGTCATGCAGCACTCTGGTCTCTCACCTCCTCGTCCCCAGTTCCAGTGACATCTACCTCCACTCCCCTTCAGCCATTCCCACAATTCCCACAGAGCCGGGGCCTGGCCCCTCAATCCAGACATCCTTCCTCCAGTTCTGACCATGCCTCCCACCCTTCCAGCTCCGTCAAGCTTCCCAGAGACTTCCAGAGCTCCACTTCCTCCAAGCCCACGGGCCATCTGTCTGCTCATCCTTCTCCATCCTGGGCCCCATGGAGCTCCCACTCAGCAGCACCCTCAATTTTCATCACCCACCCCCACCGTTGTCTTCCACCTGACAGAGCCCGGGCGCTGGGCCAAGGCCACCCTCCACCTTCTCCACCCTGCTGCACCGTCACTGTCACCACACCTGCTGAGGGCGGTCAGGCTACCTGAGGACCAGGGCTACTCTGACAGCAACAGCCCCGCCACAAGAGGGTGCCATTTCCCCACCCTGAATTCCTGACGGCACCGACTCCGAACTACATTCACATTGAGGGCTCGTCAAAACCACCTGCAGAACTCGCACAGGGTCAAAGGCCAGGGTCATCGGATGTAACGAGATTGGTCTGGGGGCTGACCCGGGCATCAGGATTTCAAAAGCTCCCCGGGTGATTCTAAAATGTGCCGTATCCGCACGGGGCAATAGTACTCAGCTGAATGAAGAAATGAACTACTGATGCTGGCTCCAAGGACGAGCCTCAGAAACACGCGAAACAAAGCAGAGAGACACAGAAAAGGACATGCCATAGCATGCTACTGACGTGAACTTTCCCAAACAGGCAACTGTAGGGAGCAAGTAAACAAACCTGGGGCTGGGGGTGGGCCTGACTGCCAATGAGTGCAAGGGAATCTGTGGAGTGATGGGCATGCTCTAACACAGGGCTGTGACGGTGACATAACCTCATCAATTTCCTGAAAACAACTGAGCTGTACACTAAGCATGGAGGGACTCTATGGTACACCAATTATATCCCCGTAAAGCTGTTAAAAGTGGGGTGGGGGGAACCCAACATATTAAAAAAAAATACCCTGGTGATTCCAATGAGCAGCCAGAGTCCAGAACCCAGCAGAGGAGGCCCAAGGCCATGTCCATTCCTCCCTGGCCTCCCTGGCACAGGGCCCGTGCCTTCACACACCCCAGCAAACCACAGGCCCCATTATTATTGAGTGAAGGGATAGGCATTCCTGGAATCATAGATCATAGGAGCAGAGGATGTCCATTTAATGAGCACTTACTATGCCAAGGTCTTTCATTTTCTCGTTCTAACTCTCTCATCTCTGAGTCCCTATGAGGTCGGGATAAATATCCCCATTTTACGCAAAGGAACTCAACGTCACAGAGATAGGGTGTATTGCTCATGGCTGCACTGCCCTTGCCTGGCAGAGCTGGGCCTAGGGATCAGCCTGTTTGATCCAAATTCTTCCCTTTTCTCTCATCTCATTTAGATCTTGGCTCTAGAGAGGGCAGGGTCAAAGCAAGCGCTACCTTTCCAGCCGCTGGTGTCCACTAGGGACCCTTGTTTGTCTCAGCAGCAGCTCCAGATCCTATACATCCAAGTCAACAAGGGGAAGGAAGTTGTCTGGGCCCACGCAGCCCTTGCTGGGCAAAGTGAGGTCTGGAGACCGGCCCATCTGATCGAAGTTCCAGGGAGCCTCTGGGCACCATACTCTAGGTGGGACGGCTCTCCATACACAGGAGCAGCCGGCCCCAAGGTGGGATGGCTCTCAGCCCTGCACCCCTTTCAGTCCCAATGTAATAAGCTTCTGGGATTAAGCTTCTGCCCCATCCCCTGCCCAGCCCCCTCCAACTTCAGGATTGCTTTCACTTGACGATCCTTCCAGTGCACCAGTTTGGAACAAAAGTGCTTGACGCTGCTGATCGACCAATTTCATAAAAGGAATCCAGTTTCCCTCACACTCATGAAAAGCTGTTAGCCTCTGGCGAGCTTCCAGAGCCTGCACTCCAGCGATGCAGCCCAGACATCAGGAGAAGGGTGCCAAAACCCTTGGGCACACAGAGGAGTCAGCTGGGCTAAGAGATTTAAATCGAGAGGGGTCCTTGCCAGCAATGCCACCAAGCAACATCCTGTCCTCAGAGAAGAGGTTTCCCGCTGAGATGCCCTGAAACCGCAGCTGAGGGCCCTAACACAGCCGTGNNGGGATGGAGATGTGGTCCTAGACTGTCGATACTCGACCCCAGTGAGGACAGCGTAACGGAGAAGGCAGTGGAAGGTCAGGCGGGCAGCCTTGGGTGGGCTGGAGGAGGTCCATCGCCCTCTGCAAATTTCAGTTTCCTTATCTGTAAAATGGGAGCATAACCCCTCCCTACAAGGCTGCTGGCTGTGAGTGTTTGGGTATCTATAAAGCATCAACCAAGTCGGGACTAAAATTTATCTTCTTTAAACCAAGGCTTTGGGGGTATTTCTAACCTCCAAAGTTAGAAGCAGTTCCCATGTGACAACAGAAGTTAGGATGGACAGAAGGAGCAATGGGAAACCTGCACTGGGAATCGGGATCCCGGGATTCAGTCCCAACTTTTCTTTGAACAATCCCTCATGACTTCAGAGGTGCTTTGAAACCCAGAACTCTGTCCCTTCCCATCTCTGGGCCTCGGTTTTTCACTTCTATACAATGAGGAGGTTGGGGGAGGTGTCCCTAAAGGCCCCTCACACTCTGACCGCCAAAGACTGTTGGAAACAAGCAGATCTCTCCAAATCACAGCAGAGTCCAGTGTCAATGGGGCCACAGGACTGGGTGTCCCCACCTCACCATCAACCTGTCTGACATGCATTTTAGAGCACCGGCCACTGCCGTAAAGAAGTCCTCCAGCCAAAGCCTCTGCAGTGTTCGGCAATGAGTCACTGCCACTGCAGGTCACGTTTCCTTCATGCCTCTCCCTAGGGACTGAGTAACAGAGAGGTGGGAAGATGAGCACCAGCCTTGCCTGGGAAAAGCCTGCCTTATTTGGGGCCAAACACTTCTGCTTTTTAAGCACCTCCAAAACATCCCTGTCTGTGCATGAACTTTAGTTTACAGAGCTCTTTCAAATCCATGACTGATTTTGGCAAGAACTGCAGGGAAGGCATGGGAAGGGCTACTGTCCCCATTTTACAGGGGAGGAAACCACAGCTCAGAGAAGTGAGGTGACTTCACCAAGGTCGTACACCAATGTATGGAGTGAGCTGGGCTCTTCCCATGGGAGAGGTGGGGCAGAGGTGGAGCCTCAGAGAATAAGTGTGAAGCTGCAGTGGAAACAGGTGTGATGACTCCCAGTCCTGCTCTGCCCCCATTCCTGGACACATACTTCCCCTGCTGCACCAGGGACCAGCCCTCTGAGAGTCCTCCCGCCGAGGTCCGCCCAGACACCTGACTCCCACATTGTCTCCCCACGCGGCTCTTGGTGTTTTCTCTTGGGCTGCTGAGCACATGTGCAATGGCTTGTCTTGTTGGGACGCTCCGAGTAGCCACAGCACACGTAGGAGAGAAAAGGAGAGTAGGAGCTCCAAGGAGAATGGGATAAAAGGCAAGAGATCATTTCGCACTCATCCAAGTAGGGAAAACTTTTCAAACATTGCTAATATCCACTGTTAGTAAAGCAGTGTGGACATGGGGATTTACAAACACTGTTGTGGGACTAGGATTCAGAACAGCCTTCCTGGAGGTCAGTTTGTTGCGATATTTTAAATGACTCAATAATTTCGCTTCTAGAAATCTATTGAGAAGACACACACCGAGGCAGGAAGATGCTGGCTGTGATAGCAAAAAGCTGTACACATTCAACAAATTACCACCTATCCATCTGACAGAACACCATGACCCATTAATAGGAATGTGGTCTATCAAGATCGCTGAGATCCACAGTAAAGTGAGAAAACCAAAATATATAGTATGAAGTCATTTGGGTTTAAACAAATATACAGAAAAAGTTCTGGGCAGATGAACAATAAACAGAAAGCAAGGGTTCACTTTGGAGAGAAAGTGGGATTTAGGGGGAATCGGGCAAAGCAATGCTTTTATTTTTTTATTATCTATACTCAACTTTTTTTCTTTTTTTGGCAAAAACAAAACAAACACCACGTATGATGTATGCGTGTAAACCATGAAAATAAACCACCAGATAAAACCCTAAGCAAACCCACCAATTTGCGGTGACACTGGAGCCTTGGTTCCAAGCCAGCCCCTCCCCAAACTTCCCTCATGGTAGACACGCTCTTGGAGGCACATCATGATTTTAAGTGGTCATTCGGCATCAGTAACAAGGACAGCAAACCCACAGGGGCAGTCAGGGAATGAGCCGCAGGATTTGGCCAAGAGGCATGACAGAAGGGAAGGTTTCGCTCCTGAGCTACGGAGAGGGACGTGTTCACCTGTCCCGTGCACAAATTCCTCACCCGCCAGCTCTATTTTGTCCATGGTGTTTCAGCTCTGAGCCTGCTCCTAAAAGCGTGCTTAAAGGTCCTGTGACGTGACCCATCCCGGATGAAGCCATCTGGCCCCCTGGCAGGGGACAAGAGTGACAGGCAGGTGTGAACACGCCCTCCCAGCACACGTACCTCGGAGAACCTCTGTACATCTTGGGTCAGCGTGCCCACTCGCCTCCACTGGTAATGCTGGAGCAACTTGAGGATGGCGGGATTCACCGCATTATCTGATGGGACGGTCCGAAAGAAGTAAGGGTATTTCTTCTTATCAGCTAGGACGGGCGTGGTTGCAGCGAAGGAAAGCTGGAAAACACAAGGGACATCATCTTTACTGGTGGGCTTCATGGCTGCGTGCCTAGGACCTTTCCAAACAGAAAAGAGACACTGAGCCTGATGTGGGGCGCAAACACATGGGGCAAGACATTTTTTAAGCCCTTTGGTGTGAAAGTGATACATTATAATGGAATAGAAAGTTTTAAAAAATGCAAAATAAGGAGAAAGGAGGAAAAACATGTACCAATAATTTACTCCTTGCCAATGAGCCACCATTAACGCAGTTTATTTCCTTCTGGTCCTTTTTCCATGCTCAGTGATTTTTTAAAAAAGAGATTCTTGAGATCATTCTACGTACACAATTGACCCCCCCCTTAACATTATCCTACAAGCCTTGAAACCATCTTGTTAGAAAAATCTCCTTGCAAACATTTTAATAGCTGCATAATACTCCAGCATATGAACATACCATAATTTACTGAATCATCTCTAATTTGGGGGCATCTAGACTGTTTGCAATTTGTCATTATTGTCATATTATTCTACAAGCATCTTTGTGCAGAGCATCTTTTCCCCACATTGTAGGCTATTTCTGTAGGATAGAATCCGTGATATAAAATTTCCCACATAAAGGAGATGAGCTTTTAAAGACTTAATACTTATTTCCCCCCAAAATTATGTCAATTTACACACCCACTAGCCAGGTATAATTAGAGGGCCAATTTCAACCACAGTCTTACTAACAGAGAGAAAGAAAACATTTCTCTATATAATCTTACAATGGTTTATCACTAAAAAAAGAGAATCATATTGCATTCATGGGTTATGCATAATGTTGAGCTTATTTCCACGGGCTCGTTAACTAGTAGCGTGTTCTATTTTAGGAGCTGCTTTGTCATGCCCTTTGTTTATTTTTGAGTGGTATTCTAATGCTTTTCTTACTGAGTCTAATGAAGACTTTTTTATAAGGACAGCATCCAAACTCAGACTATTGCAGTTACGGCAAATATCCCAGCTTATCTGCTTCTATGTTTGTGTGTGTGTGTGTGTGTGTGTGTGTGTGTTTTAATTTACACTCAGTAGTCAAATCTGTCTATCTTCCTCTTCAGTATTCCTTCTCTTTAAGTGCAAGTTACTAAATTGGATTTTAATTATCTGTCCTCCAAGGCCCAGCTTAAATGTCACCTCCTCTGTAGCATTTCCTCTGATCTCTGTTCTCCCTGTCCCCTGGCCTCGCCCACAGAAGGTGCTTATCACCCTTTTTGATCTTTGCTGTGTGCCGGTGGAAACATGGTATCTTACTGCACTTCTAATTTGCATTTACCTTATTATAAGCGAGGTTGAACACCTCTTCCTATGCTCAAGAACAATCTGCAGTTTGTTCTGGAAACTGTTCATATCCTTTACCTGTTTTCCAACTTGACTCACTTTTTCTTATCAGTTGGTAAAAGTGATCTTTCTTATTAATGAAACTGGCCCTTGGCAATAGAAGTTGCTAATTTCCCCCCTAGTTTGTACCTTTTCTTTTCATGTTTCTTATAGTGTCGTCTTCCATATAGACCCTTTTTAAAAAATGTGGTTGAATTTATCAATTTTTTCCCTTTTATGTCCTCAGGTTTTGTGTCGTATTTAGAAAGGCCTTTCCCCCACTGAGACTATTAAACAATTCCTCCATGGTTTCTTTCAGACGGTCATCTCCCCTCTCTCCTTCCCTCTGTTCCTCTTTTCCTTCCTCCCAACCTCCCTCCCTCCCTCCTTCCCTTCCTTCTTTTTCCTTCCTTCTTTTGTTTCATGTAAACCCTTAACCCAGAGAGGGCACAGCTAAAGCAAGCTCACTCTGTCACCACCAGCTTTCTCCCTGAGCCTGTGCTCTCCCAGCAGCAGTTCTAGACCTAATACATCCCATAGTCCAATTTCAGCATCCAGAGAAGTAATATACGGGTGCCCTCAGGCCCCAGCTGAAGATACTTTTTATTGTCTCTCCTGTCACCTGGGGAGGCGCTCCTTCTTTTCCTCCCTAAGACTCTCACAGAGTGAGGCAGCAGAGACCTTGTCCCTCTTCCTGGTCTGGCTCAGAGAGTAGACAGCCACTCCCTAGGACCCCTGCATCTCTTGTGTCCAATCAGCAACCTCAACACATCCCATCTTTTGGAGATGAACACAAAATATCCCATCAGCTGTCACTTGGAGCTAGAGAGTACCTGTAGGAACCAACTTCTAAGATCCTCACAGAGAGAGGGACATCATCCCAAGACTTAAAGGTCAAGGGTAGAATGACTGTTTAGAAAAATTCTGGGGGCGCCTGGGTGGCACAGCGGTTAAGTGCCTGCCTTCAGCTCAGGGCGTGATCCTGGCGTTCCGGGATCGAGCCCCACATCAGGCTCCTCCTCTGGGAGCCTGCTTCTTCCTCTCCCACTCCCCCTGCTTGTGTTCCCTCTCTCGCTGGCTGTCTCTATCTCTGTCAAATAAATAAATAAAAAAAATCTTTAAAAAAAAATAAAAAAGTCCGATGCCTTGGTCCCACACTGAACCAATGGAAACAGAAATCTCTGTGCCTAGAGCCTAGGCCTCTGTATTATTAAAAAACTTTGCAGGTAATTACAATACCCAAGAACCATAAATATAGCTCAACATCCCTAGTTCTGAATAAGCAGGCTAAAACCGAGAAATGGGAGCCATGGAGGTACTCGCCATAGCCAACAAGACTCCAATCTGGGTCTACAGGACTCCAATACCTGTGCTCTTTCTCCCCCTCAAAAGCTACCCACCTGCATCCTGCGGACTTGCTAGGTCTTCCTCCCCAGCCCAGTCACTCAGCATCCGCAAACACCAGGCCTGTTGCTTCACGGCCCTAACTGCAACGCCCAAGCTTTCTGGGATCTCCTTCCCTCTTTGACACAACCAAGTTCGTTTCCAAACACACTATGACTGGGGCTCTGAGTTATTGAGGCTCTGGGTTAATCCCTAACCAAGGATTTATTTCAGAGAGTACTTTTAAATTTATTTTATAGCTTTGTTATCATTTCTGGTTTTATTGCATTGTTTTGAGAATTTGGCATGTATGGTGTCTGCTTTTGGAATTTATTGAGATTTTCTTTGTGGCCTATTCAACAATCAATTTTTGTGAAAGTTCCACAGTGGCTGGAAAAGAGAATGCAATCTTACGTTGTAAGCTATAAAAGTCTTTATCAGATTTCTTATGTATAATAGATACAATCAACCAATGTAACTATCACATGCTCTGTATTTCTGTTTACTTGATCTGTCAAAGACTGGAAAACTTGTTAAATTTTTCTCTATCTTCTCTGACAATTTCTCCAACTATTTCAACAGTTTTTGTTTTATCTGCTTTGATTTTATGTTGTTTTGAGCATAAATGTTCACGACAATTATATCTTTATTTTTTAGCAATGTAATCCTTTGCCTGGTGCCAATAGCAGGCACTTAATAATCATTACATGAACAGAGAATTAAAATACTTATCAAGATTAAAAAACATCCTCTTTAATTTTATTACTTTTTTGGCCATTTAATTACTTTTTGGTTTATATTATATCGTGCTTGACATTAATATTGAAACCTTTATTTCTGCTTGTATTTGCCTATCATAGATCTGATCCTTCTTTTATTTGCATTCTATTAAGATTGTTTTAAAGTATATTTCTTGAAAAGAGCACATGGATTTTAAAACATGTAAGCTTATTGCTGTAATAAGTACTTGATCTTGCACTTATCTTGTTGGCAATCTTACTCTTTTTTTTTTTTTTAATAGAGAAAGGGGAGGCAGTAGGGAGGGGGAGAGGGAGAGGGAGAGAGAGAATCTTAAGCAGACTCCATGCCCAGCACGGAGCTCAATGTGGGGCTCCATCTCACAACCCTGAGAACATGACAGAGTAGAAATCAAGAGTTGGAGGCTTAACCGACAGAGCCAACCAGGCGCCCCGGCAGTCTTACTCTCTTTGTATGCTTCCTATTTGTTTCCTCTTATTCTCTTTAGTATTCAGACTGTATGTCTACTGTTCTCCATTCTGGATATATTAATCTTGCTTATCTGAAACTGCTGGAGTATCCTTTAATATTCTGAAGAAGGGCAAGTGGTTGAAATCTTGCTGAGGATGACCCTAGGCTGCTTTGACACATGGTAGAATTTAGCTGGGTATAAAATTCTTCGGTTACACTTCTCTCCTTTGAAACTACAAAGTGAGTCAGAGGAGAAATTTGGGGCTAGTTTGACTCTTGTTCATTTGTAGATATCTGGTGTCCTCTGCCTGGAACCCCAAAGAAGGTTTTTTTCTTTGTTCTTAGATATCAAAAAACTTGCCAAGATAGATCTTGGTGTGGCACTCTTGATTTTATCTGACACACTGGGAGTCCTTCAATCTATACATTCAAGCTTTCAACTCAGAAAAAAAAAAGATATATGTATATACAATATATATGTAGTATTATATGTAATATTATAGATTATATTATATTCATACATAGTCTTTCCTCCAGAAAGCCTCATTATTTAAATGTTGTCTTTTCATTCTTCAATTCCTTATCAATCATATTTCTTTCCATGATTTCATCTCTTGGTCTTTGTCCTCTACATCCCATTTTATTCCATATCTTTTATTATGGGGTACATGCATGTTTAGTTTCACTAATTTCTGGTAAAGTTGCTGGGTTATCCACAGTCCCAGCAGCAGGGCACAAGGATTCTTGTTTCCTCATATCCTACCCAATAATTGGTATTATCTGCTTTCCTACTTTTTGCTAATCTTTCTGGGATATGGTGGCACTTCATTATTATCTGACCCTGCAGCCCTTTGGCTGTAATGTGGTTGAACAGGTGTACATAAACAATTTAGCCTTTTACATTCTTTGTGCTATGAGTTTGTTCATCTGCTTTTCAACAGCCTCACTTTTAAGTTTTACTGTCTCTGACATATTTTATCATGCTATTGAGATTTTTCCATTTCCTAAAAGTTTTTAATGATCACATCCCTTTTTTACCCCATCATCTTATCTCAGGCTAGTTCATGGAAACCCTGTTTTTTCTGGATATGACTGAGGATGCTAAATGTTTTTCTGAAGTTTTGTTCTTTATTCTGCAATAGATCATTTTCAGAGGTGGACTCTTCCCCTGCTTCTTCTGGGTATGATGCACCTTCGATTATTTTTGCAATACTTTTTCAAAGGCTGAATGTTAGCTCTTTCCAATGTACTCATTGTCAAAAGCAAGGCAGATCTTTTCAGACATGGCTTATCAAATAACACAATACATGGATTGCCCGTGGCCCCATTTCCTGTCTTTTTACATTATAATTGAATATTTTCCCCAGAAAAATGGGAAATTAGTATTTGAGCACTGTCTTTAGCATCCAGGAGGCTCTCACTTTTTGCTGTTCAACACTATGAGTGACATCTTTGCCCTCAGTGCCTAATTTTCTGATGCTCTGAATCAATGCAGTATGTTACATTTCCCTCACCCACAGCTGCCGCGGGTTTTCTTTCTTGCCCATAAAACTTTACTTGGGAGGTTTCTGCTTCCCAGATTGCAATGCTCTCCTAGGGTCCTCCTGTCTTCTTCCTACCCAGCTTTTCCTAGGAATTTATAGGTCTGTTTGAATTTACAAAGAGAGATGAAAATGAAGAGATGAAAGCATTTTGGTTGCTTCAAAGGTCAGCAACTGTGAGTAGAGGTGTACTGTCCAATTTTCTGATTGGTAAAGCCCTGGGTCTCTAACTTGGGTTGTGGGAGAGAGAGGGGAAAGTCTATTACTTTTCAGAACAATTATTGTCTTATGAGGCAGTGTTCAGAGTGGCAAATTGTAGCATTTTATCAATCCAGCTCCATCTATTTTAAATCACTGAAGCTGTCGAGCATGTAGAATCTCAGTTGGTTTTAGAGCCCCTCGGTTCTTTGAGGTAGGAATCACCATCCATTTTATGGCTGAAGAAACCATGGAAAAGAAAGGCGATGTAGTTGTGTAAGGTCAGTACAGAACGATGAAACTGGCCCTTTTAACTTCGTATCTCATTCTCTTTCTTCAACCGAAGCTCTGAACTGCCTGTCCTGGGTGAGATGGGGCAATGATCTGGGACTTGTTCCTTCTTCTGAGACCCTGTAGCACAGGGATGAGGCAGAGGATTCCAAGGCTTCCAGAATCTCTCACACATAGCAAGTTTCCATCGTGGGCATGGCTGGTCCTGGGACATTCTGGGGGACTCACCTTAACCAGCAAAGTGGGATGGGGAGAGAGTTGTCAGCATCTCTCTCCAACAGGGGAGCTCTAGCCTGGCACGAAACATTTTGTGAGGTTTAGGGCCTGCATATGGAACTGCAAGTCACTTTAACATTAAGCTGAGGCCACTACAAGGCCACTTTAGGGAGTTGGGGAAACCAGGCTTAATTAACCCTGTCTCTATGACTGCGAGAACAGGGACATCATTTCTTCTAGGTGTCTGTTTTTCTCGCCTCTGAATATGATGGACGAAAGATTTCAAAGGTTCCTTGCAACCACACAATTCTGCTTTTCTCTTCAACAGTGGAAGAAAATGATGAAGAAGTCTGTTAGCTTTGTGTGGGTATGTGTTTCATTTGCTCTGATTTATTCAGATAATTGCCTTTGTGTCTCACTTCTCTTTGCAGATGTAAGCCCAGATGAAAAATGTAAATACACCTCCCAACTTCAGGATCTTTATTAAATTCCAAGCCACTGATGAATTCTTGCCTAAATGCAATTCATTCTTTCCCTGGTTTGGGGCCTCTGAGTTTAACTTTTCTGCGGAGCGACAGCATTTTTCAGGTGGAAAGTACGACCAGGAGTGGCCGTCGTTGCTAAATACTAGGTGAGAGACTCGGGCCAGAAGTGGGGGTGGGGGGCAGAATATGATGGAGCCTTGCTCTTTTCTCTGCTTGGTTTAATCTTTTTCCAACGGTTTGCTGACTGTTTCTGTAATTAAATGAGGGAAGTATTTTCATCTCGTTTCCCTTTCAGCCGAGATGAATGGAACGCAACTTTCTCAGGAAGCTTCTGACAAAACCCTGTTTGTGGCCAGTGCCAGGATGTATACAAAGGCACTGGGCTGGGGGCATTGGGAACTCAGGCCTGCTTCAGGTCTGCGCCAGGTCACTGCTGCACCCCAGCCTTGGCGAAAATCTGTTTGGACACAGAGGGCCTCTCCATAGATCCCCGTGAGATTAATGTGCTGTGGAGCGGCTGCAAAGCATTTCCTGAGTTAACGAGGGCAAAGGAATGCCTGGCGTTGGGTGAGTTCTTGAAGCCCCATTCCCACAAAAGGCCTGCTAGGGCATCATGCAGAGACTTGCTCTAAGGTTGGAAGCCTTTTTAGTCAGAGATCCTGGGCTAGAACCACTTGGGGAGCAATCATTTCTCCTTCCTGTTGATGAGCTTTCATTTTTAATCACTCAGAGGTGCACAGCAGCTCAGCTCTCACCACCCACCTTTGTGCCATATTCTTCTGGGGAGCTGGAAACACTTTGTGAGGGAGGCAGAGGAAGCATCATTGTCTTTGTTCCTTGTGGAGTCACTGAGGCTCAGGGAGGTAGAGTGACCTGCCTGAGGCCATGCAGCTAGGAAGGGGCAAAGCTGGGATTTGAGCTCAGATAATCTGACCCCTTAAAGTTATTGTATGATGAGCACCTGCCATGGGGCAAACGCTGCATGAAGGGCAGCGTTCACTTTCTCATTTAATGATCAAAACAACACTATGAGGTAGATGCTGTTATGATCTGCACTTTTCAATGAGGAGACTGAGGCTCAGAGAGGTTAAGTCACTTGCACTTGGTCACACAGCAAGCAATAGGCAGAGCAGGGAGACTGCACGAGCCTTTGCTCATTCCATAGATTGCTATACTTCCTCTCTGTACTTATCAACTTCTAAAACACATTTACTTCCTTAGTCTAACTTTGATCGTCACAAAAACCCACCATGCTGGTAGAGTAGACATTATGGCTCTCCTATAAATAAGAAAACTGAAACTCTGAGAGGTTAAGTGACTTGCTCAAAGCCACGCGTTAGCAAGTAGCAATGCTAGGGCTTGACCTTGGGACTTTTGTTTCTGGCATGCAGCTCTCTCTCCAATATGCAAAGCTGCTCTTAGGGAGGTATCCTGTAGAAGACAAGAAAGCAACTAGGGCAATCTAAAAGAAAGGAGAAGAAAAAAATAAAATCTGCTTAAAAGAAACAACAATAATACTGAATCACTGGCTTATTATGTTTTTGATTACCTCGGGTGGTCCAATTCAATTATATGAAACAAAACTCATATATGTGTGTATGTATATATATATATATATATATATATACATACACACACACACATATTTATTTACGAGAAAATTCTTCATATTTTTCTTTTTAAACTTTTATCATGGTATATAAGTTACGTCTAACTGTATAAGTATATGAAATATGTATGTTCAGTTTAAGGAGTAATAACGAAACCAATATCCAACTGCCCATCACCCAGTTTAAGAAATAGCTTTTATTTATTTGTAAATATTAAATTGTAAAGTCATTTACTTTTTTGCTCTTTTAGATACAATCTTTCGTGATTTTTACTTCCTCCTCCCCTGTCCCAGCACACTTCTCTCATTATTTTACATAAAGAAGTTTGGAAAACAAACATTACTTCCTCGAATCCTTTCTTTCCTATTTAAGTCAGAAATGGAGTAAAACAGAGAACCACCAAAACCAAGTTAGCGCTGAGAAAGCAGTATGGTGCATAAAGCAGAATTCAGGTCCTCCCTTACAGGAGACGGGCTGGGATTGAATGCCAGCTCCACTGCTCACTATGCAGCTCAGGAACGCTCCTCCGCTCTTTGGGATCTGCCTCCTTCTCTGTAATCCAGGGTCACACACCCCACCCCATGCCCATCTCAGGATCTGGGGAGAGTGATCGCTAATGTCACAACTTCTAGATTCAGAAATTATGGGGATTAGATGGTGTTTCTTACCCTTACAAAGGGCTCTTAACTCACAAAGCTTTTCCCTTCAGTAATATCTGAACCCCAAGGAAGGCAGAGTGGAGAGGAGTATACCCATTTCACAGATGAGATGTTTCAGTGAATAAATGGGTTGCTCGCTGCGACGTGGCTGCCACCAGGCAGAGACATAATTCTAAATCAATCAGGCCTTCTAAATCCTAATCGAGTGAATTTAAAATGGCTTGTTAATTTGAAAAAATAATAATGATTATATTGCTTGTCTAATTGTGTACAATTAGAATGTATGTCTTTAATTTTCTCTTAAACTTCTGGTAAAATGTTCCAGTTTCCCCTCACAGCTGTACAGGTGACAAATGTAGGAAATTAGCAAATTACATTAGAATCCTCTTTGGCTTCCTCAGCTCCTTTGCACTTTGCTTTCAGCTGATGTCTTTATGGGTAAGAAGTGCTCTCGTGTGATTGCAGCTGTGAAGCCAACTGCCTTTTAATTACCACACTGAAAAATCATGTCTCCTCATGTCAGTTTAGCACCTCTAATTAGTGGATAGGCTGAAATCACATCTATAGGGGGAGAAAGGTGTGCTGGGGCCCACCTCGATGCTTGCAGTGAAAGAGGATGTAGCATTTCTATCTGTTGGATCTTCCCATTTCTTCACAGCCAGCTCCTATTCACCTGTCCAGGTCTGCTTATGGCCACCTCCTCCAGGGAGACTTCCCTGCTATCCCTCAGTTCTCCCAGCAGCTGTCACAGAAAAAGCATTCAAATATTTGTTGATAAATGAATGTATGAATGAATGCAAAGGGAGCAAACCTAGTGTGTGTGGTCCCAGAGAGAAAACCAGGATCGATATATGACTGTCTCACGGAGCCTGATGTGGATCGATAAACAGAAGAAATATTTAATAGTGAGATATTCAAGAAGGAGTCAAAATCTTGCAAAGTACTGAGTTCTCCATCACTGGAGGTACTCAAGGAGATGCTCAAGAATCATCTATCTATCAGGGTTATAGAGGGGATTCCCAAACCCACAGGGGGTTTGCACAAGTCGTGTCTGTTGATGGCAAACCCAATGATTTTAGTTGAGCCCCAGATTAACATTTTATAACTTCATAGGTATGTTTTCTCTTTTTACTTTTACACCATCTTCTTAGAAAATGATACTGATTTTCCGTTCATGGTATTTAAATAAAAGGATGAGTATATTTGAAGGAAAATACTAAATCAGTTAACAATACAAGTGGTAGACCCAACAGTCTTTGAGGTCTGGGAAACACTGGATTGAGGGTTTATTAAGGAGTCCTACAAGAATATACTAAGTACTCAGAAATAAATATCTCCTACTCAAATCTCCATTACTTTCCATTAAATTAAGTCATAATATGAATTTAAACCGTACAGAATGAGCTAGACTCTTATCTGGGCACTGGAGAACAAGCACTATCAGAAGTGCCACAAAGGGGATAGATGGGTCTCTCAAATGAAAGAAATTAATTACATTCAAAAAAGAGAAATAACTGTACAAGTAGAAATGGCATAAGAGGGTTGCCATGTTAGCAGTCCTGGGGACATACTTGTGCTAAAAGATTGTATTCTATATTTACCTGAAATTTAAATTTAACCGGGCACCTGGATTCTATGTGGTAATCCTAAGTCACCATCCACGCCAGAGATGGTAAACAGACTCGAGCCTATGTGACGTCATGAGCAGGTTCACAGTGGCGGCCAGAGACGTGGGTTAAGTCAGTGAAGAGCGTGAGGTGATCAGTTAGTCACGCCTGCAATTAGCAAGGGATGGGGAAGTAAGGGCACCAACGTCATTCATTTATCTGCCCTCCTGAACTTGTCCAACTCCTGTTTTTACACATGGGGGGACCAGAGAAGACAAGGGACGTGCCCAGGCTCACAGCTTGAGTCCACAGCTGGGCTGGGCTAAACTCATTTGCTGCTCCATGCTGTCTGCTCAGAATCAAATCAGAATGCCACCAACGCCATGATTATGTAATTTCAGACTCTCCTCAGCAAACATGACCACCCACATCACTGGCCAGAACGCACACAGCCAGTCAAAGCCTCCACCTGATCCAATTTATCATCATGACTACATCTGAATGCCCTAGAATAACACAAAAGATGTGAAACCAAACCCATTTACACTAAGAGAGTTCTGTGGCAGGCGATGTCGTTATGACAGAAAGCACTCAGGGGTCTGGACCCTTGTGCTCTTTATGTAATATCTCGGGGGCTCGCAGGAGGACAATTTCACATTTGACTCTTGGTAGAACCTGCAAACAAGTATGTTTTATTCTGAAGCAGATACTTCACGTACTGTTTACTGCATTGGATGGAACTGAGCTGAATTGGGGGTTTCTTCTCCACCTTTCTCTCGACCCTCTCCTCTTTCTGGGCCTGGGGTCCCTTGCTGTTAAAATAAAGAGACAGCACTGGTGGCTTTTCATTTCAGCTCTACCCTTTCATGACTTTGCAATTCTGTGTTTGATTTACAGACCAAGGAGGAAGTCGTTCTTTCAGTGAGGGAATGAAAACTGCCGCACTTAGAGACTTCGTCAGAGGGCCCTGAAACCAGCCTCTTTGAAGATAGTTACTCAGTCTAATTGTCTTATGTTTCCATTTGGATATCAGCCTTTTACTTTCTGCTCTTCTTAATCAAGTTCATTCATTAGTTTTCTCACTCATTCAGCAAATATTTATTTTCTAGAAAAATTACAGATGCATTCCCTTGACCCACAAATCCCACTTCTAGGAATTCATCCCCAATTCACACGGGCACGAATCTGACAATGTGGCCCAGGTTATTCCAAACAGACTGGAGACAACCCAAATGTCCACTGATAGAGGACTGGCTGTCCCAACTCTAGTCCATCCACATCAAGAAGTGCTATGTAGCTGTAAAAAAAAAAAAAAAAAAAAATAAGGAATATCCTTACAGACTGATAAAATAGACAGCTCTGGGAAAATTAAGGGGAAAAAAGCAAGGTGCAGGATAGCATATGCAGTACGCTCCCTTTTGAGTAAGAAAGAGGAAGAGAACTAAAAACATACATTTATATATATTTGGAATGAGAAACACAGGAAGGATAAATGAAAAATGGCTATCAACAGGAGTGGCATAGGACAGAACAGAGGGAAGTTGTACGGGGTCCAGAAATTCTCTACTTGCTGCATACTTTTTGACTGTGGAATCATCTAAAAGTTGTACTGGTTTTAAAAATAAAATTAATCAACAAAAAGAAAGAAATCCACCCCTAAGAACCGAAAACAAAGGCATTTACAAGTATATCACAGAAAAATCTGTAAAGAGACTTCTGGATACATCTTCATCATCCAACTAGGAGCGATCTAGTCTCCCCCACCCCCCACCCCATCCACACACACACTCACAGCTTTTTATTGCGAAACTATTCAAACCTACAAAAAGGTTGAAAGAACGGTACAGTCAACACCATATACCCTTCACCATTCAGTATTTTGCACATCTGCTTTCCTCTATAAATGCATATACACACGTACACACACACACACACACACACACAGTCTTTGTTTTTGATGCATTCGAAATTATAAACACTTTAACACTTCACTCTCATCAGTCCAGAATGCACCCCCTAAGAACATTCCCCTAGAGCACAATTACAGTGTCATTATCACAGTTACGAGAATGAAGAGCAATTCGGTACAGTCCAATGGTCAGTCCACGCTGATTTCTTCAATTTCCCCAAAATGTCCTTTCCATTGTTAAAAATTAGGATCTAATCAGCATTCGTGCCTCCCATTTGGCTCTTATATTTTTACAACCTCTTTTCATCTAAGAACAGTCCCTGGCCTTTCTGTTATTGTTCTTGTTGTTTTCCACAACATTAACTTTCCTGAAGAATCCAGGCCAGGTGGCTCGTAAAATATCCTATATGGGTGTGATTATCTCCTTGTAGTCAAATTCAAGTTTAAATGTTTTTGTTTAAAACATTAAGAAGGATATTTTCTAGTTCAGTCCACTGAAAAGAAACCTAGAAGCAGTGAACCCCAGAAGCAACGAGCAGAGCTAGCCCCCAGATCTTGGTTCCTAAATAGGATTCCCCAGCAGAAAGAATCAGGAATGNCTGGAGAAATGGCTGGTTCCAAACCTAAGGCAGGTAAAATATTAAGTGCCCAGACAAATGGAGGAAAAGGCAAGAGGGGAGGGAAGGAAGCAGGAGGGGAAGAAAGCATCAAAAAGGGGAATGCTCTTCTGCAGAGGAGAATGCCAGCTTCAATGCAGAAGGGAGGGAGTCGGATCAGAAGATGGCCCTTTTGCAGCCCCGGTGTAACAGTGGCTCGGCCAGGACCATCGACTGAGGCTCAAACCATCTGGTAAAAGATTGTGGGGGACCAAGACATCAGCCTCGAAGTCTCACCCCACAGATTACTTAATAATTACTGAGGGGAGGAGGTATCTTTACAAAAAATCTAGCAGATGCCACCTTAGTCAAGGGATCGAATTTAGCATCATCGAGAATGGTTCAAAGGTGGGCCTCCTGACTCAAAGCAGCGGGAACAACATGGTATAAAAAAGGTAGCATTCTGGCCAAAACTGTTTAACCAGAATCTACCTGTGAAGAAACAATCAGACAAATCCAGATTTGGAATTTGGGAACATTTTCTAAAACAACTGGCTTGGGCCATTTAGAAAGGTCAATGTCCCAAAAGCCAAAAGCCAAAAGCCAAAAAAAAAAAAAAAAAAAAGTAGGAAATTAAAAGTAGTAGATTCAAGGAGACTAAGCACGTGGCAGGACTTACATTGCACGCTACCTGATTGGTCCCCCCCCCCAAGTAAATGGCAATAAGGACATTCTGGGGACAATTGGGGAAATCTGAATATGGGCCACATTTTAGGTAAGATTATTGTATCACTGTTCATTTTTTAGGCGTGATCATTATATTATAATGATCTAGGAGGATATAGTTGTTCTTAGGAGATTCATGTGGACATATTTAGTGGTGAAGTGTCATTATGTCTGCAAACTATTGTCAAGGGCTTCAACAACAAATGAGTGTGGGGGGGGGCAGGGGAAAGAGAGGGAGAGGAAGACCAATACGGCAAAGCGTAGATAACCAGAGTCCCTACACAAAGAGTATAGGATGTTCACTGCACTTTCTTTTAATTTTTGCAGGCCTGAACATTTTCCAAAAAATTGGAAGAAAATTTGGAGGAAAAGTAGAAATATTAAGTAGAGCAGCAAAAACACTGTGTTAAAAAATAATGTCTGTGACTGACTGGAATACAGCCCATTTAATATATTTTTTAAAGATCCATGAATTCATAATGCTACTTGCATGAAAAGGAAAGACTGAGAGAGAGAGAACTCCTGAACCAAACAAAAACAAAGATTCCTGGAGGTTATCCTAGATTCCAGGCCATATGCTGGGCTCTGGGGTTCCAACTGCCAACAAGCGAGACACGGTCCCACTACCCCTCCACCCCCCAAGCTGCCCCTGATGGAGAGGACTGGCAATTACCAAGCAAGCTCTACACTGAACAGAAAATTGAACCTTCGATGACAAGGCAGGGAGACAGGTGTTACAGATGTGTCCACTGGAGGCCGTGATCTGGCTGGAAAGGCTTCCCAAGGTTGTGGTGATCAATCTGGGAATTGAAGAAAGATCCCCTTTGCTAGTGGGGGCGGTTGGGGTGGGCTAGAGCTGCTTGGCTGTGCTGAGGGTCCACGTCCCCATGACTCTAGCAACAGGCCTAGAGTTTCAGAAGACACCCAGGATGAGAAGGGGTGCCATTCCCAGTACATGCAAAGCCAGCATGCCGTCTCAGAAGTAACCAGGGCAGTGCTAAGTGGCAGCTCGTGTGGGAACCTGGGGGAAATCCGAGAACACTATGCTTGTGTCGGCATCTGGGCATAACGTCTCAATAATCACCTAGCCCAGGATTGTCTGTCTCAGGTTGAGCGCTTCCCACTTTATAAGGCTCAATCTCTGCATCATGGAAACAATAAATTATTTAATTTCTTGGTAAACAGAGCCAAAGCAAAAGTCTTCTGTATAATTCAACACTAAAGTAGGCCAGGCTCTATTAAAAAAAAAAAAAAAAAAGCAACCCATTCATTATGAAACCACCCAGAGTAGAACTCTAAGTACTATATGCTTGAAATACTTAGCATAGTTATTGATTTTCACAAACAACCAGTCATCTAGTTTTTGAGTTCAAAGGCACCATTTATTTTTTATACACAAGTTACTGGACCAGGAATAGGTTTAAAAGTGGCGCGCACGCGCGCGCGCACGTGTGTGTGTGTGTGTGTGTGTGTGTGATGAAGGATTTACAGGGAGAACACAGGTCTGCACTAAGAATTCAAGCCAGCCTGGGTGGTCATTTGCTGCCAGGCAGGGGGCTCCTCACTGAGGTAGGCTAGGGAGGGATCCCAGGGACACAGAGGGAGCCTCCGTGGCCTCCAGAGATCCCACTCCCACATCCTGAGGCCTGTTCACAGCAGGAACCAGGGCAAGTCTCCTTAATCTTTGCATCTTATTTTCCTCATTTCTAATTTTTTTTAAAGATTTTATTTATTTACTTGAGGGAGAGAGAAAACACGAGCAGGAGGGAGGGGCAGAGGGAGAGGGAGAAGGAGACTCCTGGCTGAGCTTGGAGCCCAACATGGGGCTCAATCCGACCCCAAGATCCTAGGCCCAACCCAGGAGCCCCTAGAGGAGGGAATCACATGCAAGGCACAAGAAGAAAGATGAGAGGTTTTAGGCAGGTGCTGGTGGCTTTGAGCTACAGGGTTTCAGGAATAATGACACAATCATCAGCTGGCCCAACCCTCTCCCTTTATAGTAGGAGGCCCAGAGGGGGCAAGGGATGTGCAGAGGCCACACAGCTAGTCCCAGAGAGCTGGGCCCAGATCCCAGGGTCCCACTCTTCCTGGAAGGTAGACCAGAAGGCCACCTTGGTCCTTGAGGGGGTGGGAGAAGGAATGTAAGGCATGGTACCAGGAACCCTGAATGTCTTGTTGCACCCCAAAACCAGCCCAGGGTCTGCTATGCCATCGCCACGTCACAGATGAGGAGCTAAGATTGGGAGAGGCTGAGTGACCTGCCCAGGGTCACCAACTAGTAAGTGCCAGAGCCTGGATGTGACCTCCAGCCCATGTGACTCCACGCCCAAGAGATTGTCCTTATTACAAGTTGACCAAGCACATTAGCCCCTCTGGGCTTCAGGTAGTCAGTGCCATGCCATGACACAAACCCCGTGCTTTTGTCCTGGAGCACCTGCCCAGCAGCCACCAAGCCCCCCAGGGCCCACCTCACGCAAGTGTCAGCACAGTCCTAGGAGGCAAGTGGAACAGTTACGGACAAGGGTGCTCAGGCTCTGGCGACAGGAAGTGGTTTGTGTAAGGCCACCCAGCTGGGAGATGGCAGGGCCAGGATGGGAAGCCAGGTCCCCTCACGCTGACCCAGTGCTCTTTCCACTGCTCCTTACTGGGAGCCACAGGTCCCCTCCATGTGCTCCTGGCCACTATGGGGTCAAGGGCCTTGCTGGCTGAAAGGACTCTCAGGTTGGTGTGTCAGACCGAGGCTCAAGCAGGACACACTTTGTCCGCACCACAGTTTGGCAAGAGTCCTTGAGGTCTGTGATGCTGACTGCAGGCATGACCAAAGGTGTCGAAACACTGACTGCACCTGCTTTCGCCCCAACATTCTGTAAGTAGATTCAGGGGCTCAGTTGTAGGTATTTCCCTTATGTCCCCTCCGGAGTCTCAATACCTACTCTCAAACCCTTCTGCCTCAGCTGACATGCCTGCCTTCAAAGACCCTCGGCACCTTAAATCAGCAAGAATCATCTAGGATCTTGTCAAAATTCAGATTCAAGGTCAGTAGGTCTGGGGTGGGACCTGGGAGTCTGCCCCTCTGACACACTCCCAGGTACTGCTGGTGGTGGACCATATGGCTTTAGAGCATCTCTAGGCCAGTATTTCCCCACGTCCCCAGATGATAAGAAGTATCCAGGGCGCTTGTTAAAAATCAGCTTCTCAGGTGTCTTCCCTAGGACGTGATCGGTGGACCTGGGAATCTGATTCTTAATTAGCAAGCCTGTGCCCTGCCCCCACTACCCCCCTCCCCCCATGAGTCCTACTGTCAGGTACAAGTGGACAACGGTGCGGAATCCAACCCCCTTGTTTGGTGCCCTAATCCCCTCTTAGCATGCCCACTAGGCACAGCCCAGTCTCCACCAGAGGACGGCTCCTCCCCCTCCGGCAGGGCCTCTCACCCCGTGTGTCAGAGTCACTGGAAACACTAATGACGTGCCCAAGGCTCAGGCTCCTAGAAGTCAGACAGAGCCTGGCCAGGCTAACCAACTCAGTACCATGTGCCTGAGACTCTCCCGCTCCACGTTTCCTGTCCACAACATGTCCACCCTCACCCTCTGAGGTTGCTATCATACCGTTGTACACGTCTGTCCTCCGGGAGGGAGTCACTTGCCCGGTTCCCTCTCCCCGTCTTCCCAGCCTCCACCTGTAATTCCCGACGCAACTCCGTGTAATCTGCGGTTGTGCTGCTTACTAGCAGCACCAGCGGTACCGTAAGTAGTGTGAGTGATTTATTCATTTAGAGTGAATTATTTACACCCTGCATATTTCCAGAAAGGGGCTGAGGCAGAGAAAGACGCATCAGCAATGTGGCCATTGGGCTTACAGGCTGAGAACCGATATTACTTTAGATACATGGTCTTGAATTAAAAATGGGGGTCAGAACCTTGAATTCAATCTTTTACCAGATGGACAGGAAGGATATGGGTTGGGTCGTTGGCAGGAATAGATTGGGAACCGCCGTGCGCTCGCTCGATAGCACCGTGCCTTTCTTTGCCTTGCTCTGTGAAAACTCAACCCAAAAGAGCACCTGTGCCTCTTCCAGCTACCTTGGGCTTATTTTGCCTCTCCTGCAGGTTCTCTGTTTTAATTTCACTCTTCTGAATCACCTTCATGGTCTGTGATAGTTCATTTCATCCACACGACTTTGAATCTGGAGGCAAATGGAGACATAAATCTTCAAGGAATTCCCTGGCCGGGCCTGGCTGGCGCCTCAGATGGCAAAAGCACCAGTAATGGTAATATTAACCTTAGTCTGTCGAGGGCTTACAGTCTGCAGGGTGTTTCCATCCTGCTCCATGACCCTGTCCTGTCCGATGCTCTCAATAGCCCCAGAAGAAGGGCAGACTTCGCCCACTTTGCAGATGAGTTCAGTGATGCTCCAGGAGGTTGCTGATTTGCCCAAGCCAGTTCTGGCAAGGAGAGACACAGGAGGAACGACTACCCAGAGCACCTGGGTTCGAGACCTCTGTTCCAGCTGCTGCCTCTCCATCATGTCCGTGGGGCCTGGGGTGGCAGGGTGGGGTAGTGGGAGGAGCACGGCTCTGCGAGAGCCTGGAAGAGTATACAGAAGGCATCGCGCTTCTTGAGCGGGGGAATGAATAATACCTGGGAGCATGAGTCAGTGAGGGAATAATGAATGAGAACAGACTCCCTCTTTCCCTCCAGAGGATCAGTGGGTCCTGCCTGGATCCCTGTAGAGGGCTCGTATTTCCTCCTATCCGTCTGTACCCACATCAAAAGCTACCAACCTTTCCTGACCACATGCATGACATTCAGCTCGCTCTCAGGACTGGACTTCCCTGCACCAGGCACCCAGTGACACCGTCAGGAAGACCCACCCATAGTCTCTGCTTGGCCCACGGTGCGTGCCCTTAACATCCCTTCTCCCTCTCTCGCACCACCTTTTTTTCTTCCTTAGGAATCCAGAAGGTGGAAGCATCTCATAGATTATTAATGCACTAAATGGCCCCTCTAGAGACCAGGGCCAAGAAATGGCTCCTGCCCAGCCTGGATTCTTGGCCTCTACTGTCTTTCTTAGAGAGCAGGGGCAGGAGGAGTTTCCAGCTGTGCTCAATCACACCACACCTCCTGAATGTTCTCCATCAGGTCCACGGTCCGGCCACCCAGCCACCGCTGGATGTGGCCGCCCCATGCATGGGCTGGGTGGGGGCGGGATTCCAGCTGGGTGGGTTTTGATTCCCGGGGGCTGGGAAGTGGGTGCTGTGTGCAGCTGTCTTGCTAAAGAACCCTGATCCTGCCCAGGATGCCTTGGTTTCAGGGTCTTTGGTGCCAGAGTAAAGCACCTTGCTTGTCGATGCAAGATGGGGTGATTTTTAAACTCTGAGAGCTGTAATTGGAGATCTGCTTCTGGTGGAGAAGTCCCCATCACTGCAACGGCCCTACTGTTCTGTAGTCTGTATAAGCGCTTTCACTTAAAACGGAAAGCCTTCCGTGATTCTCACAACGGCATGAAACACAAAAGGCTGGCCCCATTTTATGTAAGTGAAAAGGAAGGCTGAGAGAGAGAAAATTAGACTGTAGTTTGGTGGGTGTTTTAGAGCACTGGAGGGTGAGCCATGGGACCCAGTTTTGCTGTTACTGTGAGAACTTGGGCAAGGTCCTCTCCACACTGGGCCCCTGTTTCCCAGTCTGTATAATGCGGACACTGGATCCGATGCTTGCCAAGACCCTACCAGCTCTGGCCTTCTATGAATCTATCTCCAATTCCACAACCCACAGCTAAGTAAAAAAAAAAAAACAAAACAAAACCTACAAAAAACTAACCCTTTGACTTCTCAGGCAATCTACAGCTTTAATACGATAATCACTTGAGACAATCAAGTCTGATGACAAAATTCCTGTTCCTATGATGCAAATGGCATTGACGACAGTTTAGAGCTATGCCAGAATTAAGTAAATAGCAAAGGGCTTGATTGGGGGGGGGGGCAGTCACTGATTTGGTTTTTTAAATGTCAAAACCAAGCCTGATTTGGATTTTGCAGAAATCGAGTCCTAAGTGTTCTTGGCCGTAGTTGCCAACACTTCAACAAACACAGAATCAACATTGCCCTGTCTGCATGACCTCCTTCCCTCCACTCCCTGGCAGAAGCGTCTCCCCGGATTCAGCCACATCACACAGGCTGAAATGTTTCTGCCCGGAGAAGTCCTGGAGGGAGCACCGCAGGGCAGGATGGGCTGCCAAGGGGAGGCTGGGATCATGCCAGGAGAAATGCATCTACAATCTAATATCTGCTGTGCTGCCTTTTAAAGGACAGGCTCTGCGGGATACGGTTCTTGATGAAATAGTGTTTGCGTTTTCCTGCAAGCAGCCCTTCATCCCTTCAGGAATCTGACTTTATTTTCATCAGCGGGACTATTTCTGTCTGCCAGCTAAGGCAGCTATCACCTAGCTCCCAAGAAGGAAGGAGTTTTGTGCTGGCCTCTGAGGATGTCAAAACCCCACACTGCATCTCTTGGACCTTCCCTGGGTTCTGCCGGCATCTCGGTTTTAGCTGTCCTGTCTCCATCCATGCTTCCCCCCTGCCCCCGCCCCCGCCCCCAGCTCCAAATTCTACTGCCTTTTCCCTGGGCCCCATGCTCACAGAAGGACAGCCTGGGTTGGGGGGAGGTCAGCAGAACTGCTCAAGAAAAGTGCAAGGTAGGGTCAAAAGCAAAATCCCTCCAGAACACTGAGAACAGGATTCTGACGGGGTCTGAAAAAAAGTCAAAGGACAACATGGAGTCCAGAGACAGGAGATGTGGGCTGAGGCCAAGTTGGAGGCCATTTAGGGTCTCCCTCCGCTTTCCTTTACCAAGGGACTACAGGTGGAGAACCACTCTGGGTCCCTTCAGACCCGGCAGGCTCTGATGATTGGCCCTCCTCCTTCCAGACGAGACTGAGGCCTAGAAGGCAGGCGTCCTGGCCTCTGTCAGCAAGTGCTCCCCTGGCACCGCTCAGCATGGGAGCCAGGCCGGCGCCAAGCCCAGGGCGCAAGGCAGAATGAGAGTCAACCCTGGCCTCAGGCAGCTCCAGGCCAGGCCGGACCCAGGCACAGGGCAGCACATGCCATGGCAGGGAGGTGTGGGTGCGATGGCAGTGTAAGGAATGGGGGATTTCACAGGAAAAGGGGCAGCAAACTGTACCAGAAGGAATGAGCACAGTCCTTCCTGCCAGGTGGAGAGACCCTGACCTGGGGCCAGGGGCACGAGGGAGCAGGAGACAGGCGGGGAGCAGGGTGGGGTGACCGAGCACCCTCTGACCACACCTGGGACTGTGGGCTTCGTCCTGGCGGCCCTGCTGTCTCCTCACGCCTTCTTCCCAACAGGAGCAGCATACACTGAAGTTCTGGAGACAAGGAGCACTCCTTAGAGTCTCTGGTGTCCCAGGACTTAGAGTCCCAGTGTCTGGGAGGTGAACGTGCCTCAGAGATCACCCAGTCTCGCAAGACTCCAAGAATTAATTGCATCTAAGTCGCCTGAGCTGGGGGCACTGAAATGGCAGCTGGGATGATGAGTGGGTCTACAGCCCTTGAGGCATTTGCTGAACCCCTTAGCCTGGACCTGCTGAGTGGAGCCTGGGAATTTGCATTAGCACAAGCCCATTCCCAGCCCCCGTTAGTGACTCTTACCATATAGTTTGAGAGTCTGCAACCTGGTCTATGCTTACTCTCTGTATCAGATCTCCTAGGCAACAGGCCTGGATGACACTGGAACATTTGGGCAACTTCAGGCAACAGGGAACCCCCTACTCCACAGCCAGGCAGCCTGCCCAATGCTGATGCCTCCAGTGATAAGGGCTTGCTTGCAGGGAGTGGAGGCTCTGCTCCCCACTAACTTCAGCCATTGTTCCTGCACCTCCACAATATGTCACCGAGAACCAGCAACATCTCTCACAGAGCCATGCAGCTCTGGAGGTGAAGGCTCCCACGTGTCCTCCAGTCTGAACATGCTGTCTCCTACGGCCAGACCCCGCCCCTTCCCAGCCGCCTCCCAGCCTGTGCCTTGATAGGTCCCTGCCAGGGAGGCCCAGCTCTGAGCTCCCCCAGGGCAGCGTCTGACCCGGTCAGAGAGCGACGGAGCCTGCACGTCACAGCCTAGACTCTAAGAAGGTCCTCGCATCTAGCTGGAGGAGCTGACCTCCCAGTGGCCGAGTGACTCACATCATGACTTAAACAATATTAGCCTCTCAACGCAGCAACCAGGAATCAAGAAGCCCGGCAAAAGGCAAAAGTTAAATTTAACTGATTTTGGCACCAGGCTGAATTTTCACCCCTCCGTCGCGTGAATCCCTATTTTTGTAGCACCAGGAAACAGAAACAACTGATTACACATTCCAGGCTGTCTCTGTCCAGCAAGCATTGTTCCCCCAAAGGGCAGCCAGAGCTCCTTTTCAATTACACAAATTACATGCATTTTCCCATTTGTGAAACTCTGTTTGGGAGCCCAGTTTTGAATAAGTTAAGGGATTCATTGAATCCCTTGAGTGAATGTAGGCCCACTCCTCCAGCCCTGCACCATCTCTAGAAGCCAGCTCAGCCTCTCAGAGGTGGGGAGGGGGCCGGGAGCCCCCCAGAGTCTGCCTTCCTGGAACGTGGAGGGAGGCAGAAGCTGCAAGGCTACTTCCTATCAAGATCCTGCTCTTTGCTGCTCCACTCCCTCGGCTGGCTCCACAGGCTGGGAGAAGTCTACTCTGCTGGGCTCAGCCTGGGATTCCGCCTCCGAGGTCCCCCGAGCTCTCCAGACTGCCAGGCACCATCCAGGTCCCTACCCCTGGGCACCCCGGTCCGTGTGCAGCTGGAGCCCTTGACCTTATGCAGCCTGACAGCAGATGTCTAGGGCAGTGGTGGGCCATGCCTGTCTGCAGCAATGCAGAGTGATCCTGTTGAGGTGGGGATCGAGCACCTGCATTTCCTCCCGCGTCCTCCGCCTCCCCACAGTCACATCCGCACTGGGAGGGGATCATGGCCGTGGGGATTTCAGGTTCCACAGCCTGTGCCCTGCACTTCGCTCAGTTCAGTGCTCACTGAGGACCTACTGGGTGCCAGGCCCTGTGCTAGGCACTGCGAACTGGGGGATGAAGAAAATGGGGGCCCCTTGCCCCTCAAGAAGCTTATACTCTAGCAGGGAACACCTGGATATAGAATAAACTATTACTCACAAAATGTAATTTCTTTAATGACCTAATCTGTGTGCAACAGAAGTGACACAGAACCATGTTTCCCGATCTTCTTTTCGCCATTACTCTCCCGAGAAGCCCCTGTAGACAGGTATTCCTAACCCTGCATCGCTCATGAAATTTTAATGCCACAGATACTATATATCTACTTATGTACTGCATGTATCTTTGTGCTTTGTACATAAAGAGAGCAGGATGTTTTGCCCCCTCCCCACAAGAACCAATTTACACTGGCTTGTGGGAGATGGCCTTCATAGAGCAGGCTTTACTGAGGAAGGAGCAATTAATTTACTTCCAGGGCTAGGGATGGGAGGCACAGAAGGAAAGGGATCAGGGAAGGCATCACAGAGGAAGAGGTACTTATCTGGGGTGTTGAAGGATGAGGTGGAGTTCCTCTGAACAGAGAAGGGACTCAGCATGAAGCCTCCTTTGCTGGGCAGCTTGAGCTCCTGCCTTCTTCCCAGAATCCCTCCTTCCCGTGGTAGTCAGCCTTCAAGATGGGCCCCAGTGATTTTCACCTCCCACTACTGCTTGTATAGTCCTCTCCCACACTAAATAAGCGCTAATTTGTATGACCAAGAGAATAAGGCATAAACGACAGTATGCAACTTCTGAAGCAAGGTCCTAAAAGACTTTTCCATCTCTGCCTTGGTCTCTAGATGAAACACCTTGGGGGAAGCCAACTATCATGCCATGAGGACACTCTAGCAGCCTTATGAAGAGCCTACAGGAGAGACACCGACTTGACCCCCAAGTGAGGGAGCTGCTGGGGGGGGGGGTGCTGATCCTCCAGCCCCAATCAAGCCCTCAGATGATGCTAGAGCCCAGTCTCCAAATCTTCCAGCTAGACCCCAAATATCATGGAGAAGACATAAGCCATTCTCTGGGTCTGAATTTCTGACCCAAGGAAATAATGCAATAATGATTGTTGTTTTCAGCCACTAAATCTGGGCATGATTCATTATGCAGTGGTAACTACCACAGTCCTGACTTCATCACCCTGTCTCCTGTCTTGTCAGCTTCTCCAAGCTGGAGGCCTTCCTTGCTTGTGCTGAGGCCAGGTCACTCTGGCCGGCAAGCCAGGCATTCCAAGGTTGTACTTGCTCCTCAGCTCCTCAGAGAATTCTGAGGGACAAACCATTCCAAGCGAGGCTATGAAAAGGTCCAGGAGCTCCCTGGATTCCTCTCTGGGTGGGCACTCTCCAGGGAGCTTGGCCTGCCATGTCTGAGCAAAATGTCCATCTACATACAGGTCTTTCCATCCTCTATCCCTGCCTTCCTCCCTCCATCCCTCTGATCATTCAACAGACATATAATAAGGTCTGTGGAGTGTTAAGCACCAGCAAAAACAGGAGGAACTCAGGCCCTGTTCTGTCCTTACGGAGCTTATAGCCCAGCTAAACATGCCCCCACATGTGCAAAGCCCGAAGAGAGGGACAGGCAGAGGGCATGACGGCTGGGCCATGTACATACTCTGCTGGAAGCAGATGCATGGAAGTGAGAAAAAGCAGATGCATGGAAGTGAGAAAAAGCAGATGCATGGAAGTGAGAAAAAGCATTCTCTACCTTAGAGAGTACAGTAAGGAAAGTCTTCTTGGAAGAGGCAGCATTTAAGCTGGGACATGGGGAGACACACTGAGCATGGGGAGAATGGGGCATTTCGGGGGAGTGGGAACAGTGTGGCAGGAAAGAGACCCAGGATGCTGAGGAGTTGAGGGACTCAACTCGGGGAGCAGAGGAGGCAGGGCAGGGGTAACGATACAAGGAACAGTTCGCGCTTAGGTTGTGCCAGGCCTGGTTTGAATCCCAATTCCATCCCCGAATCCATACAGCTGTCCTATGAAATCAGTCCTCTCACTCCCCTGATCCACAGGCGAGGGGCTGAGGCTCAGAGTGGCAGTGTCTGGCCCTGCTGCATAGGGGTGGAGTGTGGCTCTCAGTGCTCAGGAAAGGAAGCTCAAACACAGAGACAGTGACCTGACCAAGGTCTCACGGCTGTTTGCAGGCACCGCAGGGCTGGAAGCCAGGTGAGTGGTGTTGGGTCCCAGGCTCGTGTCTGGGTTTGCACCATAGCACACCAAGCTGCTCCTCTGGCCTCAGCTCCTGTTATATCTCACCCATATTCAGCGTGGCCTGCTCAGGCCACAGCGAATGACTCACTACTCCCCAGGCCCATGCACTCCCCCACCGCCTGCTTCTGAGCGCCCCGTGTCCTCTGCCAGCAATGCTCTCTCCACGGCTCCAGCTGTCTAGCATCCTCTCCTCCTTCCCAGCCAGTTCCACATCGCTCCTCTGGGAAGCCTTCCTTGCCCCTGGGCTGCGTTGGTGGCCCTCCCTGGGACCTCACCCCTTCCTCCTCCTACCTCAGCCACAGGTAGCTCTGGCCTCCCTCCGGGCTGTGAGGTCGGGGCTCTACCTGCAGCACCTCATGCGAGCAGGGCCAGACTCACTGAGCTCCTCAGTCAACAGGAGTGCGGGGAAAGCAGATTCTGCTGTGGTCAGGCTCCACTGGCCTCCTCATTCTCACCCCAGCTCCCCACTGACCACGTTCCCACCCCACTGCCTTGTTCTCAGCTCCCTGAAGGAGCCAAGTTCTTTCCCAGCACAGGTCATCTGCATCGACTACTCCATCCACCCCACCAGCTCCTTCTCACGTTTCATCTCCGGGTCTCAGCTCAAATGTTACCTCTGCCAAGGGGCACTTCCTGATGGCCTTGGGGCAGTCACCACCTGTCCCATCACCTTGCTTATTTCCATCCTGGCTGTTTCCTACCACAGTCTCAGCTCAAGACTCCCTGAGTTTAAATCCTTGCTTGGTCACCTAAGTGCTGAGGGTCCTTGAGCAAGTCACTAGGCCTCTGCGTGCCCAGGTTTTCTGATTTATAAAATGAGGATGATAATAGTGCCTACAGCACAGAGCGGGTATAAGGACTGAATCAATGCAAATAAGTGTTCAAACAGTGTCTGGTATGTTCTAAGTCTGGCACGCATATGACACAAGTGTTAGCTCTTAGTATGATGACTTGTTTACTTGCTCCCTGCCTGTCTCCCTCTTAGCATGTAGGCTCCGAAAGGGTAGGCACCCTGTCTGTCCTGTGGCTCCCCAGAGTCCTCCAAAATCCCAGGCACAGGATGAGCTGCCCATTCTATCTGTTGGATGGATGGATGGATGGATGGATGGCTGGCTGATGGCTGGCTGATGGCTGGCTGATGGCTGGCTGATGGCTGGATGGCTGAAGCAAAGACATGAACAGCCCTGCGTGGCTCACCCCTCCTCTGTCTACGCCCTTCTCTCTCCCTCACAGCTAGCACTAGTGAGTTGAGCCTACATCAGAGCGTGCACTCCCTGGCTGGATGGTGTATGACATTAGCCAGTGTAAAGAATCCTGGCCAGGAATCCCGGCAAAGGCTTGTGTGTGGGAAAAGGCAGTCTTGGTGGACAAGACCATGTCAGTGGAGGGGGGGACTTGGTAACGAGTAGGTAAAGGCCCATCTGATCAGGGAACAGTGAGAGCAGGGCTCAGAGGCCTGAACGTGCAAGATGCCTTTGGGGAAGGGTGGGTGGTTGGGAGGGGCTGAGGCATGGAGGGAGTGGTAGGGACAGGAGAGGACACTGGGCAGGCAGACTGGCTGGACACTGGTGACAGAGTCAGGCTAGGACATCACTGAAAGATTCCAAACATGCAGCGGAAGTGTTGGGGCTACCCCATAGAGACCCACCATGTGGGACGTGCCAGCACAGGCCTGGGGGTCAGGCCAGGAGGTGGGGTGGTGGGGGCTGGGCAATCAATCATCCAGGGAAGAGTCTGGGAGGTCTGAACCGGGCAACTTAGGAGTCATGTTGCACAAGGAACCATTCCTGCAAAATACTGATGGCCAAAGACAGTCCCCCAACCAAGGGTGACGTGGACCTTACCTGCACCAGATTCCAGCCTTGGAGGGACTCCGCGATGATGGATGTAACGGATGGACAGACTCCTCCAAACACCATCAAGTGGTTCGGCCCATATTTTATTGCATCGTAGAAGGCTTTCAACCCTTTTGCATTATCACACTGGAGAGCAACAGACAGAAAGAGAAGCCCGAATTAGAAACAGCTTTCCCCAGGGACAGGGGCCCAATGGTGGATTCACACAAACAAATTTCCTCATGGGAAACCTGCTGGGTTTCAGCTCCCCCCTTGGGAGGCCTCTCTCTAAGCCAGCCCCGAGCCCATGCTACAAGCTCAGCGAGTGTGATGTTGGTACCCCCCATCCTGGCTCTCTTCCCGCTGAGCACCCTCCCAATCCAGGACCTCTGGCTCTCTGGCTATCTCCTTACAGAGCACACTGAGGAAAGGGCCCCCCAATGCTTCAACTCTGGGGTCTCCCCCTTCCTGGAGTCATTTACATGTTAAAAGAGGACAAATCCACACCCATTAGAATGGCTATTATCAAAAAAGCACAAAATGGTAAGTGTTGGCAAGGATGTGGAGAAATTGGAATGCTGGTGCACTGCTGGTGGGAATGTACAATGTGCAATGGCAGGAGGAAACAGTACTGCCAGGCCTAAAAAGTTAACCAGGATTACTGTACAAGCCGGCATTCCATTGCTGGGTAGATAGCCCCAAGACCTGGGAGCAGGGACTCCAAGAGGTATCTGCACACCCATGTTCAGAGCAGCACTGTTCACAATAGCCAAAAGGGAAAAACAACCCAAATATTCATCAAGAGATGAAGGGATAAACAAAATGCACATATACCCACAACGGAGTATTTTTCAGCCTTAAAAAGGAAGGAAATTCTGACACGCACAACAACACGGATGAATCTTGATGACATTAAGCTAAGTGAAATAAGCCAGATGCAAAAGGACAGCTATTGTAGGATTCCACTTAGATGAGGTCTCTAGAGGAGTCAAATTCATAAAGACAAAGCAGAATGGTGGCTGGTGGCTGCCAGGGGCCGGGGAAGAAGGGAACGGGGAGTCAGTGTTTAATGGGGACAGAGTGTCAGTTTGGGAGGATGGAAACATTCTGGAGATGGACAGTGGTGATGGTCGCACAGCCTATGGGAATGTACCTAATGCCAGTCCACTGTGCACTTAACAAATGGTTAAAATGGTAAATTTTATGTTATGCATATTTTATCACAATAAAAAAAGAAGGAAGAAGAGGAGGAGAAAGAAGGGGAGGAAGAAAAGGGAGAGGAGGAGAATCTAGAGGGAAGAACCATACACGTTGGACCCAGCCCCCTGCCCAGGAGCTCACATCCTAGAGAGGAAAACAGCCCTAAAACAGATTCCGGCAATCCAGTATGGAAAGGAACAAGAACAAATGTCCTCAAACGTTGGGAGTCCGTTCGGACTCACTCCCACCACCACCTCCGTCATTCAAGCCGTGTGGTCATCTCCTCCCTGCACAGAGGGACTGGTGCCTAGCTGGGCTTCTCCCTTCCCCGGGCACCCAGGTGAGCCTGCTCACCACCCAGCCGTCATCGGAGGTTCTTTGTAAAACATAAACCAGTCCTTCTGACTGTCCTGCTTCCCGTGCGCTTAAAGCCCAACCTCTTAGAATGTAATTCTCAAAAGGTTAAAAACATAATTCTCATGAAAATTGATAGTGGGTACGTGTCAACCTTTTATTTAACTCATTAATAAGGGGATCTGCAGGATGACAAAGTGGATTCAAAAGGAAACCTGAGAGACTGGGATCTTTATAGTGAATGGAAAAGTAAGAAATAAGGTAAGATTACCAAATTAGATACAAAACTGGTTAATGTCCCATAGGGCAATAAAAATAACCTGTGGGGACAGGAAAGAAAATCACTGCAGACTGGCACATCTTGTCAGTTGTAGAGAATTGTAAGGTGTCTGGGGCTTAAACTCCCCCAGTCAGATGACTCAGGCAGGGCAGCTAGAAAAGGCTCTAAGTGTTAGGCTAACTGGTTACATAATAACTATTTTGTATTATTTACAAGTTTGGTACCAGGGTCTGAACCCTCCCTGTCATAATGGATACAAGAAGCCACAAGGTCCAACGCTGCCTCCCACTCTAACCTGATTTCCCTCTACTCTCTCCCTTACTCACCAAGTACAGCTCGCCCAGCCTCCTTTCTGCTCCTTGAAATGGAAAGCAATTTCCTCCCTGCCTCTGGGCCTTTGCACTTGCTGTTTTCTTTGCCAAGAACAATATTCACTTGGTTCTTGGCATGGTTCACTCCGTCTCATCTCGGAGTCTCGGCATAGCTGTTACCCCCTCAGTGAGGTTATCACTGTCCCCCTATCCAAAATGTCCCCCACCCTAACATGCCACATTATGTACTGCCCTAAGGCAGTTCTTAAAATTATCTGAAATCTTGTCTATTTTTTTGTTGCCTGTAGATTGACTGACCTCCCAACTAGAACGTAAGTCCCCGAAGACAAAGATTTTTGTCACTGTTTTCACAGCCGATTCCCCCAGAGCTTATAGGGACCTCAGTAAGGGCCCCGCCAGTTCGTGAAGTAGCCCTCTGACGTTCTCCCTCTACCTGCTCTCTCTCTTCTTCTATGTCCACATCTCTCTGCTTATTTTTGTCTTCCTCTCCATTCAGTGTCCTCCTCTTCCTTTCTGCTCCCTCTGCCTTCCCCTTAAATGACCATAATTTGGGACCAGAGTGGGTTAGTACTTGCAGCTCCGTCCTCATTTGAGAGACTCTGACCCACAGTGGGTGCTGACAGAGATAGAAACACAAGAGTAAGTGGTGGCCGGCCTCAGAGAGCCCACTGTCCAGCAGTGAGACAGCACAGGGGTGGCCACGCCACATGGGGCACAGTGGTCATGCAGGGGGGAGGGGGGAGGGGCAGAGCCCAGCTGTAGACACCCTGGGGGATGGCAGCAAAGGGCCCTGGGGGAAAGGCTAAGGGGCCAAGCGAGGGTGTTGGATTGCGGCCCGCAGAGATTTGGGGAATAATGCCATTTTAAAATTTGAATTTAATTTTTAAAATGACCATTTTTTTTTTTTTTTTTGCCAAGAAAGAAAGAATGAGAAAACAAAAGGTGGGAAGGAAGGGGAGAGGGAAAGAAGATTAAGTTCTTATTGCTTCCTGGGGCCCTCTATTAATTGTCCCTGTTCCTTGACTGAAAGCAACACTCTCCACCCTCCCTAGAACATAGCAGATACAACAGAGCAGGTCATGTTTTAATTGTTTCTACCATGATATACTGAATCATTTCCCATTTTAATACATTCCTGTAATGATTTTAGCTTGTTTTCTAATCTGTAGCTAATGACAATGATAATATAGTACCACAAGATTTATAATCAAAGTTGCATTAAAATAATATTAGCAACAACGAACTTATTAATACTTGTTTGCTCTGCAAACATTTCCCCAGCACCTTGTCTGAGCAAGATTCTGTAACAATGATGATGTCCTGACTTCTCACAAATGCATAACTTCTGAATGTCAACTCAAGAATAGGAGAATATTTGACAACCAGTATTTGAACTGGAAGAACCTTCTTATGTTTGCAAATGTTCATCTGACTCTGTTTTCACCAGGCTGGGTGTGGAAGGCAGAATTTTGGCCCCCATGACCTGTGCCCTTTGATCTTACTCTCATGAATATGTTACAGGCAAAATCTTTGCAGATATCATTAAGGTTTCTTATCAGCTGACCTTAAAGAATTTTCCAGGTGATCCACGTAATCACACAAGCCCTGAAAAGCAGAGATCTTTTCTGTTGGTAGCAGGAGTGAAATCAGAGATTCCAAGCGTGAGATACATTCAGTGTGCCTATTGGCTCGAAGATGAAGGGGACCACCGGTCAAGGAAATGGGGGCCTCAGTCCTACAATCAAAAAGACCTGGCTCTTCCCCAGGTGACCCTCCAGTTAAGAACCCTGCCCAGCTGACACCTTGGTTTTCGACCTTGTGAAGCCCTGAGCAGAGGTACCAACACAACCACGCAGTGCCCGGACTTCTGGCCCCTGGGCTGTAAGCTGATCCATGCGTGGTTGTGGCGTAAACCACAAAATCCGTGGTCATCTGTTACAGTAGCAACAGAAAACTAACACGGTGAAGTAAAACGAGAAAAGTAAGAATTATATAGTGAGGTTTTCCTTAAAGTGTATTCCATTTTTAAAACTATCCTTAATTTATAGATACTTCCTAGTTTGTATGATGTTAAAATGTTTTTCTGTTATAAAATTACAGATGACAGAAGGGTTTTGTTTTTAATGTCCTGATGTGACAAAATAAAGTTTTTAAAAAGATTTTATTTATTTATTTGAGAGAGATAGAGAGAGAGAGCATGAGCAGATGGAGGGGCAGAGGGACAGGAAGAAGCAGGCTCCCCACTGAGCAGGGAGCCCAACGCGAGGCTCAATCCCAGGACCCCAAAGGCAGATGCTTAACCGACTGAGCCACTTGGGCGCCCCCAAAATAAAGTGGTTTTTTTAAATCTAAATTTTTCTTCCATGCCCCTCTCCCCACTGCGCTCTAACTTTAGCTTTTACTGATATGTGAAATCCAAACACGTGGGCATCGCTCATCTAGCCAGCCCAGACTTTCATTTTCAGATCTACACGAAGAACCAGAGGAGGGAGAGGGTTTGTCACTGTGCTGTCAGGATTAGGGGAGGGATTTCACGATTCCCAGTTCAGAGCTTTCTCAATAATCTGGAGAACTCAGCTCATCAGGCAAAGGAGATGTTAAAGCCAGCAGTGCTCGAGAAAGGGCCATTTTCCCCAGGACAATTCTTCAAGCCCAGGCCTCCTCCCGATCAGCGTTGCGGACCTGAAGCAGGTTAGGTCACCTCCTGGGCACTGAGCACACTCCCTCAGCTCCCTACAGAGAACACTTTGACAGTGACTACCAAATAAAAATCACATGGATATATCTGTCCCATTTTAGCTGCATTCTCCCTCATCCTCATTTCTGATACTGTACCTTCTTGCCTGGTACCAATAGTGGCCTAGTTAGAGGGACTTTCCAGGTGACCAAAGCTGAATCTTTGTGGCTGGACCAGCTTGGAGGTTGTCAAGTTCAGCCCCTCCGGGGCCTAGGACCCACAAGAGATATTGTGGAGCCAGCAAGGGGGCCTCCAGTCTCCTTGCCCTCGCTTCAGCCAGCAGTTCTCCTTGTATCTATGCTGTCTTCAGCATCAAGGTACCATGTGATGCTTTATTTGAGAAGGGGATTCTATTGCTAGCAGCATAAAATGCCTGGAAACCAGGAAGGGGAGGACCCCCGAGGTCCTTGCCCTTGCATGATTTTTCTCTTTGGCCTAGGGAAGGGCAGGCGAGTGCCCGAAGGCGAGGCCGGATGAACCAGTCACTTGAGCATACTCCCTCAAAGTTAATCCACTGAACACCAGTTTGCCTGATGATCAATTCACCAAATCACTGGGGGAATTTCTCTAAGTTTGAGTTTCCTGAGGGACTCCTCGCAGACACTTCACATGGCCATTTCAAGAGGATTCATCCTTCTGGCTCCGGTGAAAGTCAATTTCACCTGTATTTCACATTTCAGTCCTTCCTAAAGGCCGCACTCAGAGACGTTCCCCTCATGCCTGTTTATTATCATCCTCTTCCTGCGGACTTCAGACCCACCCTTGCATGAGCCAGGGAGATGCTAAAGCTTCTCTACTCCCCCCACTTAAGGTGTCTGTCAGACGGCTTTTAGTGAGCCAGTCACTGGGCAAAACTATCATCCTGAGAAATTGTTTATGGCAAGTTGTCTTTGAGCACTTTGGCTTTTGATGAATTGCTCTCAGAGCCCCTATAAGGGGGTTCTTGTGTCCTGAAAGAAAGCTATGGGTTTTATCATGTTCTCCGACGTCCCCACCTATCCGACTAGAACCCTCCCACCTGCTCAAATCCTCATGCAGTAGTTCAAAGCTTATCGAGAGGTCACAGCCTCTGATCTGCAGTTTTGTGACTTGGACATGGGCTCTGGCACACAGTAGGCCCTCAGCAACTGTTGCTTCCCCTGCCCCCACTCCCCTTTCCTCTCCAGTATGTTTCCTCTTTGCCCTCCACGGACTCCACACCTACAGCAGCTACGGTCACTGCCCCGATTTCATTCCCAATGGCTCTTCCTTCCTGGTAAGGACACACTTGTCACAGAAAAGTCATAATTGGCACATATAGGCTCTTAAAATTCATCACCTATAAATGGGAATAGATCCAAAAGCCATGCAAATCCATTTTTTAATGAAAAAGTAGAACCCTGGAATACATTCCATTTTTCATTTAAATCTAATTTTTAAAGAACTAAAATACCTTTTTTTGACTTAAAAATTTCAAAGCAAATGTTGCTGAGAGTTAAAATATAAAAATGCCAAGAAAATGTCAGAGTTAATAACGACCAATTTGAAACTGAGAATCATCACTCTGTACAGAATTTCAGACTTGAAGAAGAATTTAAACACTGATGTGTCCAACCTGCCCCAGATACAAAGTCCTCCCCTGCGTCCCCTGCTCCAGGAGCAGTCAGCATCTGCTTACATCCCTCCAGTGGCAGGAGTCTCACTCCCTCACCAGGGAGCTAAGTTGTCCTTGGCCAGCTATGCTTCTTAGAAACTCTTAAAAATCATCCTCCTTTTGTATTTCTCTTTCAAGTTCTCATTCAAGAGCGAAGGTCAGCAAACTTTTCCTGTAAAGGGCCAGGAAGTAAATATTTTAGGCTTTGGGGACCATATGCATATGGTGTCTGTTGCAACTTGTCAACCCCTTGTAGCACAGAAGCAGCCACAGACAATACATAAACAAATGAACGTGGCTGCATTCCAATAAAATTGTATTTACCAAAATAGGCAGCAGTCAGATTTGGGCCATGGGCCATAGTTTGCCCACCCCTGCTCCAGAGCGTTTTAGAATACGTAGTCTTCTGTTCCCACGAGAGCCCTCCAGACACCTAAACTCAGGCAGCCTGACTTGACTCCAGGAGAACTTTCAGGCCAAACGACCCTTCGCTCTTCTAATCATCCCCATATGATATGGTGTCACACCCTTTCCATCTGTGGTCACCCTCTGGAAAGGCTTCAGAGGACAGACATTTCTAGGATGCATCCCCCAAATATCTCCATCTGCCCCACACAGAAAAGGGACATGAGCTAACATGCATCACGAACTCACTACGTGTTTGGCACAGTACTAAGAACTTCATGTAAATTATCCTATTCATTACAATACTGTTACAAGGTAGGTATACTATTATTATTTCCACCCTTACAAGGAAGGATATTGAGCTCCAGAGAAGTTAAATAACTTGTCCAAGGTCACATAAATGGTGAGGATTCTATCCCAAGCAGTGTCACTTCAGAGCACTGTTTTATTTTAAATAAGAATATGTTATTATGAAATATTTCACTTGTAGAAAAGAACATACCATATACATACAACTTACAAAAATATGAAAAATAGTCATACAAACCTACAGTATACCCAACACCCAGCTTGTGTGGAAGCCTCTGTGTGGCCACCCTGCGTATCCCCCTCCTTCACCCAGGGGGCACCCCTAGACTGGATTTATCCTTCCTTGCTCTTTTTTTTTTTTTTTTTAGATTTTATTTATTTATTTGAGAGAGAGAGAGAGCATAAGCTGGGGGAGAGGGAGAAGGAGAAGCAGGCTCCCCGCTGAGCAGGGAGCCTGATGCAGGGCTCGAACCCAGGACACTGGGATCAAGACCTGAGCCAAAGGCAGACGCTCAACCAACTGAGCCACCCAGGCGCCCCTTCCTTGCTCTTCTTTATTATTTTTTTACTTGTCTATGTTTCCTAAACACTATATCATGTAATTTTACTTGTTTTTTAATGTATATATATGTAGAATCACGCTGTATATTTTGTCTGAAACTTGAACTGAAAATCTCTTTATGGCTTCGCATTATTTGTGAGACGTTTGTTGCTGAACATGGCAGCAGTTCATTCATTTTCAGGGCTGTGTAGTATTTCAGGGTAGGAATATTCCATGGTTTATTTGTTCCTTGCCCTGTTGATGGACATCTGGATTGTTTCCAGTATTTTGTTTGGTTGCTGTTGTAAATAAGACGGTTGAAAATTTCTATATGTGTTCCCTAGCACATACGTGCAGAGCTCCTCTAGCATCTAAACCTGGAAATGGAATTGTTAAATCACAGGATTTCCCACATTTTTCAAAGTGGTTTTATCCATTGACTCTCCCACTGTCAGTGTTTGGAAGGTCTCACCACTCCACATCCCTACCAACTTTAATTTTTGCCAATCTTGTGAGTATTGATGTCATTTCAATTTGTTCCTGATGATTAGAGGATAAGCCATCTTTTCATCTGTTTATAGGTGTTTTGTTTCTTCTTTGGGACTAGTGACTTTGTCTGTTCTTCTATTGGGTTGTGTTTTCCTTATTGATTTGTTCAGAGCAAGCCTAGACACAATGCTAAACTGAACGAAATGATCACCTCCCGCATTCTGAGCAAGGACCTCTATTAATGCGACCTTAGAATGCAGTCCTTATATTTGGCACCTACTTCACACAGATCTTACTGTCGGTAAAATCTACTAAATCAGCACACATAATCTTGGTAATAAAACTCCTATGAAACTTTCTTGTTGTGAGGGGAGGAAAGAATAAGACTACTTGATGAGAAATGTAGCCAACCAACATGACTCAAAACACAGATCTCAGGAATGGAGGCTTGTGGTTAAAAAGGAGCAATCGTGAGTACTGCACCCATTTCACACGAAACAACCGCAAAGTAAAGACAATAACATAACATAAAACTCAGAAAGAGGAGGAGGGGAAAAGGAGTTGTAGGACTGCAAATTTCCTCTTCTTCCACAGGAAAACTTGGATCGATACCATCTAAAATTGAAAACTGGAGTTTAAAAGCCAGGACTCAAACCTCACTGCTTTTCATTGTCTTTTATTACCCTTGATATTTTAGAAACCAGGACTGTCTTTAGTGAAGGCAAAATTGTTTAATGTGGAGTAATTATATTTCCTTATTTTCTTCTGTGGCATTAAAAAAAATTTAACATCAGTTTTAAACAGCATGTAATAATGATCTCATTTTATAAAATGATTTCTGTCCATCTTTTTCTGTATAACATATGCATAGCGACACGTCTGGAATGAGACTCATCTAATGTTAAAAATGGTGAGATTTTGAATGGTTTTTTTTTACTTTCTTCTTTGTACCTATTTGTTTTACTCAAAAAAAATTTTTTTTCAAGATTTTATTTATTTATTTGACAGAGAGAGACAGCCAGAGAGAGAGGGAACACAAGCAGGGGGAGTGGGAGAGGAAGAAGCAGACTCCCAGCAGAGGAGCCTGATGTGGGGCTCGATCCCAGAACGCTGGGATCACGCCCTGAGCTGAAGGCAGACGCTTAATGACTGAGCCACCCAGGCGCCCCTCAAAATTTTTTTTAAATGCACGCATTATTTTTACAAAGACAGGAGGTCATTTTTAAACCACTAAGCTTCTCACACCCAGTATGCTTTCGCAACCATGTTAAATCTTTCTTGTTCTGTTCTTCTGGGGTTGACTTTCTGAGCTGAAGAACAGGACTTCACATTTCTTATCGCTAAATCATGTTTAAAATTAGCCCAGCATCACAGCCAACTGAATTAAACACTATCTTGTTTTTCCATGGAAATTCATTCATTCAGACACTTTCTGAGCCTGTATTAAGTGCTAGGAGAAACGAATAGGTCTCCGTGACACACAAAATTCCTCGAACAAAGTAGATACTCAAGAAACATTGACATTTAAGTTTAGAAACATTAGGAGTAATAGTAATAACACAGCTTTCATTTGTACCAGGTACTATTCTCATTTCTTTATATGTATTCACACACTTAATCCTCACAACAACCCTGTGAAGTATGTCCTTTCATTATTCATATTTTAGTAGACGAATCAATTGAGGGTCAGAGAGGTGAGTCATTTGCACCAAGTAGCACACAGCGAGGAAGAGGCAGAGCCGGGATATGGACGCCAGGGTATCTGTGTTCTGTTTTTCTCCCCAGGCACGTAGCAAAACTACATTCCGCAGCCTTCCTTGCAATCACGTGTGACCACTGAGCTTTGGGCAATGGCAGGTGAGTGAGGTGATGTGCGCTCTCCCCGGGACTGGCCTATGAAGCTTCCCCATAGGTGCTCTGAGCTCTTTGTTCCTTCTACAGTGTGGGTGGGGAAGACTCCATGGTCCTAGAAGTTAGAAGTGGTGGAGCTCCCCAGCCCCGAATACCTGTGGTCATCACAGAAGGGCACTGCCACTTCAAGAGAAACTGTCAGAAGGAGGACAGTCTCAAGAGCCGACAGCCTCCGGGAGCCGTGCCCTTGGGGTATGCCCCACTCCTGCCAGGCAACCCAACCCTTGACAAAGCAGGTGGTGGAACTGGGGCTCACCGTTTCTGGCCAGCACAAGTCTAAAGAGCACGCAAGCTTGGAGTCCCTGGCCTGGCTGGAACTTTCTCAGAGCTTCAACGCTTCCTGTACCTCTTCCTCCCCACCCTGGTTCCTCCCTGTCCCACTCTTCACGGGGGGTCAGACCTGCCCCCAGTAAGAAGACCTGTCCCACCTTCCTCTGCTCCCTTCCCCCCCACCACCCCGTAACTTTCCCAGTGCACCACGGATTCCATCTGGGCACCTGCTTCCCAGAGGGGCCCAACTAACATGCCCCACCAACCTGTACTTGACTATGACATGAGCAAGAAATCACCTTGGTATAGGAAACCGATGGCATAGAGGACTGGCTGTTACTGCAATTAGACAGCATCAACTGATAAACATTCCCAACCATCCGCTGGAAAAATTTTGAAATGTAAGAAACCAAAACACCTGGAAAACTATTAGAGAGAGGCGAACTTTAAAGAGAGACAAAAAAGAAGATGACAGGAAAAAGCAGAAAGAAAGCGTGCTGTCCATTTACAATATGTCCCCTATCATGCAGGAGATGGATGTCAAACCAGAACTAAAGAGACATAAGCAGCGACAGCTCAGATTTGCTGCACTGGGCTGTCTTGGTCCCCCCGCCCCCCATGCTCAGCAAAGGGCCTGGTTCCAAACAGGTGTTTGACACAGACTGGCTGGGGATACTGTGCTGCGTGGTGGATGTGGTCCCCGCGGGTGGATACAGCCTGAAAGAAGAGTAGTCATACCCGCATCTCTGTCCCAAAGAGCTTATTAACTCCAGCCATCTTGAGTTTTTCACACCCTTTCCTTGGGGTGATGGACAGACCATCTGCTTCTCAAAGCCTTCAGAGAGCCAGACTGTCCATCTTGAATCCTGAGAAAAACTGGCATTTCTGTTTCTCCCTGAAGTTGTCACTCTGCATTCTCGGCCAGCTGCAGACTGTTATTTGAGGATGATGGGGCCGTGGCACACGCCCCTCCTCTGCATGGGGAAAGCCATCTACCCAGATCACAAAATGTTTTTCAGACTGGTGGATACAAACTGCGTTCTTGGTTAGCTCTCCGTAAGTACCTCGCATAGGCAGGTGTGACATTCTTCAAAGTCAGCGTCATGAACGTGAAGCATAGGCCGGCTGCCTGTCAGGAGGGGCGAGGGGGAGGGGGCGGCAGCGGTGGTGGTGCTCCTTCCCAGAGGTTCGCACAAATATCACAACTTGGCGGCCCTTCCCCTGGGGCTGGGGGCCCAGGTCACCTGCTGAAGAGGGACCGCATGCTGGTGGCGAGCCACCAAGCCATCTTTGTCCCTCCCGCCCCACATATGCCTCCACCATGTACTTCTCGGAGGAGTGCCCTGGCCTGCCACTTGCTGAGGGAGGGCGGGAGGTGTGAGGGGGTAAGACTTGGTCCCTGCCCTCGGGGACGTGCGTCTAGAGGAGGTGAGAGCCACAGGAACAATTCGGTAAAATGTGCGGGGCACAGCGGAGGTGTAGAGCAGTCACGGGGCACTCCTTTGCTCCGGTAATACTCATGGGGGCTGATGAAGAGCCAAGCCCATGGTAGGCACCGGGGCTGCTCTTGGCCACCAGGGAGTGAGCAAAGAGACAGAAAAAGAAAGCTGGAACACAAGGCCAGATAAAAGTCTGACCACGGTAGAGACACAAGTCGTGTGAAAAGGAAGGTATCTTCAAGTCACGCTGACATAGTCTGCCCAGACTTCTTGGAGGAGGTGCCTTCAGGCTGAGCCTTGAAATGTGTAGAAGGGACAGAGGTGACGGGTAGGCAAGGTGGGCTGAGACCGAGCGTGAGCCAAGGCCCGGGATGGAGAAGTGCCAGCCGACAGGAGAAGTGGAACATTTGCTTCTGGGGCAGGAGCACAGGCTGCAGAAGGGATGGGTGGGGTGAGCTGGTGCCCTGGGGAAGCCCTGACACCAGGCAGGGCGCGCTTTCTTTCCTCTGGGCAGCAGGAAGACGGCAGAATTTTAATCAGGGGAGTGCTGAGATGGAAGCTGGCTTTACACAGAGGCCTCTGCAGGCTGGTGTAGAGGAAGGAGGCCCCGGGGAGGGGAAAGGAGGTTAGCTGGGAGGGGGTGGCCATGGCCCAGATGTGAGGTCTGATGAGTAATCTGGTCCAGCACCCCTGGAAAAAACACACACCCAGAGTAGAGCTCACTTGTCAGACTGGTCTGAGGCTTGGGTTTGACCAGCACCTGAGACATCAATAGGACCCCGTCCAATGGGTCAATCTCAACAGGCTCCTTAATGGGACCCAGTGGTGGGGAAGAGCAAGGAGGAAAAAGAATGAAAAAAGAATAAACCCAGCTCTGTCAACCACAGGTTTCAGTCCTGCACAGGGTGGGGCCAGGCCTGCCACTGCCTCGCCCTGTGACCTCCTCTTCACTGACTTTCACTTATAAAAAACGAGAAAGTCAAGTTGGCAGATTTATCAGTTGGGACAGGTTAGGCTCTGCTGTGGCAACAACCATGCCCAAATCTCAAAGCAATACCCCCAAATCTCAATGGGGCATTCCAGAAAAATTGATTTCTCTCTCACTTGAGGGGGGGCTCGATGCATCACAGTAACTCAGGGGTCCAAACTGATGGAACAACCACCATCTAAATGCTGCCAGCTGCCAAGGAGAAGGAAAAGAACATTCTCCAGAGACTCAACCAGCAATTAAATGGAACTCATTGGCCGGCTTGACCCAAGAAAGTCCTAGGGACCAAGTGCAACCTGGCCAGCAGGAGAGGGGGACTAGGTATCAGGGAGCGACAAATGACTGCCACGGTTCATCTCTTCGATTCCTTCACACCCTAACAATCTGTGTTTTGGTTCATGCTCAAGGCCAGATTTGGGTTCAATTTATACATATCAAACTAACATTTCTTCAGCACTGACTTACACGCCAGGCATCATGCTAAATTCTTTACGTGCATGATCTCTTCCACCTTTCATAATGGATCTCATTTAATATTTGCAATGACCCTATGGAAAGGATACCAACATTATGCCTGACTTAACGGAGGAGAAAATACAAGTTCAGAGAGCTTCACTGACAAGCTTGAGGTCACAGGACTAGTTAAGTCCTGATCCCGGGACTTGTAACCAGGACATAATGCTCCAAACCCTGCCTCTGCCTCTGCCTCTTACCATCCGAGCCATCCAGAAATGGGGTAAAATGTCTGGTAAGACAGTGGGCTGCCTGTCACTGTGGGTGTTCAGGCAGAAGCCTGCAGGAGGAGGCTGTAGAAAGGATTATTTCATCGAGTAAAGGACTAAATTAGTAAAAGACTCTAATCCTGAAATTCCCTGGGGAGAGACAAGGAGACAGGGAAAGCGGGATCAGTCTTGGGAAGAGCAAGTGGTTCTCTGGGTTGCAGCACTCCATGGGAGGATGAAAGAAATGAGAGATGGGTTGAAAGGGGGGTTGAGCCCCCACATATGGGGCTGCACCCTATTCTGGGGGCCCCAGGAAGCTTTTGCTTTGTTTTGTTTTTTAAACATTTTCATCTTTTTTAAGTGTACAATTCAGTGGCATTAAGTGTACCCACAATGTGGTGTGACAAACATCAGCACCTATTTCCAGAATGTTTGCATCATGGCAAACAGAAAAGCTCTTACCTATTAAACCCAGGGGCGTTCTTAAAAGGGCTTAACCTGATAACAACATCACCAGAGCTGAGCCGGGAAGACATCCGTTCCCGTCACTTGAAGGACGTGACTTGAAGGCAGAGAGGCTGGGCAAGGGGATGGCTCATGAGGCCAGCGTGGGGGTCCAGGCAGGAGATGGCAGGAGCAGAGGCTGGGTGGTAACAGGAGTAGAGGGCAGGGTCAGACGCAGAAAGCAGAGAAAGGGAAACCCCAGAGGGAGAAAGGAGTCCCAGCTTCCTACAGGCCCCTGTGCGCCCTGGGCCACCAGGAAGTGAGCTGGAGGAGCCAGGAGAAGATGTGGGGCCCTGGGGATGCTGCCGAGTCCAGCGCTGGACTAAACGCAGGTTAGGGGCTGGCCGGCTGCCCGCTCCACCGACTTTCCCTGGGGAGCCACATCCTAGCCCGGCAGTCCTTCCTGGGACACCGGCCAGAGCTGTCCCTCTGGCACCCCCAGAGGTCTGTGGCCTGAGCTGAAACCCCTACTGGATGCCCGCTCAGAGGTGAGTGGTAACTGCAGGCCCGGCGGGATCATCACCCCCTAAGCCCACAGCCACACGCATCACTCAGGAGACCCGTTCTCTGTCAGCAGCAGCTCAGCCGGAGTTAATTACATGCCTCTCCTGTCCTCCAGCTGGGGACGTGGCGGTCACTCCCCCGCCTGACGGATAGAGGCTGGGCCTCTGTCACACACCACCGTGACCAGGGGACTCTACTCAGGGACTTTCCAACCCCTCAGTCCTGTCACACATCCTTCCACCTCGCTGCAGGAACCCGTCTCCAGAGTTCCTTTCTGGAGGCGATTTCCCCAACGCCTCCACACTCTGGGCCAGCTCCCCCAGCTCCCCTGCCATGGCCACCTGACTCCACAGGTGCAGTGCTGACCTCACAGGGAAGTTGACTTCAGGGGTCCTCTTTGCACAGGCAGCTTTGGGCCTAGCTGTGTCCCCATCTCAACACTTTGTTCCCATACCCCAGCTTCTCCATGTTTGAAGTCCTAACACACGTTCCCAGGTCTGCATCCCTACGACCCGCTCCTTGCCTGCCCCCACCCCATGGCAGAGATCCTGCTAAGTGGTCTCCAAGCCCACATGGCCCTGCCTGCCCAGACTGCAGCGCTTGGGGCTGCCCCTGGACTCTGAAGGAGGACCTTCTCCCTGCCTACAGAAAGCATGCAAAGGGCTTTCAGCTAGAAGGCTCGCTGGAAAGACAGCCCAGAAAACAGACAACACCAAGTACTGAGAAGGGAGCCAGGGAGGCTCTGGGAGAAGGAATTCTTTTGAGGAGCAGGACAGGGAGGAAGTGCTGGTGGGGGCTGGTGGGAGGCTCCAGAAGGGGGATTCATTTGAGGGGTGGGTCCCCAGGGAAGGCTCCTGTGGATCTTGGGGCAGCAGTGTGGGATCAGTGCATTTAGGAGTATGATCCACTCAGGAAGCCCCTTTCTGCAAGACCTCTGACCAGGTGGCTGACAAAGCTCCAAGAGCAGCAGCCTTTGGAAGGCCAGGGGCAGGTGCAGGCCCTTGGAGGGCAGCCCTTCCCACCCGGGGTGGGGAGCTCACACCCCTGCACCTCCCTTCTTTGTGAAACAGGTAAGCAATGCCGAGGAGGCCTAACCCTTGGGCACGTATGGGGCTACATGGCGCGAAGCCCTTCGCTAGCTAGTAAGGCTATGTTTATCAGTTCGATCATTAGGCATTTACTAAGCATCTCCTGCAAGCCATGCTTTGTGCCAGGCACTGGGAAAACAGACAGGAACAAGGCAGAGCCTATTCTTTAAAGCTCCCAGGCTAGTGGGGATGAGAAGCCAGGCAGCAATCACAGCAGGGGACAGGAAAGCATGCTATGAGAAGGGCTGCAGTGGGGGCCTCAAAGAGGCCACAGACCCCGGGATCAAGAATCAGGGTAGGTGTCCTGCAGGAGGAGGCACTTCTGCTGGTCTTGAAACACAAGGAGAAATTAGCCAGATGGAGAGGGCAAAGGAGGGTGGCCCACAGTGAGAAGAGTGTTCACTCATTCACTCTACGTGAATTTATTGAGCAGCTACTATGTGTCAGGCACTGTGACAGGTGGCAGGGACACAGCAGGGAACAAAATCCCCACCCCTAGACAGCTTCTATTCCAGCCATCCCAGTCGGGGGAGGAGAGAATAAATAAGTAGGATAAATAAAATATTAGCATTAGATAGCACAGCAATAAGTAAAATGTGTTATATGGTGAGGAGTGCTAAAAGGAAAAATGCGGTGGGGGGACAGGTTGTGTGGGGTGGCGGTGGGGAAGGAATGAACTGAGTCCTCTAATTCCCTTTCAGCAATGACTGACACCCAGATGAGAACACGGGGAGCGCAGAGGAGGTGAGAGGGTGTGCAGGACAGGGGTGTCATGGGAAGCATGGGAGGCCAGTTTGGGGGGGGGGGTGCAGCAGAGGGCAGACCCCGGAGAGCATCATGGGGAATGAGTCACAGGAATCTTAATTATCATTAAACCAGCACCACTGCTATTGTTCCTAATGTACTACTTAAGGTCAAAGCAACTAAGAACTGTAAAAATTTGGGAAAAGTTCCCCTCCAATGTCAGAAGCATCCAAGCCTTGCCAATGAAAACAGCCACTCAGAATCTAGCATCTGAGGGATTGAAAACCCTCTAGATGGTCTCACCCCAGGCTTGGGTGACGTGCCAGAGGCAGGACAGCACAGGAGGTGATGGAAACACAGGTGGGAAGACCACTGGGCTGGAGGAAGGGTCTTTGAGCCCTGGACCCAGGGCCCGGGGTTCCAAAAGCAGTGTGTCTGCCAAACTAGGGGCCACGGCCCAGTCCCCATCTTCTGCCAACTCCTGGCTGCTGCCTGCTGAGCAGGTCTCTACCCTCCTGAGTTTCTCATGAAATGGGTCTAATGAGCCTCCCTCCCTCACAGTGCAGAGGGCAGGCCAGGCTAGATGGGGATAATGCATTCGGGGGCCCTGGAAGTACATGCATGTTGAGGGGCCCTTGTTACCACTCATATCCCAATCTGAGGGCAGAGCCTGTCCTGGGACTGAAGCCTTAGGCTCCTATTTGTTTGCTCAGTGACCTTGGACTGGGTCCCTCCTGTCTCTGGGCTTTAGGATCCTGGTCCTGGAACAGCCTCTAGAATCTCTAGGCTCCAAGGTTCTGGGAGGTCTCTTACAAGTGGTAGTTTGGTGTCTCCAGAGCGGGTCCTGCCAGAACCACCCCCCAAAACTGGGCCTAATTCTAACCCCAAGAGGACCTCTATCCAGTCCAGACACAGGGTAAAAGTTAGGCTGCCCATGGCCTCCACACCACCCCCTCCCTGGAACGCTGCTTCTTAAACACCCATCATAGCCTCCTGGGCCCTTTCCGAGGTGGAGGGCAAAGAAAAATTACCTTCATAAATCCTGCAAACAAAATAGGAGAATTTTTCAGGGTTTATTCATTTTCATGCAGAAAAAAATATGATTATTTTTTCCCCGAGTAGCAACCTTGCTGTGAAATTCTTACTCTGTTTTCCTTTTAGGTTTAACAGATCCTTCCTGAGCCTTAAAAAAATTATTTGAATGCTGTTCTTCAAATTAAAAAAAAAGCAAGCAGGAAGTGAAATGAGATGGATAAAAAAGGATAAATATTGCATGATTCACTTAGATGAGGGACCTAGAGGAGTCAAATTCATGGAGACAGAAAGCAGAGTGGTGTCTCCCAGGGACTGTGGGAGGGGCACGGGGGAGTTAGTGTTTAATAGGTGTAGAGTTTCAGTTTGGGAAGATGGAGAGCTCTGGAAATGGATGGTACTGATGAACGTACAACGGTGTGACATACTTAATGCCACTGAAGTGTAAACTTCAAAATGGCTCATATGATAAATTCCACGTTATGTATATTTTGCCACAATTTGAAATAAACAAGCAGGAAGGTGATCACTGCTTCCCCAGGACAGGTTCCGTGGCCTCTCCCTAGGCCTCAGCTTTCTAATCTTAAAGTAGGAGAGAAATCCATTCCTTCTTCCTCCCTGAGCCTAGGTATGGAAAGAGAATGTGTGCCTTTGTTCTCTGCCAGGCCAGGAAAGTGGTTTTCAAACGGTACTGTAGGAAGAAACTCAAGAGAAATAAAAATGGAACTCCCTAGTGAATACACAGAAGCACAAAACGGCCCATGTGTGGAGGGCAGGCTGGTGTGTGGTCGGCAGGCTCCTCACCCAGCTACTGTCTGCCCTTTGGTGAGGAGACTAGAGCAGGGAGGAGGAAGGTGCCGAGGGCACGTGGCTGAGCGAGCTGGGGCAGACCCTCTTGCCCCAGACACGATGTCCCCCTCCCCCCCGCAGCAGACCCCAACTCCTTGGACCGCATATGACCTCCGCACAACAGACATTCCACCACCTCCATGCCTGGCCAAGCCCAGCACATCTTGCTTTGTTCTGGAAGCTTCCTGAAATGCCCTTTCCATGGGTTAACCCAGCACCCTCCAGTATAGAATGGCCCTTGGAGTGGCTCCCTAAGACAGCATATATCCTGTACCTCTGTAGCATAACGGTCGAGGGTTCTTACTCTGGAGCCGGGTGCCTGGTTTCAAATCTCCTACTTCCTAGCCCATTGGCCTCAGACCAATTCTAGTCAGTTTACTCTCCTCAGGACCCCCACTGCCCCCAGCGTGCAAGGACCACCTTGCTGTTTGCTGGCCGCCCAAGTGGGGAACAAAAGGAGTCATGACAGCCTTGAGGGTGGACCCTGGCCTATGGGTTCCTTTCTGGGGCTTCCCATTCTACAACAATGGAGATCCCAGGACAGTCCCCACCCCGTCTGCTCCTTCCTGAGGCAACAAGAGGGGGACATCCTCACGAGTCCCCCACTTGTGCTTCTCTAAAAGCCTGGGCCGGCGCAGCTCTGCCACGGAAGGAGCGAGTGGTATGGTCACGACAAGCACCATATGGGAGCCCGCCCCTCGCTATTTTGGGCCAATCTGTTGACATGACAACCAGGCTTTCCGACCCTGCCACGCAGCCTCCATCCGCAGCTTTGCGTTGTGCCAGGCACATCCTTTACCAGCTGCCTCCCAGGTTGGAGAGGCATCTGCACAGATTCCGTCAAGACCCTTCCCCGGAACAGTGGCAGACGGGGACGTGAGGCCAGGCATCCCGGTGTGGTGGGCACGGGAACCGGCAGCTTTGCTCTTCAAACCTCAAAAGTGGAGCATAAGTAGGCGCAGAGGAAGGGGTGACCCCCTTCTCAGAGCTTTCCAGGAAACCCCAGGCTGACTCGCCTTCCCCAACCAGCTGCTGAGGAGGGCCCAGCCCCACACCCTGCTCAGTCAGCCGGTACTCGTATTTTAGGAAATGTCAGGCCAGGAAGGGCTCACAGAGGTCATCTGGGCGCAGCGATGCACTGCACTGTCAGGAAATCCAAGGCACACGGCTTATCTGAAATCACACAGAACCCCCGACAGGAGTCCCTGCACCCCATCAAGATTCCATTCACGCTGCTCTACAATAGGTGAAAGAATGTGCTGGATTCTCCTGAATCACAACAGAGCACACAGACTTTTATTTTTAAACCAGCAACTTTGTGACCACAAACAACAGGCCAGGGACAACCCACAGGGACTGAATGTCCACTGGGGTGACAATAACAACAGCAGAAATCATCATCATGACAGCTCTCACCTCCTGAGGCTCACTATGTGCAGGGAAAAAACCCTCCACTCTTCACAAACACCATCTCAAGTAGCTGAATGTGTACAGCACCCCCCCCCCGCCCCCGTTGCAGTCTGGAAACAGAAGCTCAGAGAGTTTAAGTAACCAACTCAAGGGCACGGTGATGGGGGGGGGGGGAGCGGGGTTTGGAGCCAGCCTGGCTAGGCAGGCACAGACCCATGACTTCATGAAGCCTGGGCGGTGGGGGCACCAAGGATGACGTGGCAGCAGGCATCCCTGAGTCACCTGGGGTGATGGCGCGGACAAGGAATCTTCCAGCCATGTGCTCAGAGACCTGAGGGAAAATGAAACCAGGCAAGGGGAAGGGAAGGACCCAGGAGGTGGCAGGGAACAGAAAAGAGTATGCATTTATATGTGGTTCTAACAGCCGTGCACAGAACTAGGCTACCTTTGATGGCACCATCCGTCCACCTTGCTGAAGGATTTCTTAGGGGACGGAGCGTCAGTGATGGGAACTGCAGACACTGGCAGGGGCTTCTTGGAGGAGGAAGCTCTCTGACTGTTAAGACAATGGGACTGCTTTAATTTTCCACTGCTCAGGGAAACACATCACCTACTTCCCAGTTAAAAGTCTGCAATATTCCACCCAGAGACCACACCCACACTAAATTCTCCACATTCTCTAGAAACAGCAGGACGTAAAAGGGGAGATGTGTTGTTAACACAGAGCATGCTACAGGACAAAGGAATTTCACTAGGAGGCCGGCTGATGCAGTCAGCTGAAATAAATAAATTAAAATGTGGCATTGTTGTCTTTTTGTGTACGCTAGTTTTAATGACTATTTACTGAAACACTGAAACTTCACATGTGCAAGAAGAAGCGCAAACTCCCAAACTTGGGCATCATCATCAGACTCTGAGTGAACAGATCTACCCCGGGGCCGGGAGGGGGCGGTGGTCTTTCATTTTCCGCTGTGGGGGCAAGGACCAGCCAGGGGCATGGACATGGTGGATACTCCTCCAGTGCCCCGAATGTTTTTCCACGTGGCTGGTGGATGCACGGAACGAAAAGCTCATCCAGGGATCCCGAATGCAGTTAACCTGAGGGGCAGCACTGCACCCATCCTCAGGCTCAGAGCCCTCCCACAGGCCATGCTGGGAGGGACAGGGTTTTCTCTGTTTGGTCACAGCACACACAACCCCTCCCCAACCACCACCACTCCCTACATGTTTCACTCTTTCCTTAACCAGCCTGTTGTTGCCATGGCTGGCTCCTCCACCCTGCAAGCAGGCAGACCTGAGCCATCTCTGGGGCTCTGTGCCATTTTGCCCATCTAAGCACGAGATAAGACGAGCACTCTCAGCTGTTGGATAGGCAGGGAGAGACATGGAGGGTCTCGCTCCTGGAGGGGCCTTGACGGTGAGGAATCCACCCTAGGAATTTCAAACTCTGTCCTGCAGGAGGATTCTCAAATCAGGCACTGACACAGTGTGACCCCAAGGGGCAGGACTCTGGATCCCCACCACCGTCTAGCCAGGAGTGTTCCCTTCTACTGATTTTATACACTGGGCTTCTAGGAAATTTTGTTCAAACAGAAAGTTCGGGCGCTCAGCAGAAGAGCCGATGCCAGGAGACTAGAGGAGACCAGGTAGTCTGCCATGCGACACCGGCCCTCGCCATCAGCCAGGTCTTCGAAACCCACCTCCTGCAGTGAGTGCTCTAGGCCTCCGTGGCAGAAAATGCTCTGCTCCAAAAGAGATCCGGAAGGTTTGGCCAAAAGGACAATAGCAAAAAGAAAAACACAACCAAACCCCCAGGAAACAAGTAGAAGCTTAGAGTGTCAACACAGGGTGAGGGGACCAGAACTTTCCTTTGACTTGATGAGGGTTGAATTACAAACGGCCTGTGTCATACTCCATTGGGGCTGCTATAACAAAGGCCATAGCCCCGGTGGCTCAAACAATAAATATTTATTCCTCACAGTTCAGGAGGCTGGGAAATCCATGATCAAGACATGCAGATTCTGTGTCTAGTGAAGGCCCACTTCTGGTTCATAGGCAGCCTGTCTTCTCCCTGCACCCTCACGGGGCAGAAGGGGCAAGGGGGCTCTCTCTGGGGTCTCTTTGATGAGGGACACACGCATTCACCTTGAATGCTATACTCAGAGGTGCCACCTCTGTCCTATGGAGCAAGTAGCCCAGGTCCCTCTCTAATGCACAGTATACAGTGGGTGCTGATGGTCTTGGCACGGGGTACACAGTCACACTGTGGCTGGCCCAAGGAGGTGCAGCCCTGAACCCAGGACGCACACCAGACCACAAGGCATGTTGAGAATCTGCCAGCTCAGTCTGGCTGAAGCGGACAGTATGAGAGACGGACAGAGTAGAGAATGTCTGGATGCGGGAGCTGAATTCTAGGAGGTCAGTTGGGGAAGGGGCAGGCACATGCTTGGTAACTGCAGAAGGAATATGAGCGCGGGCTTCACAGAGGCTGTTTATCTCCTCCTCCTGCGGGCTGTCTTTGAAGTAATCCACAATAAAAAGCTCAAGAAAAAACAAAAGGAAGAGAAAGAGCCAAGCAAACCCTGCATTCTCCCCTTTTCTCATTTTAATGATTCCAGGAAATACACAACCAAACACCCAAATCAGCTAGGAAGAGAGGCGCAGGGGGCTGGAAAAGCAGGACAGCTCCCCCTTCTCTCTGTTGGGCAAAGCACGTCTTCCCAGGCAGTGTGTGTAGGCCATTTCGTCCCTCCTACAGCACCAACCACCTGCTGCAGGCATTAACCCCCAAATCCCGACCTCCCTCCCTGCTGTCTGCCTCAGCCCCAGACTACACGTCTCCACCTGGGTCACAGGTTCAAATCCAGGCTCACCACTTTAAATGGGATCAGTGTCCCAGAAGGCTGACTGCAGAAGTGACTGGTAGGAGACCCTGAGATGCAGACCCTGAGAAACCTGTTTCTCTCTGTAAGCCTTCCGTACAGGTATGGTGCTCAGTGGTGCTCAGCACACGGAAGAGCTCAGTAAATGTCAGCCATCACTATTATTAGTATTGATATTTGCATTAGTATTAGTATTAACATTCCCCTCTGCTGGTCCCCCAAGCCAGAAAATCAGGAGCCACCCTAGACTCCAGGTCTGCATGACCCCTTGCACCCAGTCTCACATCCCGAAGGTTCTGCTTGCTGCGATCTGTGCAAATGGGCCAGCCTCTCTGCCCCACTGGCACATGCTCCTGTCTGGCTTTGTCATCTCTGCCCTGGACTGGAGACAGGTTCCTCCGCTCCCAGCCCTGCTCCTTCCCGCTGCTGCCCACCCTTCCCCTAGAAGTGAGCTTCCTAAATGCAAAGCTTATCATGTCACCGGGCTCAAAGGTTTTCGTGGCCCTCCGGGGCCAAAGTCACTTTGTTTAAAGTCCCTCACCTGCCCCATGTGGCCTCGCGGCTCGACCCCCATACTGCTGGATGGCCTTCCCTCTCCTTGCCTGGACTCCTCCTCAAGCTAGTAGGCAGTGTTCTCAAGAGCACCTGAGCTCTGCTTGTCTTTGCTCGGCAACCTTCCTCTTGGAACGTCTACTCCCTGGTGAGCAGCCCCTCACTTTGCCTTCCACTGACTCAGCTCAGTTGTCCCTGTCTGCCCAGATCCTCCTTGGTCGCAGCAGGGCAGTTCTGCGCACCTCCTCCCTGTGCCCAACAGACCTCACAATTGCTTCTAGAATAGCACCAGGAATGGCAGTGCCCAGGCTCCTGCACACAATTCCCAAAAAGAACCACACTGTCAGTGTTGTCATATTTTATTTTCTCATGTAAGGACATTAAAGAACAAAATAAAATGAAAAACAGATCCTAACATCTTCTATCACCGCGATTTAATTGTAAAGAGGATATGATAGGAAGGAAGAGGAAGGAGAAGAGGGGAAAGGAAGAACACCATCTCCAAGGAATGGATGTTCCTTAAAATAACCTTAGCTCTAGGAAAAACTCATCCTTCTTCTTCTCATGTCACCATGGTATGTAAAAGCTCTGTCAAGGCCAGTATGGGCCATTGTGAGCATCTCCCTTGGGAGGCTGTGAGCCCTGGGGGTGGGCTGGGGGGGGAGGGAGCGTGAGTTTGAACAGGGAGGTGCTCCGTGAGTTCACAGATGGGACAAATGTGCCCAGGTCAGCAGGTATCCGGGCGTCCCTGCTCCCTGGCTGCCTGAGAATGCGACTTCCAGTAGCACACTGTCACGAAACAATCCAGCTACAGCGAAGGCCCCTGGCTGAGCTGCTAAGCTGCTTTTAGAAAGATTTTACTTGTACAACCGCTCTTCCTAATATCACTCAGGAAACACTTCTTATAATAATAATAAAATACAAACAAACCTGCCCAAGCACTTGGGAACAATTTGCCATCATTAATTAATTCAATGGGAGAGGGAAAGATGCAGGGAAGGGAACCGAGTCTCTCACTAGAGAAGCATGGCTTCTGTTTCTTTTTCTTTTTTTAGCAAATGACCTTACCTGCCCCAGTCTTTACTTCCCTTGAACCCCCCAAGTCAATGCTGGACTCCACAAAGTAGGGGACCACAGTCTGTAGTGGACTCTAGAGCTGGAGCAAGCAGGGCCTTGGGTGCTGTGGGGCAACCTCTTTGGGCCTCAGCACCCTCACCTTCTACCCGCGCCCTAGAACTGTGGGGAGGAAGAGCCGAGACACGGGCGCCACAAGCTCGGGACATTCCAGGACTAAGCGAATGCAAGGGACAGCTGCCAGGAGCATCGTCACTGCTGCTAATAAGACTGCTAATAAGTGTGACCTAAGAAAGAAACAGGGTGCATATGAATAATTACCCCTCTCTCTCTGGCCTGCCTCACACGGCATACCTCATTTCATTTGCCAAGGCATTCCCTGTTTCGGGGAGATAAACAAGATCCCTGAAGGCTGCACATCATTCTTCCGGCAACTTCTTCCTTGCCTGCTGCCACCAAGACCAGGGTGGATGTTCCCAAGCAAAGAATTTGGTCTGGAACAACTTTTCCAGTGTGTTTCCTCAGTAGCCAGCGTTCATTCATGCTGAAGAGAGGAGGAATTTAATATTTCTAGTTACATTTTAGGGAGTAGTTTACCCCTGGAAATGTTGTAATTGATTTTCATCCGGTTTCCCCTTGCTTGGTGGTATTCTCTCAAGACCCTGCCTGAGCCTGCCAACTATACTTCTTTTCCTCTTCTTCATATTCCAGCTGTGTGTTTGCTTTTTCTTTTTTGTCCTCCCTCAAGGGCAAAGATCACGTCTGCGATTTCTGGATCCCAGCCCTGGGCCCAACACACCGGTGGAGCGAAGCCAATGCACTGGGAACAAAGACCAGGAGAAGAAATTCTTTCCCATACTTACGCTTCCTCTTAACTGCAGCTCAGAAATCCCAAATGGTTCAGGATAAGAAACTGGCCCAAAGCTAATTAATTTTGCAAAACAGACCTTCCAGGGTAGCACGTGGGATCTTCAGAAAGAATATTCTGGTTTTTACTTCCCACTGAGAGCTTCAGGGACCACAATCAGAGTAGCGTGAAACAACAGCCTCAATCCCGGTTCGAGAACCCCCAAGAACCTTCCCACTGACGGGTACAAAAATAACATCCTGTTCCGTTTGAAAATATCACCTCCAAGTCAGATCTGTGCTTTCCCATGGTGTTCTGTGCATTTTGAAGAAGCAATGTTTGGCTGGGTTTTGACAAGTGGAAGCTGGGGGCATGGAGGTGTGCCTCAGGCATGGCGGGGCAGGGCGGGGGTGTTCTTCAAAGACAACACTGCCAACCGCATCAGCATCACCTGGGGTGGGGTGGGGCTCCTTACAGTGAGGCTTCCCAAGCACTATTCTACAACCCCCAAATAGGAATCCCTAGGGCTGGTCCATTTTTAAGTAGCAGCCCTAATGACCCGGATGCACACTAAAGTTTGAGATACCAACTCATTTTTCTGCCAAGGAAATTTACTCAACATCTCCTCCCCAGACACCCCATCCTTACCCACACACACACTCATTCCTCAGACTTTACTGAATAACTATTTTTGCAGGACAGGACCTCAGTGGGACTCTATGAGATCCCAAGGACTGAAGCCTCTCCAAAGTTCTCAGGGTCTTGTCTGCAGCCCAACGTTCCCCTTCCCCCTCGCACAATGGCCACCAGCCACCCTTTAGGCTCCTAGTATTTCATTTTGTTCCAGAAGTCCATGTTTTCCAAGTTCCACTCTTCCATCTACAAGGTGCAGAAGGCCAAGCACCAGGAGAGGCCCCCAGAAACTGCTTGCTGATTGCCCAACACTTGGCAACACCTTCATGGATTACAGCCGCTCCCTGGAAAGTCCTTCCTTAAATATGCATTATTGAATGCTGACTGCACATTAGTGCTGACAACAATAGTAATAATAGGGGTACCTGGGGGGCTCAGCCAGTTAAGCATCTGACTCTTAATTTCAGCTCAGGCCATGATCTCAGGGTCCTTTCTAAATAAATACATACATACATACGTACAGAAAATCTTTTTTAAAATGGTAATAATAATGTTAGGAATAAGATTCCATATATAAATCCCTTTCCAGCTTACAAAGACATGTCACGCATTTTCCCTTTGACCCTCCTAGTCACCTATAACACTGTCAGAGCAAACATGATCATACCACTTTACAAATGGGAAACTGAAGCTCAGAGAGGTTAAGTGACTTTCCTAAGGGCTTACAGCTAGTGTGTTGCATGGTTGGTGCTAAATCCAGACCTCATGACTCCTAGGAGTCGATCATTATTTCTCTGATCCATGAATAATTATCAAGCACCCACTATGTGTCATTCACCACACTGGTGCTGGGGATGAAGAGCTTACCTTGTCCCATGCTCGCTTTCATGCCCCAGGCTCCAGCCACAGTTAATGCACCATGCTCCTTCCAGCCACATGGCCACCATACCTACTGTCACCCCCACCCCATTCCTGACCTACGTAATTCCTACTTGAGCTTCCCCAGCAATGAAGATTGCCACGGATTCCTTCATTGCACCCCCAGTGTACCCAAGGGATGGATGGATGGATGGATGGATGGATGGATGGATGGATGGATGGATGGATTGATGGATGGATGGATGATGTGCAAAGATGCTGAGAGCACCCCAGGCATAGCTAACTGGACAAGGTACGTAAACCCAAGCTCTAGGCTAGCCACTGACCTATGATTTGTGGGTCAAGGAACAATGAGCTAGCAAGGTAGGGATCTCCTCTCTTGAGAAACTGAATTTGGAAATGTTAAGAAAATGAGGAAGTGCTCTCAGAGCACACATTGTTTCCTCCCAAACCTGCTGAGGTCCCCCTTTATATATGCTCACTTTACCATGTATCCTGCCCTCATGTTCTTGGTCACCCTATATCTGTCTCCCACACTAGACCCCAAGTTTCATGGTAGTCTTGTTTACCACCACGTCCCTGTTGCCCTTAAGGTCTGAATGAATGAACAAATGAATGAATGGTGGTTGACTGAGGAGCCATGAGAGTCCACCTCATGACATGGCTCATAGGTGCATGTATAGAATGGGTCCCAGAATCAAGGAGGTAGGAAGCAGACCAGCCCAGATTCTGGCTGATCTGTCTAAATCCACCTTTGAGGCTCCATCCAGTCCCTGCCTATGAGAAAAGGGAAAATGTGCAGTGTCCATGGTAGAAGCTATGTGGGGAGAGGATGGGCCATCAGATCATAAGAGTTCAGGCTGCAGAACCTTGAGCCGCTCAGCCTGGAGGAGAGCTCACTTGGGGCCTGGTCATGGCCTCTACACTCTGATGGGTTCTCAAAAGCAGAAAGCACAGATGTGGTTTGTTTCATTCCAGAGAATAAAAACAGAACTACGTGGGGGTTGGGGGGGGGGGTAAGAGAATCCATAAGGAGGCAGATACCAGTTGAAAAAGAACAATTTTTTTAAAACCAGGGCTATTCAGAGATGGGATGAAGAGGAGGCAGGCCAGCCAGCTCCAGAGGTGTCCAGGCATTAGATGCCCCCGCTGTGGGATGGGTATAGAAGAGATGAAAGCATTGGAAGGCCCCCTCTAACCTTGAGAGTCTGAGCTTTTGTTCTCACTGCCACAATTATGTACATTCTGATGTAGCTGTCACAACCTCATCTGTTTCCTAAAGAATGTGACAAGCTCAGTTTTATGAAGAAAGTAAACATAGGAATCCCAGCCAAGGTGGTATCACAAATTAAATTCACATCTTGAAATTCCTTCTTCCCCACCATACCAAACACAGAGCAATGATAGCTGAAATACAAAAATAGAAAATTTAAAGATATAAATTACTTAAAAATAAGACAAAATTCTCAAGGAAAAAAGAAAAAAGCCCCACAACGTGGTAAATGAAGATGAAGCTGTGGGTTTGGTGGGCTTCATAAGCTCTGGGTGCAAAACAGCCAAAGGTACTTGGCAGTGAGAATTCTCCAGGACAAAAGAGACTCATAGCATCCCCAGAAAATGCAGGAGCAGAGCCACATTCAATGCAAAGGGGAACCAGAGCCAAGCTCACTATTTAAAGCAAAGCAGGTAGGGAACAGCTTCTGCTACTCATAAGAAAAGCTGGAACAAAGTTCTACCAACTGCTGCCTGGCATTGCAGGCCACACGAAGCTGCATGCTGGTGGGTGGCAAGACAAGGAAGCAGAACAGAACAACGGATTGAATGCAAAAATGGCCCTAGTTACTTAGCCCTCTCTGCACCCATGGCCTTTGTATTATGACTCTGCAGCTCCCTCCATCAGGAGGTGGAATCTACTTTCCCATCTCTTGAATCTGGGTTGGCCTTGTGTCTTGATTTGGCCAAAAGAAGACAACAGAAGTGACAGTGAGCTGGTTCCAGGCATAGGCCTTAAGAGCTGCACCAGACAGACAGTTCACAATGAATCAGTAACCAGATGGACAGCAAACTTTTCATCAGCAACAAGAGACCCAAAGGATCAAGTTCTGAAGGTAAATTACTGTTTGCTAAGAATTCTATACCCTGCTAAACTGTTACTCAAGAGTGAGAAGAACACAGAAGACATTTTAAGACTTCCAAATACTAGTAAAACCACCCTTGACCCCCACCATATGCACCGAGTACTACTTAAGGATGAACTCAGCAGGAAGAAAAGTGAACCCAGAAGAAGAAATGGAAGGCGGGGGGAGGGGGGGGGAAGTGAGCAAAGACATTGATAACATTTGTTGGCAAATGTAATTGTTAACTAAAAACTAAAAACAACTAATTTTTTTAAATTAGTGGACCCCAAATTCTAGGAAACAAGAAATATAGAGCAGGTAATTAGTGGGTTGTTAGGCACTGGGACAATTCTTGTCAAATTCAGTAGAGGAGAAAGATACTGTGTAACTTAGGATTTTAGGAGAAAAAAGAAACATAATTTAGAATGTATGCTAAAATGTTAAGGGTATAACCACATCAGCAGAGGGAAAAAAAAGGGAATGGCAGAAGGAACACCCAAAATAAGATGGCAGAAATATGTCAGCAATCACAATAAATATAAACCAATTAAAACCACCTATTAAAAGACAAACTAAAAGGGATATAACAAAATGGAATGCAGAATGTTATGTACAGTATGATGTTTATACAAAGCTTTAAAAATACTATATCTTGTTTATGGACATGTACATCTGTAGTAAAATATAAAAATAGAGACGGAAAAAATACAACCAACTTCCAGACAGTTGTTATTTCTGTGGAAGGAGGAAGGGAGGGGAATGGGAAGGGGAGGGCAAAGAGGGGGCTTTGGTTGCATTTGGTTGCAATGCTTTAGTTCTTTGAAAAATGAGATCTGGGGAAAAAATATTCACATTTTTCAAATAGGAGCTGTAGGTATAAGCTGTATTGTCGCTATATATATTTTTTCTTTCTGTATGTTTGAAATATTTTGTGATATGTTTTCATGTTGGAAGGAGGGAGAAAGAGGTATGGAAGGAAAGCAGGGAGAGAGGGAGGGAGGGAGGGAAGTATTCGTTTTGACATATGGAGCCTTGCTGACCGCCTCTCCCAGGGTTAGCCAGTTCCTAAAGATAATAAACAACTAGTCTATGAGCCTTTTATATGCAAGCCGATCCAGAGCCCACACCCCCAATACTTCATTTCGGGGGGCTTTTACACTCTGGGCCACTGTCCACATGCCCTAGTCACCCTAGATTCAGGTACCAGAAGACTGACAGACAGCCCTAAGCCCCAGAGCTCAAGGAAGTGATTCGATGCAGCCAATCGCAAGCTGCTTCCCGTGCCTTGCCAGATCCTTTCCATGGAAACCACAATGAAGGCTCTTGCCCATGTCTCCCCTCGCTCCCTCTGCTTCCTGGCAGACCCCGGGGCTTCCCTGTGCACCCTGCCTGGAGTGGCATGCTTCCTGCATCTAGGGGACTTCCAGAGTAAACTCCTTCCTTTGTGACAGTCATTTCCATGTCTGCACGTCCTACTGTACCTGATTAAAACAAACTAGGTAGCCAGAAGCAGGGAGGGAGGGAGGAACGAATATATGAAGATCAGCCCTACAGAACTTGACCAGGAATTGAGACCACAAACTCAGTTCATCCAGGGGCTGGCTGGCTCTTTCTTTCTTTCTTTCTTTCTTTCTTTCTTTCTTTCTTTTTTTTTTTTTTAAGATTTTATTTATTTATCTGAGGGGTTGGGGCAGAGGGAGAAACAGACACCCCACTGAGCAGGGAGCCCGACAAGGGGCTCTGGGATCATGACCTGAGCTGAAGGTAGACACTTTACTGACTGAGCCACCCAGGTGCCCCAGGGCCTGGCTCTTTCTACATAGGATTTTACTGCCCAGATATAGCCTTTCAAGGTAAATAAACCTCCTTTCTGCCTTACCATATGTTGTCCTCTCAGCCCGGAACAGCTTCTCTTCCCTGATCCACCCCCTGCAGAACAAACTGCTCCCCCAGACTTATCCCTCAGTCCAACCTGCAGCTGGCTGGTCCACCTGTGACGCAACACCCGATGGGCTCCAGAGACAGGGATACCATCCCACTCGCCTTCGGATCGCCCGCCCTGGCAGGTGCAGACACAACAGCCTGTCCCACTCATGTCCATGCAGAAGGACCAGACAACAGTTACAGCCCTCAGAGGCATGGAGAATAGCTCCTCATGTGAGAATTACAGAGGAAACGAGGAAAGCCCACAAGCCCATGGGCACAGCAACAGGCAACGTCCACCGTGGAACCATGAGACAGCGCGGACTGCTCCTCAGGAGTGAGTTTCTAGGTAACCAGATATATATCTTCATAAACCCCAACTTTCAAGTATTTTGGGATAGACTCATTTTTAAAATGCAATGTATGTGTGACACGCCTGCAGGTTTTAAACACGTTCTTATTCTTCACAATTCTTTCTCTTCCCCCCAAGATCATTTTTTAGATCGCTAAGGTAACACATGCTTGTAGAAAATTCCAACAATACCGTAGCACGGTAGCGTCTCTGTCAAGTGGGGAATGCAAGTTCCTCCCCTCCCTTCCCTCCAGTCTCGCCCTCCAGGAATAATCACTGCCCTCTCCCCACTCTCCCAAAGGAGTGGTACTGTACACAGCCCACTCATTTCATTTGGACCCTGCAGTGTATGCGGTCTCACCCTCTAAACAGCGTGGTGAGAGGCGCGATTCTTGCTCCCAGATAACAGCCGTGGGCAGGACGGGAAGCGGAGCCTGGCTGCCCGGCTCCGAATCCGGGGTCTGCCATTCGTGAGCTCTATGGGCTGGGGCCGCTCTGCCTCTCTTCTGTGCTTGGTTTCTCGGTGCTAACAAATGATGCCTGCTTCAGAGTCAGTTGTGAGAATTCAATGAACGGACGTGGTTCAAGAGCTCAGAACAGTGCCTAGTACACAGAAACCCAATAAATTATTAGTTCTATTTTACGGATAAGCAAAAGGAGGCTCAGAGAGATTAAGGGACTTAGCAAATCCAACAGATGATTAGGAAATCAAGTGTGGACCCACCAGGGGCACATGAAGCTCCCCCCGAAAGGCACAGGGTGTGGGGTCTAGTCTGCCCCACAACTTCATTTCCCCAAATGCTTGTTTAGACTTTAGGTCCTCGTCTGACATTTTCTTTCCCCGCTAGCCCTCCGAGTCCGGGGGTAAGCTGTCACTTCTTACTGCTGGCTCCCTGCCTCCAACAACCTGACACCAGCTCCCAACTGGTTGACATGCTGTCGGCTGGGAACCCAATCTCACACTGCTGGTGAGAACAGTGAACGAAACAAGTACAACCAGGCACGCGCAAAGCCCTAAGCAGAGCTCCCATTCATAAACTGAACGAATCTTAATAAAAGTCCCCTCCACCAGTGGCTCAGAGACCTGCGGGCTCCAGGCTGGGTTCTGGATAGGTGAGGTGGCTGGATCCACGCCCTCCGGATAAGCGAGGTACTGATATACGAATATATTTTCCACATTTTAAAACAAAAGTTTCCAACCTAGGTATTTTTAAAAATCCCTGCTCTCCACATGCAGAGCCGTGCCTCCCAAGCCCAGGCAGGGTGTGTTATTTTGAACATGCACCTTCCAGGCTTCCCCAGGAGCCATACCCCATTCACATTCCGAAAGCATACGTGGAACCTAGGATCATCATGAGGTGCTGGGCTGCATCTCAACAACTTCCCAACATGCCACAATAAATCCTCTTTAGGATGGATGGTCGCAGGTTGCTGTCAGACATGTGTGTCTGAATACTAAACTGCGCTGTGAACCAAACGGAATCCAACACATCTGGGGCCACCGCTCTGGGCCCGGCCCTGGGGCACCAAGTAGGTGAGACCCGGGCTGCCCTTGAAGGAGGCGAGCGTCCACGGAGTGATGGGAAGCAGGGCATGGAGAAATAAAAGGTAGTGTGTGAAGCTCTGTGAGGGAGTCAAAAAGGAGACTGAGGATATCCAGAGGAGGGGGTACAAGTGCAATTTGGGGAGAGGTGGGGACACAGTGTGCTCTGTGACCCGGAGGGCCTCTAAGATCTCTCATGTCATAGTGCCATTCGTGTGCTGGTTGAACTCACAATGAAAGCACGCGCATTAGACACACACTGTGGCCCACGCAAAAATACCAAGATTCAGCAGGAGTGACAAGGGAGATGGGATTTTCTGGCTTATTTTGCACAATCAGATAACTCAGATTCCTAAATGGATTTCTCTGGCCTCCATTCTCTGATTAGATCACCTCAAAATCATTACCTCTCCTCTGTTGAATACGGGAGACCCAAATTGTTTGTTACCCCCCCACCAAAAAAAAAGTTTCACTAAACCAAGCGCTAAAGTCATGGCAGGGACAGGCTGAGCACAGGACAATGTCATTCACCAGGTTGTCCTGGAGTGGGAGGCTAGGGGAGGGGTTGGTTAGGAATCCAGGCTGCGGGGCCCAACATACTTGGCAAACTGAGCCAACCAATAGGCAATATGAGGATTGGAAATGGGGTGTGGCTGACAGGCATTGGGAACCTCCTGAAAGTGCTGATCTCCTGCAAGACCCAGACATAGAGCCAGAGACTGGTGTCCAGTTTGCATCCACTACCTGCAGGCCCCCTCACCAGTTGAAGTCTGGATTTCTGCATCTATAAAATGGGATGATATCCATCCCATCGGGTTGTCTCTAAGGACTAAAAGGAGAAAGGTATATAAAAAGCTTAGCCCAGGGGTGCCTGGGTGGCTCAGTGGGTTAAGCGTCTGCCAGTGGGTTAAGCATCTGCCTTCGACTCGGTCATGATCCCAGAGTCCTGAGATCAAACCCCGAATCGGGCTCCCTGCTTAGCAGGGAGCCTGCTTCTCCCTCTCCCTCTACTACTCCCTCTGCTTGTGCTGTCAAATAAATAAAATCTTAAAAAAAAAAAAAAAAAAAGCTTAGCCCAGGGCACCAGGGTGGCTCACTTGGTTAACCATCTGCCTTCGGCTCAGGTCATGATCCCAGGGTCCTGGGATCAAGTCCCACATCCAGCTCCCTGCTCAGCTGGGGGTCTGTTTCTCTCTCTGCCCCTCCCCCCACTCATGCACGCTTTCTGTCTCTCTCAAAAACAAATACATAAGATCTTTTTAAAAATATATTTTATAAAAAGTAAAAAGCTTAGCCCAGTCCCCAGGTAGCAAGCACTCCAAAAAAACTGCTCCAAAAAAATCGCTATTCTATCTCCTTGCCATCATTAAGAAGTGTGTCTTTCACTCATGTCAGAGGCCCCATCCCCATGGCTGTCAGGCCTCGGGGAAAACTGATCCTGTGACCTCAGTTCTCTGGTCTCAGACCTTAAGAAGGGCATCCACCTTTCTTCCACAAGATCCCTCTCAATGGCTTCAATGACAGGGGCCCTGAGAAGGGGAGCCAGGCACAGCAAAATTACCAGTCTCATGCCTTCCTTGTAATCTTGACTTCATGGGCATTGTCTGATCACAATAGTTGGGGGCTTGTGTGCTGTATTTAATTAGGCAGATGAAAGCCTGTTGGAATGAAACAATAGTATCTCTAACTTAATGGCCTATTGTGCATCTTATCCCTAAAACCGTGACAAAGGATGCTTCCATCTGAAGGAGAAGATTGCCTCCCTCCTTCCCTCGCTCCTTCTCTCTCATTTTCCCCAGCCAACATCCACCTCACCACTGTGTTCTAGTGAATAAGCCATTGCTGACCACTCCTACTTCCTTCAAGCCCAGATGGGATCCAGAAGAGAAGGGCCTGGAGGGGGAAGTGGTGAGCACCCGAGCTTCTGGCCTCGTCTGTCCCCAGCTCCCAGACCCCAGGCCAGTTTCCTCCCCCCTAAAGGGACAGCTTTAGTTTAAGCCTATCCTGGCTCTTCTTTCTGAAAGTAAAATAGTTCCTAGAACTTGTACCTGTAGGACCAAGACTGGAGGAGATTTATAAAATTAAACATGGTTAAAATGGGATAATTAAACATAATAAAAACAATGTCCAGCTTAAGAAGCATCCAGAAAGAGATATTAGTAGGTAACAGGATGATCTCAGAGGTCTTGTCTAGCTCTAAAATTCCATTATTTTAATTCTGGGCTGTAAAATGCCAACATTTACCCAAGTCAATAAACATCAAGAGACTGATATTTCATTGGAATCCAAGTCTGATTTTTCAATATTGATTTTTGTGAAGTCAATTTTGGTTTAAAGTGCCTTTTTAAATTGGTGCTCCTGTGGTGTCAAATGTCAACATTTATTTTTCCAGAACTCTCTTTCCTACGGGGACTCTGGTCAGCGAAGGAAGCTTTTGATACTAGGAGTTCCTGTTTTTCTTGCTTCTGATGCAGGGTCCTGATTAATAGTGTGGGATGTTTTTGTTTGTTTGTTTTGTTTTTGTAGAGCCTTTGAGCTTCCTGTTAGGATATAAAAAGTAATTCCTACTCTATGTATGCCCATCATGAAAAAGCCAGGAGAGGAAGAGTGGGGTGGGGGAAGGAGGAAGGGTTCATTTGTCCTCTAGTTGAAAGCTTCACACCTACCTGACCAGCAGCTCACCATTCACCTGCTGTGTGACCTTGTGTCAGCCACATAACCTCTCTGAGCTTTGTTAGGTTTTTCACAAAGTGAAAATAACAACACCTACTTTATAGAGAGGCTGAGAGAAACATGTAAGACAGCTCATGCCAGCATCTGGCCCAGAGCCCAGCCCACAAAAGACTTTCAGCAAATGGAATTGCCCCTTGAATTATTTTCCTTCCACTGTTACATTTTATTTTAAAATGTTCAAATCTACAGAAAACTGGAAAGAATAAGACAATTAACACCCATATACTTTTCATCTATTCACCAATCGTTATTACTTTCCCACATCTCCTTCTTTCTCTCTTTCTCTGGTTTTTCCCCCTGAATTATCTGAATGTGGGTTGCAAATGTAAGACCACTTTGGGATGTAGCTCCTAGTAATATGGATACTCTCCCACATAACAGCATTCCCATGGTACACCTAAAAAAGTAATGTTCATAAAATAATATTATTTAAAATAGAGATGTGGGGGCGCCTGGGTGGCACAGCGGTTAAGCGTCTGCCTTCGGCTCAGGGCGTGATCCCGGCGTTATGGGATCGAGACCCACATCAGGCTCCTCTGCTATGAGCCTGCTTCTTCCTCTCCCACTCCCCCTGCTTGTGTTCCCTCTCTCGCTGGCTGTCTCTATCTCTGTCAAATAAATAAATAAAATCTTTAAAAAAAAAATAAAATAAAGATGTGTATTTAAAACTTTCCAATTGTCCCCAAAATGTCATTTTTGGTTTTAATTCCAAAAAAATTTTTTTAAAACTCACACATTACATTTGGTTGTCAATTTCTCTTTGTCAATGTGTCCCCTTGATTTTTAAATGGTATGGGAACAAAGACACTCTCCAGAGCAAGCAGGGCCAAAAAGCAGATGGTAATTTGGCAGAAGAGGCAAGAAGGAAACCTTGGAACTGCATTTGACTCCTCTCTGAGCCACTGGTTCTGGGTGACCTTGGGCCTGACGCTTCGTACAGATGTTTGCTTCATCATCTGGAATCAGGCCCTGCACTGGCCCAACTCGGGACCCGTTATCAGTCCAGTGGAGGGGGTTGAGGCTTATGAGCTTTCAAAGTCATACAGAGCCCAGTCTGCATCCTCCTTTCCTAGTGGTGTGACCCTCAGCTTTACCATCTGCAAAATGGGTATGCTAACATTAGTGCCTACCTCACAGGGACATAATTCATAATCAGAACTAAACATCATAATTTGTGTGGAGCACTAGGCACAGCAGCTGGTATGCAGTGATGGCTCAGTTTTTTTAAAATGATATTTTAGTTATTAATTTTCCAGAAATTATAGACTCTACAATCAACGCTCTTATCTGCACAGCAATTGCCTTTGGCTTATGAAGAGCCCTTCACCATTTACAAAGCACTTTCTCCATTACCTCCTGTGGAATGCGGTCCGAGGAGGTGGCAGTGTGGGGGACAATTTCCCCCATTGCAGAGAGGGGACCTGGAGGCTCAGAGAGGCTGAGCAAGTTGGCTGAAGTTACGGAGCTGGCTGCAGAGCATGGACTCAGGGGGCCCCACCCTGCCTGGCCCTCCTGTTCTGAGCTTCCAGTTCTGTTACCATGGCATCAGCACTGTGCGGCTCTCCAGCCATTTCTGCCTTCAGAACACACATTTGTCTCATTTGAGTGTCCAGGCAAATCTGGACACCCCTTGCCTCCTGCTGTAGGACCGCAGACAGGAGGCTTCAAGAAGTAGAGCCATCTGTGGGGTGGAATGGGAACTCTTGGGCCCGGCAGGCTGCTACTGAAATGTGAGGCAGGAAAGTGTGCTGAATTGCAGACAGCTTTAGAGAGTAAGAGTGGCCACTGTCAGCATCAGACTCCTGCGGGCCTACTAAGGGCTCCTTCAGTAGCACTGTGTCCCTTTACGTGTGGAGCCAGATAATTAGCATGGGAGGTTAGGGTCCCTTCCCCCCGGCTTCGGTTCTGAAGCATCAACTACAAGAATCAAAGTCACTTTGAAAAATGGCTTTTTGTTTGTCATAATTTTCATTTCCTCAAAGAGAAGGCATATTGTCCTAGGCAAAAATCAATGCTTCCCCCTAATAACGTGCCTACAGAGATCCGGTGCTGAAAGCCTCATGGAGAAGGAATGGAAGCTTATCTATAGGATACATCAGCCACATCAAGAATCTGAAAATCAATACTTTATGGGCTTGCATAAAAAATGCACAATTTGTTAATCAAAATACAAAACAACTGACTCTAAGGTTTTAAGATGAAAACAATGTCTTGCCACTAAAAACAAACAGAAAAAATCTGCAGGCATCCCAAGTGAAAAATATATCCTTTTACCAACCTAAATATTATAATTATCAGAGCATCCTCCATGTTGCAAGAACCTAGTCACCCCTCCTCCATCCCACAGATGACACATACATTTCATAGCCACTAAGAACCTCTCGCTGGGACAGAAAGGAGGGAAGGTTTGTTGGGTGCCAGCTATATGCCATGGTCTGGGCAAGCTGCTAGGGAAACAAGGCTGAAGAAGCAGATACTACGTCAGACCGTGGCACTCTGAGGCTCTCGGCCTTCCCTGTGGTGCCCTCTCTCACTTGGGGTCAAAGTCCCAGCAGCGGCCCCCAACCCCACATGGCCTGGCCCTGGTTAGGTTCTCTCTGACGTCCCCTCCCTTCCTTTCCAGCCAGGCTGGCTTCTTCCCTGCTCCAAGCAAATGCACACGCGCGGGCACACACACACTCACTGCATCTGCATCCCTTCCCCAGGGCTACTGTAACAAATTACCACAACCGAGGGGCTGGAAACAAGAGAAATGTATTCTCTCCCAGCTCTGGAGGCTAGAAGTCTGAAGTCTCAGTAGGGCCATGTTCTTTCATAAGGCTCTAGGGAGAATCTGTTCCATGCCTTACTCTGAGCTTCTGGGTGACAACTGGCAATCCCTGACATTCCTGGACCTATAGATGCATCACTTTACTCTCTGCCTCTGTGGTCACACACCATCCCCCGTCCCTCTGTATGTCTCTGTCTCTGTGTCTCTTTTCCTCTCCTTATAGAACACTAGTCATATCAGATTAAGGGCACACCCTGCTCCAATGTGACTTCACCTTAACTAATCACATCTGCAATGACCCTATTTTCAAATAAGCTCACATTCACAAATACTGGGGCGTTAGGACTTAACATATCTTTGGGGGGTGGGCATAAGTCAACCCACAACGCACACTAAGCCTCAGGGTCTTTGCACTTGCTATTCTCTGTGTCAAAGGCTCTTCCCCCAGGTGTCTACACAGTTCACCCCGTCATGCCTTCCAAGTCTATGCTCAAATCCAGTCTTCTCAGGGAGACCTTTCTGATTACAGCACAGGAAATGGCAACACCCCCACCCCTCACACACTCTCCATCCCACCTACATACTTTCTTTTTGTCCACATTATATAACTTCTGATTGTATAGATTACTGATCGGCTTGTCTCTCTCTCCTCACTAGAGTAGAATGTAAACTCCATGAGGGCAGAGATTCTTATATGTTTGGTGAAATGTATCCCCTACACTGAGAACAGTGCCTGGCGTGTCATAAGCACGTTATGAACACTTGTGGAATGCATGAATGGTCCAATGCGAGGGAAGGTGGACACAAGAATACAGCATGATGCTATAGGGTGATGGGGGCTGGAAGGCACAGCACAGGCGACTGTGGGGATAGGAAGCAGGCAGTGGTCTGGCTCCAACATGGGGAAAAAGGGGTCCGAGGTGGCTTCCTGGAGGAGGTGATATGTCAGCAGTGTCAGGAAGGGCCAACAGAACAGTCAAGTGCTGGGGGTTGGGTAGAAGGGAGACTGCAGAGGCAAGCATCCCAGGTGGGACACACAGCCTTCTGAGAGATGTGACACCACCACCACCACCTCCACCTCCTCCTATGACTCCTGATATTTCCTGGATGCTGGTGTGCCAGATGCTCTTTTTTATTTTAGAGAGAGAGAGAGAGAGTGCACGAGCAATGGGGGGTGGAGAGAGAATCCCAAGCAGGCTCCACATTCAGCATGTAGCCTGACGTGGGGTCAATCTCATGACCCTGAGATCGTGACCTGAGCTGAAATCAAGAGCCAGAAGGGTAAGCGACTCAGCCACCCAGGCGCCTGGCAGGTGCTCTGCTAAGCACCTGTCTTAACTCATGGAATCGTCACAGCCAATGAGGCAGGTGCCTGTATTACAGTCAAGGTGTTGGCCAGGCTGCTTCCCTTCGGAGGCTCTAGGGGAGAATCAACCCCCTTGTCTTTTCCAGCTGTTGGAGGCCGCCTGTGTTCCTTGGCTCCTGGCCCTGTCCTCCATCTTCAAAGCCAGCAGGGCAGCCTCTTCAGGTCTTGCTCTGACTCTGACCCCTACTTCCATTTCCCTATCTCCTGCTCTACCGGGACTCTCCTGCCTTCTTTCTAAGGCCCCTTGTGATGACACCAGACCCACCATGGTGGGACAGTCTTTCCTCCTCCAGGTCTTTAACTTCTTCTGATCTGCCAAGTCCCTTCTGCCACGTAGGGTAAGCTTCCCAGGTTCTGGGATCAGGACAAGGACATCTTGAGGGGCCACAACTATACCCACCACAGTCCTCTTGTTATGCATTTTTCAGATGGGGGCCCCAAGGCCCCGGGTAGCTCTGTAACTTCCCAGGACTTGTTGGGGAGGGGAGGGAATAGGGGTTGAGCCGGGCCTCAGAGGCAGTCTCTCCACAGAGGCCATACCTGCCTCCATCCCATGAGACAACGTGGCAGGTGCACAGATTTGCAAGGAACTCCATGTCGCTGGAGAGCCAAGGACGCTGGGGAACAGCAAAGCTGAAGCAGGTGCAGCAGGGCAGGCGAGGATGCAGAGGCCCTGTGAGCCGTGAAGAAGCCGGACTTTCTCCTGAGGGCGATGGGGAGCCCCAGTAGGGTTGGCCTCACCTTCAAATATGCCAGCCTTGCCAACACCTTGACTGTAGCCCAGCGAGACTAGTTTTGGACTTCTGTCCTCCCGAACTGTAAGGCACCCATACATTTATGTCGTTTCCAGGCATGAAGTTCACAGTTTGTTACAGCAGCCATAGGAAACTAATACAGGCACCCGCCTCATTGGCTGTGACGATTCCATGAGTTAAGACAGGTGCTTAGAAGAGCACCTGCCAGCGTATTTGAAGGTGCCAGCGTGCATGAAGGACGGGCTGGCGCAGCAAGGCGGGGGCCTACAGGTGTCAGGAGACATGAGCTCACCACGCGGGTGCTGGCAGAGCAAGGGTAGTAAGAGACACCCTGACTCCTTCAGCCTGAGGTGCAACATGAACTTGGCCCCCACCAGGGCACTGGTGTCCCGCCCCACTTCAATGAAAGGTTCATATATTTTGGCCAGAACTGTGAGAGGAAAAAACTTCAATTATCCTAATTGTTCAAATACTGTCTTCTAGTAGAAAAGAAACGAGACGTTAAACAAAAAGTGGGTGGGCGGTTGCAACAAAGACAGAGCTTGGGCGGGAGGCGGAGGGGGGAGTGAGAGAGTTGCTGGGGAGGAGGGGGATGGGGCAGTGAGGAGCCGCTGGGTAGCAGCCGGTGGAGGAAGGTGGAAGGCAAGAATGTCCAGGCTTCGGCGGAGGGCAGACACCAGCCAGTGCACTGAGAAGGGCAGGCCAGGCAAGGAGCCCGAGCCAAGAGCACACAGGATTGATTTACAGTGGGACTTGCATTGATTTACAGTGAAACCTTGAGCAAGAGACTTCCTCTCTCTGGGCCTCAGTTTTCCCATGTGTACGGGGGATATGAGAGAGGAAGAATCTGCCTGATGTTCCACAGGGTTTTCTGCAACACCCAACTTCTCCTTCATCACCCGGCCTGGCACACCTCCCAGGAAGCCCTCCTCCTGGCCTCCTGAGGCTTTGCCAGCTGCCCCCACCCAGGAGGCACTGCCCTTTGTGGAGCCAGAACCTAGGAACCTGGTACTTCGGCCAGCATGCACTCTGGGCCAGGTGGAAAGGCTTGCAGCTGCAGCCCCCACAGAGGGGGGTGAAATCTAGCCCGCACCCCGGTTGCCATGCTGCACAGCCACCAACGGGACACCTGTGTTCTCCTCCTGAACCCATCCCCACATTCGTCTCTACCTGTCCACTTGGGCAGGAAACCCCGACCATCAACACACCCAGCACAGGGCTCCAGATTGCCTGAGAGACCTAAGTGTTCCTGTGGATCATCCTCCTACCAACAGCTCCCTGTCCTCAGACCCTGTGTGACCCACGTGGAGCTAGGACACTGTGGGGCAGAGAGAAGGCAGGCTTGGCAAGAAACCACTTCAGCCACCTCCTCCTGGGGGGGGGGATCTAGGGAAGAACCTGGGCATTTCTCTGGGGGTGGCCACGATGCCCCCGCTCACCAGGGTGCTGAGAGAGTCAAATGGGATAACAGGGTGACTGCACCTATACTAGAAGGCTCCACGAGGAAGCAGTGACGGTTAGGATCAGAGTTTTCTCTGAATTTTTAAGGTAGGTCCACGACCAATTGGATGCATATTCTACCAGATCTCCTTAATCCTCAGAGCAACCCAAAGAGGAAAAGACCAGTTTATACCTATTTCACAGATGAAGAAACTGAGGCTCAGAGAGTTAGTTTAAGGGGCTTAAACCTTAAGAGCACACAGTATGTAGTGATCTGGATTCACACCAAGTCCACCTTCCCCCAAAGCCTGCACAGGAACATGCCACAACCAAGGAAGACAAGACTCAGGGAGAACAGTAGAGGGAATATTTCCTGCCAACCAGAGAAGGGGAACTGCATGCAAGGGGACCAGCCTGTGCAAAGCTCTGGACAGAACATGGAAAACATTATGCTAAGTGAAAGAGCCAGTTACAAAGGACCGTATAGTGTACACTTTCATTCACAGAGAATGTCCAGAATAGGCAAATCCATATGGACAGAGAGCAAACGATTGGTAGACTGGGTCTAGGGGAATTGAGGGAAAAGGGAGAGTGACTGGTAATGGGTACAGGTTTCTTTTTAAGGTGATTAAAATGTTCCTAATCTGATTGTGGTGATGACTGCACAACTCTGTGAGTATACCAATTACCACTGAACTATGTTCTTTAAATGGTTGAATCATATGGTATGTGAATCATATGTTATTTTTTTAAAAAGATATAGAAATGAGTCTGATCTCTGGTTTAGCGCCAGGTGAAATCTTAGTGAGGTAGTTAAGAGCCTGGATTCAAATCCTGCTACTTGCTGGGTGATTTTGGACTAGTTACTTAACCTCTCAGTCTATTTCCCTAGATGTACAAGCAAAGTAACAATACTCTGAGGATTATGAGATTTGATTTTCTTAAAAAAGATTTTATTTATTTATTTTAGAGAGAGAGACCAAGCACTAGTGGGGGGAGGGAAGGGCAGAGGGAAAGAAAGAATCCCAAGCAGACTTCACACTGACCATGGAGACTGAAGCAGGGCTCGATCCCAGGATCCTGAGATCATGACCTGAGCCAAAACCAAGAGTCGGACGCTTAACCAACCGAGCCACCCGGGCACCCTGAGATTTGATTTAAATGATATAAATACCTATATTTAAAAAGGCCTGGCTCATTATAAGTTCTAGACAAGAACTTTGTCTTATTTTTGTTACCTGAAAAAACACCAAGCATGATGGCCTTTATTTAGTCCCCTTTGCATGTTGTATGTACAAAGCTACCTGTCCTGTTCTGTCCATCATGAAGTGACCTAAAATGCTTTCTCTTTGGAGGGAGAGAACCAAGCATTCATTCAGTCAATAAGTATTCATTCTTGCCTCTGGCTAGAACTTTTCTGGATTCCCCTGGAGAGCTGAATCAGCAGAGAAGTTACCACTGAGATCATCTTGCCTTGGGAATAAAGGAGAGAGGATGTGGAAACCTAACATGTCTCAGTTAGCAATCCCCTTTCGAGTGAGGCAGCCGGGCAGAAAGGATAGGAACTGGCTTCCGGTAGATTCACCTCAGCCCCTGACAGGCCGGTTTGGAGGGGTGGCCCCAACTTCAGAGGGCCACAGGATGCTCTGAGCCCACCTTCGCTCCTGGACTTTCTCCTTGAATAAGCTACTGAGATCGGAGGCCAAGTCATCAACAAGTTCTGCTTGGCCTGCATCATCTCCCTCGTCAGCCTCATCCGTCCTTCAGAGGATACCCGGACCACCAGAAGCCACCCCCTCCAGGTCCCAGGGAGGGAGACTGGGAAGAAGGGCCCCAAAGCACTGGCTGCAATGTCCAGGGTTTCAGCGCCATGAATGAGATAGTGTTGGAATAAGCTATTCCCCAATCTCTTGTTCATTGTTCTGGCTAATGCGGGAATCACCTGGAACAATCATATAGAAATACTACGGTCCAGAGGGCTTTGTAAGCTGTCCTCACCTGCAGGTCTGTTAGACTTATTATGAATACCTAACAATCTGAGAAGCTGCACAGGGAAAAGCTGCTTCTTGAAGTAGCAAGCACCCTGTCACACGTCCACACAGGGCAGGTGACGGGTGAGCACCCATCAAGGATGTCTCGAAGGGGCTGCAAGTGCCAGTGTATGATCTGTGCGGTCCCATGGCCACTCTCCTTGGTTTCTGACCCCTCAGCAGTACCCCCAACCTGAAGCTCAGTCAACTATGAAAGTCACAAACCAAATGAGCTACCAGGGACCTCAGAGATAATCCAGTCCAGCCCCTCTATTATAGCATGGAAAAAAACAGATTTTACAAGAGGAGAACTTAACTTGCCCAAGGTCATGCAGCTATTCGGGGCAGAGCCTGGAGTCTTAAATTGGCGTGTTCAATTGGGCCCGAAGTTGGACACTGGCAGTCAGACTTTCGGCTGAAAAAACTCTTTCAAGACTTTTTGTTTCCATGGAGGATAGCCAAATGGCTTTTAATCCGATAAGGATGCTTCCCAAATATGGAGAATTTTAGGAAAACGTAGCTTTCCCTCCAGACCATCAACAAGTAAAAATCAGAATAGATGCTTTGAGAAGTTACAAGATGTGAGATACAACAATAACTTACATGGGTTTAAAATGATCCCACTTGGACCCAAGAATAAACTGTTTTAATTTTAACCCAATTTTACAGATGAAATGAGTGGAGACCAGGCAAGCTTGAGAGAAGAAAGAACGAGAAGCCTGGGCTAATTTCAAACCCAGGACTTTTGCCCCTACCCCGGTGTCCCAAAGCCACATGTTATAAAGATACACAAATTCTGAAAGGAAGGTAGCTAATGATCTAGGCAGCAGGCTGGCTATAACCCCCTCCTGAACTGTCCTTGCTGAGGCCAGAGCCCTCTCTGGACATTTGCTAGGGTTTGACCAGCTCTGGGGCACTGGTAGGCTGTGAAACACCTGCACTTGCTGTGAAATTGCCCACTTTAAGTGGCAACACCTTTCTTTCTTTTTCCCTTCCATAAAAAGGATGGGCACTGCTATTTCAAAGCTTTTCGATTAGCTACGCCACCATACTTTACTTCTCCTCCGAAAAATCACACCTCACTCTCTGCTCTGTGTGTGACCCAAACCTCGCCTGAAAATGTAACTTGCCTTCACATACCACCCTGCCTCCAGCACCTGCTGCCAACCACTGCTTGAGGTATCTTTCCCTAAGAAGAAAGGGCAAGAGTTTGCAGCATGACGGAGTGTGGGTTCCCCATCAGCCAACTTCTTTCACCTGTACGTCTCCCAGCTTCTGCCTGTGCAGTTTAGGACACCCGCGTATGTGCCCATATGTGCATGCATGTGTGCACGCACACACACATCTAAAGCTGCTGCAGCTCCCCAACTGCTTTGCCCTTTTCCCCACCTGCCTCCTTAGATAGGTCTTGCTCTCATCAGAGCAGGGCTGAGCCCCTCTCCCCCCTGATCACTGTTAAATCAGTTGCCAGAATTAAAACTAAGTCTAAGTCAGAACCAAGAGTAAGAGCCCCAAGGTTTCAGATCCTCATAAACCATTCTGGGCAAGGAAAGGGATAACTCTTACCACTCATGGTCCTGAACACTAGGGGTTCATCCAAACAGGACTGAAGAGCTGGGGTTTAATGAGCAAGGCAATTCATTCAGACTTGATAGTTACATATTTTCAAATGTGTTCCAAAATGATGGGCGCCTTCATTTATAAAGAGAACATAGAGATTATTGGGTTCGTGCTATTATTTTAATAAAGAATAATTTTCACAGAAAAGACTAAAAGTGATCAGATGATAAGCCTAAAATTTCTTCTTGCTCTTCTTTATACCTATGATGATTTCAATCATTAAGCTGAGCAAGCGCATTTACTGCTGGGAGCTCCTTAAATTACAAGCAATTTTCTTTTCCTCAAGAGCAGATAATAGAAACCAGACTGAAAGGGGTGGCTGTCCTTTTCCACATACCCCTAATGGCTTCAACACCTCTGCCCACTGAGTGTTTGCAATGGTTATAGTGGACACTGGTGATCTCCTACCTAGCATTCATCTTCTCTCCCCTGATAGACCCTGATTTTCATTTGGGCTCACCGCTCCCCCATAGGGTAGCAGCCAGTGTTGCACACAGTCCTGACCTGATCTAAACCATTTCTCTGTATCATGACTGGTACAGGAGTAAGCCAATCAGAACACGGCGGTCCCTGAAGGAACCTGCTTGGAAAACGTGGGCCACTGAACTATGAAAAAAAAGCTAGTTACAGGACAGGAACCTGTTATGACTTGAGTGGGCCTAGGTACTTTTGCTTTCCTGGGCTTTCCACAATCAACAAACAAATAAATTTAAGTGTGTGTGTGTGTGTGTGTGTGTGTGTGTGTATACACTAAAAATTACATTTTAAGGCTGCATTGACATAAAGACTGCATTATTACTATTACATATCAACACATTTTCTCCAATGTAGAAGTCCTCTTCCTCTTCTTTTACAATATAGTAAAACATTTTGTGGGCTTCTAAAAGGCACTGTGCTTACTGTACCTCAGAGATAAGTTGGCCCGGTTACAGGACTGAGTTGACACTCAATGCCCTCCCCTACTCTGGCCTTCCCATCTGAGCCCATGGATTTCCTAATGGTTTATGCCACTCTGAGTGGCTTTTTTATTCCTGGCAGCCAAGAGTATCCAGATACCCTAGAACAATGGCCAGGAAGGATTGATGGATCAGAAGCACCCAGAGAAGGCAGGTAAGTCCAAATCCGAAATCAGACATTGGTTCAAATACCCATAACACTAATCTTTCAGGGTCTCAATTTTCACATCTGTAAAATGGGGATAACACCACCTACTAGACAAGATCACTCAATGAGAGATGTACCTCACACGGAGGGGGTGTTCATGCCATGGTGGTGCTCACTGAGAGAATCCTGCTTTCATTATGACCAAGGTTTGGCTGTGGGTATCTGGTAACAGGTAATTGGCACGAGCATAGTGGGGGCAACAGGAGCTTGAGTAGGAAAAAAGGGGGGGCACCAACACACGAATACTTTTAAACTATAGAGCTATGCTGTCCACAGCATAGCCACATGAGGCTGACACCTAAATTTAAATTAATTCAGATTAAATGAAATGAAAAATTCCATTGCTAGGTTGCACTAGCCCCATTTCAATCACTCACTAGCCATATGTAGGTAGGGGCTAGCATTTCAGACAAAGCAGCTAGAGAACCATTCCACCATTCACCATTCCACCCACCATCAGAGACAGCTCTGTTGTCCAGCACTGCTGTAGGACAAATAAACCACCATTAAATGCTATGCTAATATAAAAACTATCAATGCTACCCATCAAAATCTGACCAAGTAGACTCTCAAATTCAGAACTACTTTATCAGCTTCAGTGCTGTGTTTATATACTTAGGAAAAAAACAGCCCAGGAAAAGACATCTGTATTCAAGCCTCGATTCTTATGTTTGTTTCCTGGCGGTGTAAGCCTGGAAAAGACAACTTATGTTTCCATGCCTCCAGCTCCTCATTTACAAAAAAATGAGATTAATAAAAGTTTTTATCTTATAGGGGTGCTCTGATGATCACATTAGCTAACATACTCATTCAACTTACCTTTACTACATGTCTACTAGGCATCTGCAACTATGTATTCTACCCCCTGGGGATAAGACAGGGGGCGAACAGAGATGTCTCTGCCCCTGTACAGCTTACCTTCTGAAAGATTTCAGCAAATGTTATATATTAATCCTGGTAAAGACATTAATGATGCTATGATTCACATATGACATTAATGAAGTCCTCTCTCTCAATTAGAATATAATTCCAATTTTAAAAGAAGCTGCCCCCTAACTTTTATCTTCCTCCCAAATATAGATCTCAACTAAGAATTCTTTAAACTTGTGCAAGGCTTTGGGTTACATCATAAAACCAGACTTCCCTCTGACATTTGAATCTAATTCAAGAAAAAGATCTGATTTCAGCAGCTTTTAGTCCAGACTTTAGAAAAAATTAATTATGCATGCATTCAACTAGCAATGAGCAAACTTGATAATTTAGGCAGTTTAGCAATTGGATTGAAATTTTACAGCTAATTTAAAGTACTCCACACTACTGACTTCAGACTTGAGGTTATGAAGCTGAATTAGCCTGGACAAGAGCAATTGCTCAGCACTTTGAGCACACATGGCCTGGATTGACTTTTAGGCGACCACTCACACCCAGCCACAGCTGGCTGGACGCTAGCATGCCAGGGGGTACATGGATACCACACTGAGCTTGTGTGGTGTTCTCTGAAGCAAGACTGGCTCTTATTAGTCCTTGTCTCCCCCAACCCGACAAAAGTCACAGCACACTCCATAAATGAATGAAGTGAGTCCTAGTAGAAGGGTCATAATGATTTATGGCTGTGGGACTTTGCACAAGCTCCTTAGCCTCTCTGAGCCTGTTTCTTCAGCTGTGAAATGGAAATAGTAATAATACCTTCAGAGCAGTTGTGAAGAGGTAAAGATCTGGCACATAGTGGGTGCTCAATAAATGTACCTTCTTGTCTTATTCAGCATGGCAGTTTTAAAACATGGCACCCAAACTCTCAGACATACCTCTCCTCGAGAGGTGATGTCTAGATCCCTCCCACCTTGGATCTGAGTGCACTTGTGACTGCTCTGATCAATAAAGTTTGGTGAGAGTGAGGCTACATGACCTCCAAGACTAGGTCATACACGCCATACAGCTGTCCCTTGGACTCTGTCTTTCCATCTCAGGATGCTCCCTCTCAAAACCACATGCTGGAGACCACACGGGGAGGCTGTGTGTACGTCCTCTGGTCCACGGTCTCAGCTAAGCTCAGCCTGAGTCAACTCAACTTGCCACATCCTCCCAAATCACAGTGCAGGACAATCCATCCCTGCTGCAGACTGTCCGATGTCCTGACCCACAGGATAATATAACAAAATGGTGGTGGCTTTGCCCTGACATTTGGGATGGTTTGTTAGAGCGACCAGCAAGGAACATTCTAGGCATCCTTCCCTCAACACTCACTGGGCCCTTTCTCCATGCAAAGTAATGCCGTGAGCTCTGGGGAGCCTCAGGAAGTATGGGCGAGCGGAGAAACCGAACTGTAAACAGCTAGTGGTGTGCTGGTAAACGCTAATGAACACCTGGAGGGTGGGAGAAAGCCCTGCTTCGCCGTGCTGGCCGATGTCCATGGTGTGAACACTCTCATCAGTGCCAATTCCAAGCTACTGATGTGAAAAATTCCCGAGAATGTAACATGAGCTCTTACAGCTGGGGATGGGAAGTGCTATGGAAAAGGCAGCAAAAATGGCAGGGGCAAGGGGGATTCCAGGTGGTCAAGGTAATGGCTGCCATTTTTGTTCAAAACTCTCAATATTGCCTCCAAGAAATGATAAAGAACAAGAAGAACAAACAAAATGTGCACCTTCACTATAGCTAGAAGGCAGAGAGTCCCCCAGACTTTCCAATTACCTGAAAGTAGAAAAACAAACTAAATCTCAGGGAGAACAAGTGCCCAGACCAAGAGCAGTTTGGGGCAAACTGTGTAGAGAGGAGAGAGGACATAGTAGCAGGTGCAAAGCTGATCTAAAACCATCCTAGGAAAAGAAAGTCCACCCTAAGTACGGAATTCTGGAAACAAATACCAGTGGACCCTACCACCTACCATAGGGAATAGATTTATAAGGGGGCGGTACAGGGAGGCGGTAGTTGAAAGGCAGCACTTGGGGGTAAGAGGAAGAAGGGTGGTGGAAAAGAAAAGTGCCTTGGGCAGTCACACAGTCGGGGGGGGGAGGAAAGAAGCAAGAGGGGAATCTAGAATCCTAAAAAAACAAAAGAAAATTGGAAAAATCAAAGGACACGCAACCCCTACCCTCCCCTTCCCCTCAAAAGAAAAAAACATCAGGGACAGTGTCTGAGTCTCCCCAAGGCCAATACTGTCCCATCTGTAAAAGGAGGCTGTGTCCAGGTCTAAACTTACATGAATCCATATTTTATATACAGCATAACTTACAGGAATCCAGGGTTTCCTCCTAATACCTAGCATTCTGTGTTTGCATGGGGTTCCCTAGAAGCAGAGCTTGCCTGAGGGCTAAGAGGTGATCCGGCAAGGGAGCAGGGAAGGTGGGATAGGTCCGAAGAAAAGCAGACACGAGGATACCATTGAGCTGCTCACTGCTGTGGGCAACTGAGGAACCACAATGCTTCTCCAAAGGGGGGAGACTAAGGCATCTATCCTGTGTTGGTCCAGTTCCTCTGAGAAGCAGATGCCAGGAGAGGATTAGACACGCAAGAGATTAATGGGGAAACACCTTGCGAGAAAATGGGCCAGAAGCCAGGGATGCTGGGAGAGCATCAGACCACAGTGTGGGTCTGACCCACATACAGGCAGGGGGAAGTGGGAAGGGTGGTCAGCAGGAGAGTCTTAGGCTGTAGTGTACTTGTAGGGGTGCTCAAGCAAGGGAGATGGGCAGTTCTCAAGCCAACCATCCATCAGAGGGATGGGCCTGACCTAGTGTCCCCACTCGGCTCAGTACAGGCTTGGAGCAGTCCATGGGAAGCATGGCCTCAGCATAAAAGTGGTGAAGGACTTCAGAAGGCAAAGCCAGACCTCTGGTCAGTTACACTCCTGGGGGGGGGCAGGGGTGCCTTTTCATAGTTGCCACGTGGGGCTGAGTGGCCTAGAGACAGGGACCCAGAGAAGTGCTGTGGGGTCTTGCGGGGGAAGCCCATCAGCAAGCACAAGACTGCAGCTGACCTCAGGGGTGCCCAGGGCTTGTGGGATGGGAGAAAAGCATCAGCTCAGCTCCCAAGTGGGTCCTCCACCCTGGACCCTAGATAGAAACATTATACCCCCTACTTCAGTCTAGACACGTGGGAGGCTTGACCAGTAAAAACACAGGACTTCCTGGGGTGTACATTAGAAAGTGAGTATACAGCCCCAGTAGAATGTGTTACACCTATTTTTAGTGGGTTGAAATAGTGTACCCTCAAAATTCATGTCTGCTTAGAACCTCAGAATATGACCTAATTTGGAAATAGGTCTTTGCAGATGTAATTGGTTAAGGATCTTGAGACGACAACGTCTTAGGTTTAGGGTGGGCCCTAAATCCAATGACTGGTGTCCTCATAAGAAGAGAAGGTACAGGGAGACATGCAAGGAAGAAGGAGGCAGAGATTGGAGTCATGGGGCCACAAGCCACAGGACAGAAGGAGCCGCCGGAAGCTGGAAGATGCAAGGAAGGAGCCTCCTGGAGAGGCTTCAGAGTAAACATGGCGCTGCTGACACTTAACTTTGGACTTGCAGCCCCCAGAACTGTGACACAATAGAGTTCAGTGGTTTCAAGCAATCCAGTTTGTGGCCATGTATGAGGGGAGCCCTAGGAAACTCAGAGGCCAATGAATGAATAATGAACTACGGTTAGCAAAAATGAAAGAGTAAATTAGTGAAAATAAAATAATAAACTAATAATTCTAAGCCCATCAAAAATGTAGACATCACAAAGCTGGAGGAAGAAAAGCCCAGCCAGAGAATGAGTGACTCTTGGCATCTGGAAGGCATGAGAGCCACGCCTCTCCCCCCCTGTCAAATCTCTGGGCAAGAGCTCATTCAGCTCCTGCTGGAACACCTCCAGGTCCTAGGAACTTAGCACCTTAAGAGAAAGCCTCTTCATTTCTGGCAGCTCTGACAGTCAAAACCCTTCCTCATAAATATCTGCCTCCCTGTGATCCCCCAGCTTCCAGCCTGGCTTTGTTCTCTGGTACCCAAACTGCTCCTGACAATGCAGCTCCTACTAAATCTCCCTCCTGCGGGCAACTCGGCCCCAGTTCCTTTAAGGAATAATGTCACTTACTCGAAATACAACAATGAACCAGAATATGCAAATCATCTTATCAGCTGTACTCTATAAAGACAATCTTTCCCTGATTAGCATACTGCTCTGTCTCTATTTTCATCAGGGATTCACAGAGCTGGCACACCCAGAGCTTCTAGCAACCACAGGGCATTTGAGGACAGCCACTAAGGCTGGAAGAGCACACCAGGCCAAGTTCAGGGGGAGAGAACCACAAGAGTGGTCCCTTCGTTCCACATACAACTGGAGAGTGACCCATAGGTACCAGAGTCTGGAGTGGGGTGGGGAGGGGAGGGAGGAGGCCAAGGTGAGGGCAGACAGGCTTGAGAGGGAGAGAACGAGAGGAAACTGTCATCAAGTTACTCCCAGAACAACAGTGTGGGAGACAGAGCCAGAAATAATCTCTAGAACTCTCAACCTAACTCAACTGTCATACTCGAGCTTAAACAAAGGGGAAGGCTCACACAAGAGACTAGAGGTGTGACTGCTTTCTGGCATGAAATCTGGACAGGCTTCCAGAAGGAGGCATCTGAAGGTTGGGCCTTTAATTCAGATGTGACAACCAAAATAAAAGGGACAAGAGGAGGCAGAGGAACTGCCTAATAAGCAAAGGCTGCGTGAACCCTCAGGCAATATTTGGGGAATGAAGACAAATCTAGTGTGGCTGAAACAGAGAGATTACCCCTGTAATCCTCAGGCCCTCTCCCTGACCCTCAGACTTACTTGTAACTTGCAGAGAGGTCCTCGGGTCCTTTCAGGGGGAGCACAGGGTTCAGCCCCAAAATCTCTCAGGAAATGGAAGCACACCCTTGGAGAGAAGTCATTCCCTCACGAAGAACATTGCATTTTGTTTTTGAAAAGAAGAAAAAAAAATTGGGAAGTCAATGAACTTCAGGAGCAAAGTATTTCAGTGGTGAAAGATCCTTTGGGCCAATCTGCCAACCATTGCTAAAACGTCTCCTTCAGATCCCTAGCTCAGAGGTGCCCATAAATGCAGAGTCCCAGGCCCTCCACTGGAGACTCTGATTCAGTGGGTCTGGGGTGGGGCCCTGGGGAATCTGGTGGTGAGGGACATTTGCAAACACTGATCTAACTCACCTGGCCTCTGCTTACACACCTCTAAGGACAGGGAGCTCCTTCCCTTCAAGGGTGACCCATCCCAAATTTGAAGAGCTGTGTCCATTAAAAACTTCCATCTGACACTGAACTGAAAATATCCCCCCATGCCAAGTGCTCCCAACCCCCTGTCCCTGTACTGACTCCACATAAATCCCATCCTTCTGCTGCAGGCAGCCTGGTGGGAAGGTCAAATCCACACGCAGGAATGGCCTACTGACTGCGTATACGGAACGTGAAAAGGAAAAGCACCGAGGGCCGCTCTGAGAACATTTTATACCCCTCTCCTTGCCACTCTTCCGGTGCTCCCTCACTTCTACTTCCTAAAGGAAAGGAGAGGATAACGATGCTAGTAAAAATGCTCACTTACTGGATGCTTACTGTGGTCAGCAGAAAGAACGCCACCAAGGATGTCCAAATCCCAACCCTCAGCCTGCGAATGTGTCAGGTTATACAGCGAAGGGGACGGGTTCCAGATAAAATTGTGGTTGCTCGTTAGCTGACCTTAAAAGAGGGAGATTATCCTAAATTATCTGGGTGTGTCCAATGTAATCACAAGGGTCCTTAAAAGCGGGAGGGGGGAGCAGAAGAGCGAGCACCGGAGTGATGTCCCTCGGAAAAGACCACTGGCGGCCACTGCCTGTTGGAGACCGAATGGGACGATGAGGCCAGAATGTCCGCCACCTGGACGAGGCAGGAAAACAGATTCTCCCCATGAGCCTCCAGAAGGAATACGTCCCTGCTGACACCCTGACTTCATCCCACTGAAACTCATGCCAGACTTGTGCCCTCCAAAACTGTAAGATAATAAATCTGTGTTGTTTTAAGCCACTAAACTTGTGGCAATTTGTGAAAGCCACAACAGAAATCTAATACACTAATACCTTCAGCCTTTGCCCGGGGCACAGCGACAGAGGCTGTCAGGAGCCCTGTGCCTACGGTGTCTCAAAACAGTGTCCTCCCTGGCAAGCCTTCCTGCTCCTCGACATCCAGCAATCACGACAGAAACAGGCCACAGGCACCCCAATTATCCATGGTGTGTGCTGACACCGGTCTCCACCTGGCACGCGTGGCCTGACCTGCACCATCACACCCATGAGATGGTAGCTGCCAGGAGATGGGCACTGCCCTGGGACAGATGTTAGGGACCCAGTGCCCACCCCTCCCCACCGGGGAGAAGAGAAACAGCACAGCTGACAGTGACACACTTTTCCTACAAATACAACTCAATTAACCTGGCATAAATTTCAGCCTCATATCTAATCACCAACCATCCCTCACACATAAGCAGAGAAAACATTTTCAAATACAAGACCCATTTATGATGGCTCAAGAAAATCCTGGTTTCCCGCACTCTGCTTTCGAAATAGCCTCACACCTGCCTCCTTTCTGGCCCAGAGGTCCGGCCGCCAATGTGCGGTGTCAACATCTCTGTTGCCAGCTGTTCCCTCTGAGGGTCCCCATGGCCCCATTAAAAACAGCCTGGCCTCCGAGGGGCCCTGATGATCAGGGACCTGCCCTGGTGGGCCTGGAGAACCAGGCACCTCCTTACCAGCCAGAAAAAGAGGCACTGTGGTGGCAGCCAGGCCAGGCCTCTCCTGCCACCTACAACTGGCTATCGGCCCCCTCGATTCTCACCTCTCCTCCTGATAATCACCACGGCCGTACGGACAAAGGACTCTTGGCTAAAATCCCCCTCATTTCAACATTTAAGACTTGCATCTACTTGAATAATTTTTAAAGTTTTGAACCTTTGAAAAGAGAACCGCGTACATACAAAACATGTCAACACTTTGACAGTGATTTTCTCAAAACAGCCAGAAGTCCCCTTTCTAAGAGCAGAACCAGGACCTTATTCACCTTTGGGTGGGCTGCACCTCGAGCACCCAGTGGGTGCTGGGGTAATGAGGCCGAACCGAACTGAATCCCCTAACCTCATCGGAGCCTGGGGATACAGAACGCGGACATGTAGTCCCAGACACTACAGGGCTTGCCCTGCTGCCTACACTAAACTGCTGACTACTAACACTGAGGAAACTGGTCCCAGCATACACAGGCAGATTATCCTCATTTTCTCCTCATCCTGTAAAGCTCAAATACCCCTCCTCCACAAAACTGCCCTAATGCGCCCCTCACTGCCAGTCAGAGTGTGTCACTCGTTGAGTGATGCTGAGGGCCACAGACAGAACAGTCCTACCATGTTTCAGATACTGGGCATACAAGAACTGTGAGAGATGCTCTCAGGGCAGGGGAAGGTGCAAAAGCAGACAAGGATCATCTTAGACTTTGAGAAAGCTGTGCTTTGGGAGGCCAGAGGAGAGAGACGTCTAACCCACTGCAGAAGAGAGAGGGCAAGAATGCATCCTCGAAGACTTCCTGGAAGAGGTTCCATCTGAGCAGAGAGGGTAATATGCAGGCTATGCAAGGTGGGAAGAACCCCAGTGCAGAGACTCAGAGGTTCTGAGACATGGAAGGATGCCTGAGGGAACCACTAGCAGATTAGTAAGTCTGACACATGGGATTTGGAGCAAGGTATTTGCAGACTGAGCTTGACCCAGTTACTAAACCTTTTGAAGCCTTAGTTTCCTCATCTGTAAAATGAAGGCCTTGAGGCCTCCCTCCTCCATGATTCTCATACCTTACACACATAAGAACACCCTGGAGGCCTTACTAAATGCAGATTCTTGGGTTTTCCTCCTCTTCCCTCCACTCCAACACAAACGTAGCATCTGTATTAGTAGGTCTGGGATGGGACCCAGCAATCTGCTGTGTAATACACAACACACACACACACCATACCTCACCACACCACATCACACATACCATAAACACACACACACATCCCCCACCACACTACATCACACATACCACAAACACACACATACACACACACACCCCACCACACTACATCACACATACCACAAACACACACATACACACACACCACAAACCACCACACCACACTACATCACACATATCACAAACACACACATACACACATACACACACCCCACCACACTACATCACACATATCACAAACACACACATACACACATACACACACCCCACCACACTACATCACACATATCACAAACACACACATACACACATACACACACCCCACCACACTACATCACACATATCACAAACACACACATACACACATACACACACCCCACTCCACTACATCACACATATCACAAACACACACATACACACATACACACACCCCACCACACTACATCACACATATCACAAACACACACATACACACACACACCCCACCACACTACATCACACATACCACGAACACATACATACACACACACACCCCACCACACTACATCACACACCACACCCTACTACATCACACATACCACAAACACACACACACCATACCACGCTACATCACACATACCACAAACACACACATACACATACCACACGTACCACAAACACACATACCACACATACCACAAACACACACACACCATAGCCCACCACACTACATCACACATACCACAAACACACATACACACACCCCACACATACCAGAAACACACACATACCACGTACCATAAACAGACACAAACCACAAAACACACATACCATAAACACACACACCCATACCCACACATGCCAGAAACACACACACCCCAAATACCACAAACACACACACACACCCCCACACATATCACAAACACACACAAACATACCACATACCACAAAACATACACACCACACATACCACAAACACACACACCCCACACACCACAAACACACACATACCACATACCACACACACGCGCCACACATACCACAAACACACACGCACACCCATACCAGAAACATACCCACACCCCTCATACATATACCACAAACACGATACCACAGACGCACACCACACCACACATACCACACACACACACACACACACACACATCACACAACATTCCACAAACACACAGTCGCATACACAATTTTGATGGGGGGAGGCCAGGTCCAGGGATCCATAAAACAACAACTGAATTATTGCAAGACTTAAATTATCTAATGTAAATGAAGCAACTAGTATGCACTTGACCATCACTGGCACTCAACAAGTTATTTCCCCTTCCTTCCTCTTTGTTCGTAAGAATCACTGCCAATTTTTTTAAAGATTTATTTATTTGAGAGAGAGAGAAAGAGAGCACAAGAATGAGTGGGGGGAGGGGCAGAGGGAGAAGCAGACTCCCAGTTGAGCAGGGAGCCTTGACACCACCCCCCCATACTGAGCCGAAGGCAGATGCTTAACCGACTGAGCCACCCAGGCGCCCATTTATTGCCAAATTTTAATAGAGCAAAGACTCCACTGTGCCTTCATTTTAGTTGGAGCCGCTTTTATATGCTTCTGTGTGTTTCCGTGTCTGCCTCCTCCAACTCGACCATGAGCCTCTGGGAGGCAGGCACCAAATTAGCATTGTCAGCCTCCAGTGGGCCCTAGCCAGGTAAGTGAATGAAAGGCCAGAAGGCAGTCCTCCTCGGCCCCTTGGCCTGGCGGCGTTAATGGTGTTGCAAGTAGGTCGATGGGCTGGGGGTCCTGACGGCCTCACCCGAGAGAAGAGTGGCTCTGTGAGGAGTGGTCAGAATGGAATCCATCAGGAAGCAAGCCTCCTCCAGCACGGCTGCTTCCCACTTACAGCAGCCCTGGGAGCGTTAAGTACAAGCTGGTTGACCACTCAACAAGTTCTTTATGACATTGCCAGACTCTCACACCAGAATAATATTAATGAAAGTTTCATGCCCTGATAAATAGTTCATCAGGAGCCACAGAAGGGATCCCACTGCCTCTTTGTCTCCTTTCTCCGTCTTCACCTCCAATTAGCTGCCAAGGCCCACTGCCTCCACCATCTACTCCCGCCTCTCCAACCCCTGCCCCAGCCCTAACGGCGGCCCTGCAGCTTCTCAGCTGGACACGGCAACGGGCTCCTCACCACTCTCTGTGTCCCTTCCGGCCCATCCCCACACTGTCACAATAATCTTCCAGAAGCCCAGCTAGGAACTGATCTTGCCCCTACTCAAAAGCCTACAACGACTCCTCACAGCTCCAGAACCAAGGGCAAATATTTAGGCCTGACATTCAGGCTCCTTCAGACCACAGAGGTCTGGTCTAACTTAACTCTCCCTCATCACCCACTACCCTGATTCCTCTGCCTCTCTGGCCCAGTGAACTACAGATCCCGCCCTATTAGTAAGACATCAAATTAATTTAGCAGGTCCCAACCAGGAATTTTTAATAAAATAGAATAGAATATGAAACACCAGGGTACACTGCACATAGGAAGTTTCCATTTCATGAAAATTCTGTTTTAAATGTATGTGTGTGTGTGTGTGTAGGTGTGAATGTGCTGGATCACATTGCAAAATGCACATCTTACCAGGGATCACAGTCAAAAAGGTTTGAAAAGCGCTGTTTAGGCCAAACTGAATTCACTGCTTCTCTTCTCTGTTCTGTGCTCTGTTCCTCTCCACTTCCTCTTGCACGGTCCCCTCCTCCCCTCCACCCTAGCCACCTCCATTCACCCCAATCCTACTCACCCATCCACACCGTCTTAGCTGGCTTCCCCCAGAAGAGCCTGAGACAACAATGTTTCTCTGGGAGGTGACCTCAAAAGGTACCAGTAAGGAAATGGAGAAGGGAAACAGAAAAGGAACTGGAAAATCCAGGATGCTCTGTGGCAGGTTCCTGCTGTGGACACCTGGACTTGGTCCTCTGGGGCCTCCGGGGGTGAGGGAGCTGGGATATTCAGCCACCCACTCCTGCCGGCCATCCCTGCAAGATCCTGCAGATGGGGGTTGTCAGAGCAGTGGCGGGGGGGGGGGGGGGGGGGGGCAGAGTGAGTGTCCAAAGGCTATGGATAGAGCAGCGACAAAGATGGACACAAGTCATTTTCAACACGAAATCTGGCCTTATGCTTTGCCTATCCTACATATATGCGTGCACGCACAGAGGCCAGGCATCATAGTTTCCATTTGTGTAGAAGACATCCCCTTTTCTACCTTTGTTCTTGAACTTCATTGATATAAAAATATTAATAAAGCAGAGACTCCATTCTGCCTTTATTTTAGTCAGAGCCCCTTTTGATATTTCTGTATGTTCCCCCTAACAGGACTTCTTGGAGGAATCTAATTAGCTCAGTATTCTTGCCCTCTTCTCCCTGGTAACAAAGCCCATATTTTCCTTGGGAAACACCCTTCTTCTGCTCTCAGTCCCTGGGAGCCACTGTATCCCTGTGGCCACAGTGACAGGGGCAGAGATGCGCACCGACCCCAACTGGTCCACGGAGGCACAGTCCAGGGACATGCATTTGCTCTGTTGGTTAAAAGAATCCCTGTTGCTGAGAGCTGCTCACTGCCATCCTCCCACCAAGAGGAGAAAAGCTACCAGAGATGTAGCCAGCACAGAATCAAGGGGAGGGAAGAAGGGAATTAGGTCCTGGTGTCTGGTCTGAGCCTCTGGAGCCAGCCTTCCTCAAAGCCTTGGAAAGATGCTGTTCCTCTCCATCAATTCTTTCCCTTGAAGTCAGCCTGAACTGCGTTTCTGTTGCTTGCAACCCCGAGTCCCTTCCACGGCAGCCTGCCTTCTGTCCCTCACCACACTGTCACCTGGGGACCTCAGCACGACTGACACTTGGCAGGGAAAAGAAGGGGTCCAGAGGGAGGAGAGGTGGAGGGCCACCCAAACACCTATTCCAGGCCAATGCAGTTCCTGGCCACTGGCAGGCAGACATGCCACCACTGGCCCCAGTCATGACCCCACCTCCAAAACAGAGGCAGTCATCTGTTACAGACACAGAGTGTGGGCAGCAAAGAGGAGAAAGGACTAGGCTGTGGGAAAGGAGGCCGGGAATAGAAGGATGTCTGGGGCGCATGGGGCAGTCTAAGAGGACCCCTGGGTGCTAACACAGGGACCTCGGAACTTGCCGGCATATTAACCCAGATTCAGCTCCAGTGAGGCCCCTAGCAACACAGTTTGTCAGAGCTGGGGGACTTAAGAACATCCTGCCCAGCCCTAAGGAGGGGCAGGAACTGGCCCGAGGTCCCTCAGCAAGCTGGTGGCATTGCCGGAATGAGAAGCCAGGCTGGTACTCTTCCCACCGCCTGGGGCTGAAGCTACAAGAAGGTGGTCCAGTTCCCTCCATTACTGCCATCAGGTTGCTGGAGAGCTACCCTGAACCTTCCCCCCTTCCCACTGCCATCAGCGCCCCCCAGGAGGATTATGTCCATTGCGAATTCTCCAGTACCCAGGAGACCAGCAGCGACTGAGTCCCCACCCCACCCTCAGGCTCTAAATGCCCTGGTGTATGCAAAAGCCACCATGCCCCAGCCTGGTGTGGCCAAGACATTTCTAGTTAAAATGAGTACAGTTCCTTTGGGATGCGAGTTACTGCAACAAAGCATGCCTATTTAGCATGACAGAACCTTAAATCACGAAGAAAATAGTAATAGTAATAGCAGCTAAGCTAGTGTTACTTAGCACTTTCTAGTGCCAGGCACGGTTCAAGAGCTTCCCATGGATGAACTCATTCAATCCTCCACCCTACTGAGGTGGGTACGGTCATTGGTCATCCCCATTTTACAGAGGAGGACACAGGCACAGAAAGGTTAAATGGCAGGCCAGGAGGGGGCCCAGGCATCTGCCTCCACGGTCCCCACAGGGGACCACTGTGCAACACCTCCTCTGTGCAGAAAAGGGTCAATGGAGCAGGCCTGAGACCACGGCCCGAGAAAGGACTGTTTGTGAGGCTGGCCACTGGCCAGTCTGGAAAAAATGGATTTCAGGAGGGCTCCCACCACATTCAGAACAGATGAGGGTGGCTCAGTAGGCCTAAACTATAAACAGCAGGGTTTACGCTGCACGCTGGCTTTCTTTCTGGGACCCTGGAAGCTGACTATGTGCTAGACAGAGGGGGCCCAGGTGACTGGCCCCCAAGAGAAAGCCCGGGCATGGAGTCTGTAATGACCTTCCCTGGTAGAGGGCATTATAGTGTGAGCTGCTACTGGGAGAGGCTTTCAGCATCTCACACTTGGTTTCCCTCTGGACTCTGCCTCATCTACCTTCCTCCCTTGCTGACTTTGCTTTGTTTCCTTTCACTGTAAAAACTCATAGCTGCGAGCACCACAATACTGTGAGACCTTCCAGTGAGTCATGGAACCTGGAGGTGGTCTTGGGGACCCAACACATCCTCAAAAACCCTAAAGCTAATCATTTGAAAGAACATCATAGAAAGTTGCAATTCACCTGCTCTCAGGTGACATTTTTCTCTGACCCCTATTTATATGTTACATAAGACTATCTCTCTGGTATCGCAATGTGGACTAAAGTATATTGCCAGGCACTAGGCTAGCATGGTCCCAAGGCTGGTACAGTTCTCTGAGGGCCTACCCCCAACAGAAAACTCCCACACCCATTCTGGCCTTGTGGGGTATCCAAAACCAGCCCTCAGCCATCAGTAACACCAGCAATATTGTTTTACTTATAGGGAAACTGAGGCTCAGAGTGGTTGTGTGACCTCCTTAAGAACTAGAATTTAGGTCTCTCTCTCTTTTTTAAAGATTTATTTATTTGTTTGAGAGAGACAGTGTGTGTGTGTGAGCAGGGAGTGGTGGTGGGGCGAAAGGGAGAGGGAGAGATTCCTCAAGCAGACTCCCCACTGAGAGGCTCCATCCCACGACCCTGAGGATCATGACCTGAGCCAAAACCAAGAGTCAGACACTTAACTGACTGCGCCACCCAGGCACCCCAAGGTCTCTTGACTTCCTATCCAGGGACCACCCATGATCTGTCCCAGGCACAATGAAGAGAAGAGGCAGAGAGAATATTCTGTGCAATACAAGGAGTAATACCCCTCTTGTAATAGGGAATGCTCCTAAACACACTAAACAAACACAGGTAAGAGGGTGCTGGGGAGGATTCAGACACAGCCCCTGTCCTATGGAGCTCTCATCTAGGAAAAGGCTTTATTTAAGGGACTGAGTTCCCCATCATCAGGAATGTCAAGTACAGGCTGGATGGCTGCCTGCTGGGAACCCCTGCTTTCTAGCACCTGACACAGGGATTCAGTAAGTTTATGTTGAGCTGCTAATGCCAGATAAGCATCTCTCAGGCCTGCCCATACTCTTTCTCCAACTCCTCCCCTCAGCTCAACTGTTCTGCTCCAGAGAACGCCCAGCCCAGGAAATGTGCCGGCAGCCAGCAGAGAACACTCAGTGAGCTTTTGAAACAGATGGCCCCAAGTTGGATCTCAGCTCTACCCCACACTAGCTCTGGGATCCTGGCAAGGGCCACAAGCCCTCTGACCCTCAGCTTCCTCGTCTGTAAATAACAGAGGGCCTGGGAGATTGCGTGAAATCTGCGCCTGACCACGTGCCTGTCACCCAACAGGAGTGTCATAAAACTTGTGCCCTAGCCCCTCGATGCCCAGAGTGCTGGATGTGCCAGTTTTATGAATAGGCCACCTACTTTCCCTTCTTCACTCCACCAACAGGAGGGAGAATTAGGTTAATTACACTGAGAAGAAAGACAAGAGGGTAACAAGGTCTCTAATCCCATCTTTTGTTCACAAGTTAAATAAATGTAAAAAGTTCTTACCTAAGTGATGTTCAAATGTGTGACCTCATTACCCTGGGTGCTGGCCATGGTGTGGGGCTTAGTCACTGAGAAGAAGAGCTCGGTTATTCAAGAACCACTTCACTTACGTAAGAACGAATGTCATTCTTACATTGCCAGGTGAAATGTCGATTATTTTTTAAACGTTTATTTTTTTTCTCCAAGCAAGTTCCCAGGGACATCAGGAGAGACAGCAGCTGACAGGGATGGCACGCAAATATGTGACTATTTCCCTAAGTCCCCTTCCCTACTCTCTCCTTATTGAGATGTTTATAATCATGCAGGATGTGCTTCTCCCACTCAAGAGCATTCTACTAGCACATCTCCACGTTTTGACATCACCTTCATGCCTGCCACATTCGGGGAGGTGGGTACGCTATGTCTTTGAGAGCACTTCTCCAGGCCTCATTCTGAACCAGGTAACTCCTCCCCTGCCCCTTCTCAGAGTCCCTTTCCTCCTCTGCCAATGGGTGGTCAGGGACTAGATCAGGGGTTCTCAAACCCAGCTTACTTATCATCATAATTAGGTCTTACCCAGACCCACCTCTAGAGAGGGAGGGCTTGGAAATCTGAATTTTTTATGACTCCCAGTCCCCAGGCACCCGGATGCAGCCAGTCTGGCAAGCAGCCAGACAAGACTATCTTACCTTCCTCTGAGATTGATAGTCCACCTTTCGGATAACCCCAAAGAATTGCTACCTGGTCATAATCTTAATCATTTCCCAACTTCTAGGCATCTGAGTTATTTTCCATTTTCCTAAACATGACTCTTTTTAAATAGGTCGTGCCGGCCATCATTCTTCCTCACTCATGAGCACCCACAGAAAACACAGAGCCCAAAGGAAAATCCACATCCTAAAGGTCCATTAAAAAAAATGATGGATGTCTCAGAATCCAGGTCAGTTTCAAAGGCAGATTTCTCCTGATTCATCTCTCAGTGACGACAGGAGAGGGCTGGTAGATTTGATTTAAACCTAACTGATTTAACTCTCCAGTCAGGAGGACTCGATTTGACCAATTTTTCTCCAACAAAAGATGTGTTCTTTTTTCAGAAATATAACCTTAAAGCTTCCTTTACCGCCCAGAGACAAATGTAGCTTTCTTTTTGTTAAAAAAAAAAAAAATGTTATTTTATTAGCATCCAAGCATCCTTGAATATCAAAGCTGGAAAAGTCCAGTGGTCACCCAGTGTGACCCCATAAGATCCCAAAGAGGCAGTGACTTTCCAAAGTCCTGCTGAGAGTTTGTGGCTCATCAGGAGGACGATAGTGGTCTAGACCCGTGGGCGGTGTCTTTCCCACCACACCCCTTACTCCAGCTGGATTCATGGTCCTTCCCAGGAATCTCAAGGCTACAAAAGAACCCTCCACAACACTGAGGTTTCTCCTTTTACCCAAAACTAACCAAAGCTTTCCTCCCAATTCTCAAGTTCAGACATTCAGGTTTTAGACACTTAGAAATAAGACTCTCCGTATCATAGCACCACCACAACTAAAACGTAGATCTATTTCATGCCTACAGGAAAAACAGACTGAGAAAAATAACCGTGACGGTGTGGTGGGATTAATGATGTTCTTCTCTGTTTTCCAAAATAGTGTTGCATTGTTTAAATAATAAGTGTAAACCTTACAACCACAAGAACACATGAAGCTCTTGGAAAGGGAACATGGTGGGGGGGCTATCAAAAAACAAAAGGAAAAAGAAAAGGAAGCCATTTACCTTGCTTCATTGCTGCTAAATACTATGACCGTCTATCTTGGATATCTTCTCTAACAACAAGCATTAACATTTATGCTAACAAAGGCCCTGGGGTGATTCATATGTCTGGGTCTACACTGACTGCAGTGAGGGCTCAGAGGGGTCTCTCCCTTCAGACATTCCCAGAATACCATACTCATTTGGAAGTTAATTGGTGTGGTCTTGCAACAATCCCTCTGTTGACTTGAATTTTCATCTGTACTTTCTATTGTGTTTTTTGTTAATTTTTCATATGTTTAGGTCTTGCTTCCCCAAGAATCAAAATAATGACCTCCTTTTCGCTAACTCATCCCCTCGCTTGAGTATCAGTGTAGCATAATCCAACTAGATGACCCGGGACAGAATCCTGTTCCACACATGCTAACTGGGTGACCCAGGGTGAATGAGTCAACCCCTACTTAACCTGTTCCTCCATTTTCAAAATAGGGTCTAAAAGAATACTACTTACCTCATAGGGTTAACTCAGTTGGTGCTTTTTAAGTACCTAGAATTGTGCCTGGCACAGAATAAGTACAATATAATTGATACATTTTAAAATACTTTCCCCAGCCCAAAAGTTAATGAGGTCATCAGCAAAATCCCAGATAGTGGGGAACACTACAGGACAAATGACCCAGTTTCATTAACAAATAAATTGCAAGGAGGAAAAAAAAGAATGGAAGGAGGGAGACAAGGGGGGAACTCACAGATTAAAAGACACTTTCAGAGTCATTCATACATTCATGTTCAGAGCAGCATATTCACGATAGCTGAAAGGTGTAGGGAAGCCAAGTGTCCACCAATGGATGGAGAAATAAGATGTGGTATATAAATACAATAGAACATTATGCAGCCTTAAGAAGAAACGAAATTCTGACACAAGCTACAATGTGGATGAAACCTGACATTATGCTAAGTGAAATAAGCCAGTCACAAAAGACAAATTCTGTAGGATTCCACTTATACAAGGTACCTAGGGTAGTCAAATTCATAGAGACAGAAAGTAGAATGGTGGCTGAGATTTGTTTTTTTTTTTTTTTTCCTAGATATATAATGTAAAGCCTCCTTTATAGCTCAGAGAAAAACAGGGCCTTCTTCTTTGTTAAAAAAAATTGTAATTTATGGGGCGCCTGCGTGGCTCAGTCGTTAAGTGTCTGCCTTCGGCTCTGGGTGTGATCCCAGCATTATGGGATCAAGCCCCGCATTAGGCTCCTCTGCTGGAAACCTGCTTCTTCCTCTCCCACTCCCCCTGCTTGTGTTCCCTCTCTCTCTGGCTGTCTCTCTCTCTATGTCAAATAAATAAATAAATAAAATCTTTAAAAAAAAATTTTGTAATTTTATTAGCATCCAAGCATCCTTGAACGTCAAAGCTGGAAAGGCCTCGTGGTCACTCAATGTGACCCCATAAGATCCCAAAAAGGTAGTGACCTTCTGAAGTCCCACTGAGAGGGTATAGAACAGAGTTTTGGTTTAGGATAATGAAAAAGTTCTGCAGATGGATGATGGCGATAGTAGCACAGCAATATAAGTATACTTAATGCCTCTGGACGGCACACTTAAAAATGGCTAAAATAGTAAATTTAATGTTATGTATATTTTACTGCAATTTTTTAAAAAAGTTGCTTAAAAATATATCATCCAATCAAACATGTGGACCTGATTCAAAATAAACTTAAAAATGTATGACCTTTATGAGACAACTGGAAATGTGAATCCTGACTGGATATTTTATAATATTAAGGAATTAGTGTTGATTTTTTTTTTTTTAAAGATTCTACCTATTTATTCGACAGAGATAGAGACAGCCAGCGAGAGAGGGAACACAAGCAGGAGGAGTGGGAGAGGAAGAAGCAGGCTCATAGCAGAGGAGCCTGATGTGGGGCTCAATCCCACAACGCCGGAATCACGCCCTGAGCTGAAGGCAGATGATCAACCGCAGTGCCACTCAGGTGCCCCTAGTGTTGATTTTTTAAAGATGTGATCCTGGTTTTTAAGAGCCCTTATCTTTTAGAATTATAAACAAAAACATCTACAAATGAAATGGGTTAAGTTGTGAGATTAGCTTCAAGACAATAAGGGAGGGGAAGAAGTGGATGGGGACACTTGTAAAACAGGACTAGCCACCAGGCGATAATTACTGACGCTTTGTGATGGGTCCACGGGGCTCTTCATACCATTCTGTCCACTGTATATTTGTAAGTTTCCATCATAAAATAAAGTCAAATCGTTTCTTATCATTAGAGAAAGAGCTCTTCCATTACGTGCATTATCTCTGTCCTCAACGGTCTAGAAAGGTTCCTGGCACACCACGGCTGTGGGGTAACGGCTGCTATCCAAGACCTCAGGAATATGGAAAAGACAGATCTTCCCTCGAATATTCCCTCTGCGCTCTCGGCTCCAATGCAGACCTTCCTACTGCTCATCCATTTAAGGTGCGACAGGAGTCAACAACCTCACGGTTGGAGAGCACTTTTCAGCCGAATTAACCTCATTTTGGAGATGAGGACCCGAGTCCCTGAGAGTTTAGTGAGTCTCTCTTGCCAACGAGCCGCAGAATCAGGACGAAAACCCGGATCTGTAGCTGCAGAGCCCTCCTGTTTCCCCTGCTCCAAGCAGCCGTCTTCCTCCTGCTCCCAAACAGAAAGCCTTGCTTTTTCTGCCCTGCTCTCCTTCAAAGTGACCCCAGAACCCACTTCCTACCAATTTTCCTCCATGAGGTTAAAGCCTTTCCCCTAGTATTTCCCAGGTGAGTGGGAATTCTCACTCTCCTCTTCCAGGTTTACATTTGGAGGTTGTGGGTTCTCTCCAGGGCACTGCAGGTTAGAAGAGCCGCCACCAGGTGGCCTTCCCAGGTGGCTCTGAGTCTGAACAGCCAGGCTTTCCAGTCCTGGTCCCCAGGACGGGGAGCGGGGGAGGGGGGGGGCGGAGGTGTGCTCAGGGAGCCCTGGCTGCACATTCACCTCACTGGGGAGATCTGAAGAGCACCAGTGCCCGCGCCCCACCTCCAGAGATCCTGACCTAATTGGTCTGGGCTGGCCCCAGGCCTCCTGTTTTTTTAAACTCCTCAGCTGTTCTAAAGTGCAGCCAAGGTTTCTGATACAGCCGCAGAGACGACAGGATCCTTTTCTCTAATCTGCTAGATTCTTCACCTACAAAATAGAACTCTTCAGCTTTTTAAAATAAATGGCTGAACTAAAACTACCATTGGCATAAACATGACACGTAAATGGAATGCACAGTAAATATTGCTTGGAAAAAAATGATGAAATTACACCAAGATTTAAAGAATGCCACTTTTGAGGTCCCTAGGCAGAATGAAGTGTCTTCCACTGCCTCCCCGCTTTTCTGTCCCAGCTCTGAAAGAAGAAACTTCTAACTTTTCTTACTGAATGTTAATTCAAAAGCCACCAGGATATGATATCGTCCCTCTGTCCCTGGTGGCCGTTAGCACAGCCTCTCTTCTCCACGCCTAAAGGGACCCCCCCCCCCCCAGCGTTCTGGTGTAGACGCAAGCACACGGACATGTGCGCCCTGCACGCGCACGCCCACACGCACGCACGCCCTCACCTATCTGCTTGTCTCAATAGCTAGGCTAAGGCCACAGAAGATACTAGTCTGTAGCATCATAGTTAAAACTATCTTTCTAGTCAGAAGGAAGGGGGATCCACACACAGCATATCCCTTCAGCTCACGGGGAAACTGAGCTCTGACACGACTGCGCGCGTGCATGTGGTATGCCAGCTATTACGCCCTTTACCTGGGTTCTGTACTTCCATTTCATCCACAGGGGAACAGAGGCTCGGAGGGATTATGCCGCTTGCTCAAGGTCACACAGCTCCTCCGTGACCGCCCTGGGTCTTACATTCTGGTTTGCTGCCTCTCCAGTGGGCTCTCCATCCCATAGCCATAACCATCCCCGTCCGGCGCCTGCGCAGAGTGCGCGCGCGTGCACGCACGCACAGCTACGGTGGCTGGGGAGGGCGGACCCACGAAGCCCTGGTAGGCGCCCGCAGATAGCATAAGCAAGGGCTGCTGCCCATTGTCCACCAGGCTCGGGGGACACAGAGCTGAGCGCTGGTTAGGAGCCCCCGTTCCGGGTCCCCCCGCCACAGAAGCACGGGTCCATCACCGCCCTTCTCACCTCCAGCACAGTGGTCTGTTTCAATATATGAGTTCCTCTGAGGGCCACGACAGGGAGGAAGAAGAATATTCTTTTCACCATTCACTCACTCAACCAATATCTACTGTGTGCTCTCTATGTGCCAGACAGTGTGAACGCAACAATGTCCAAATACGGAGCTTCCATACTAGTGGTGAAAATGGGTAGTAGTCCAAGAGTCACATGAATGCACAGTTACAGGCTGATGAGAGCTATGGAAAAGCACAGGTCGTTAGAGAACACAGCAAAATGAGAAGTACCTGATCAGAACGGTCAAGGAAGGCGCCCTGAGGAAGTGAAGTCAGAGCTGAGCTCTGAAAGATACGTCGGGATTCGCAAGAAAGGGGGGTGGTGCGTGAAGACGACCTGCATAACATGCACAAAGACACGAAAGACTGGCAGAGGCTGGAGTGCTGAGAGTAAGGGGACCAAGGAAGGAGATAAGAACGGTGATGTACACGGGGGCTGGTCCATGCAGGACCTTCAAAGTGAGGTTAAGAATGTTGGTCTTTACTTGAATGGCCATGTGAGCAACTGGTGGACTGGGGGGCAGGGGAGGGGGGGTCCTAAGCAAGGAGGTGAGATATAGAGTTCAATTCTGAAGGTCTTATCTGGCTGTGGCGTAGGGAATGAAGTGAGAGTGGGTCAGAGTGGATAGAGGGAGACAGAAGGTCAGTGCAGGCACTGAAGAGCCACGTGATGGGGGCCTGGAGCAGGGCAGTGGCAGAGATGAGGGAAGTGAATGAATCTGAGAGATATTTAGGACGGATACAGTGGAGAGGACAAAGGGGTGTGAAGGATGACCTCTAGCCTCCAGCCTGCAGAAACAGATGGATGGTGGGTTCAGACACCAGGAAGGGGGACCCTGAAAGGAAACCAGAGCCAGGGAGCAGAGGCCGAGGGGCTGCAATCACATCCGACAGGGTCTATCACTGGGCTCAGCCCAGCCCTGTGTTGCCGTCTTATTAGGAAGAGAAGAAAAAACAGTTGAGCTGATATTTTGAGTAATAAGTGGGCAAGTACTTCAACATTTAATTTATATGTCACTAGTTTCAAAACTCATTTTAAAACCTTCCTATAATCTTACCAGGTTTACGTACACTGACATTATAACACCCAAATTATTTCTGATCTAAAAATAATTACCCCGTATGTTGCTTTGCCTGAAAAAGTGTTGAGAGAAATTATTGGCAAGGAATATTTTCCCATTGCCAAAGAACAGGGAGCCAATTACCAGTTATGCCTTAACTCATTTCATCCATTCTTAAGAAAACCAATCAGAAGAGAGACACGTTGCCCAAATACATTCCAAATAAGGGTGTCCCAGAAGAAGGGCAGGGCATTGTGAAGTGATCATGGGAACATGAAATATGGGGAGACCCAGACAAGAATCAGTCAACAGTTGGGAGGTCTGCTAACAGGTAGGTGGTAGGGGGTACTGGCAAGTGCAAGCAGTTCTTTGATTCTGGATCACAGGTTGCAAACTGGTAGCTCTTGGGCCATATTCAACCTTAAAATATCTTCTGTTTGTCCTGTATGGTACTATTTTAAAAAACTGAGCCAACATTTAAAAGACCCAAATTTCTAGGGTGCCTGGGTGGCACAGTTGGTTAAGCGACTGACTCTTAGTTTCAGCTCACGTCAAGATCGTGTGATCGAGCCCCGCATCAGGATCCATGCTCAGCACGGAGTCTGCTTGGGATTCTCCCCTCTCCTTCTGTCCCTGCCCCCTCTGCGCGTGCGTTCTCTCTCTCTCAAATAAATAAGTAAATCTTTAAAAAATTCCAAATTTTTGACTCTTCTTGAAACATCAGTAGTAGATCTGGCCAAACTGGGCCACCTTCCCATGTGATAACTACTACCTGAAGCTGAGTAGCCACTGCCCTCCAGATGGGCAGAGCTCTCCCATCCACCGTGTTTACCCAACAGTAAGCTGATATTGATCACTGTACTTGCAATGCTGCTGCTTTCCTACAGTGAAGAAACATTTCTCTATACCTATGTCTTTATTAAAAGTGGGAAAACAAAACATAAACCAAGAAGACAGTATGTTTCCAAGAAAACTAGAGACAGCATATTTCTTAACAGAATTAAAAACTCTTCCAACAGGTGCAATTCACAAAGTGTGTCTGTGTCGATTTCTCTTATCCCAGCTCTCATCATTCATTTATATTATCTGCCCAGTGCGTGCCTGTTGGCCCCTGTATGCTCTTGAGTTTGCAACCTCTCAAGGCACTGAACCCCCAGGTCAGGCATTCATATACAAGGAAGGGACCCAGTTCTAGGGGAAGGGGATATGAAAAAGACATGACCACAAGAAAGACCAGCATTGAGTAATTAGAACCAGGATCCAGGGTAAGGGCCAACTCAGCCAACTCAATGATAATGATGATTCTGACCAAGATAGCCACAACAACCATTACTAATCACTGACTGACCATGTACTAAGCACCATGCTAGGTGCTTTACATATATTCATTTTAACCCATTTTACAGATGAGACACCTGAGGCTCAGAGAGGTTAGTCATTCACCCACAGTCACGTGACTAGTAAGTAAGGAAATCAGGATTCAAACTCCAAACCCAGGGTCTACCACCCGTGGTTTTCCCACTGGAGATGCACATCAGAATCACCAAGGGAGACATTTAGAAATGCATAGGGCTGGGGCCCCACCCCCAGAAGATTCTGACTCACCAAGTCTGAGTGGAGCCTGGACGACGCTATTTATATACAGAGCTCCCCAGGTGCTTTGTAAGCCCAGGCTTGGGGGGAGAACCTTAGGCCTCCTTGTTCGGTGAGTGAATGCTGGAGTGACTTGGCTAACACAAGTAAAACAGGCTAGCTTTTCCCATTAGCTGGTGTCACCAGGACCTGCCTCATAGCCGCCTCTTCACGTGCGGACAAGTGCTTGTTCCAATCCATCACTCTGTCAACCCTACAAAGGCAGAACCAGCATCTGTCACACGAAGAGCCACTCTTCCTTCAGTGAGGCACCCTAAATGTGGCTCTTCCAAACAACCAGTGACAGTATCCTTCAGGGCTATGTGTGCAGAGCACTGTGTTCCAATAATACGGAAGGAAGAAGCCCTGGCTTAGGGTTGGGGGGCAGCATCTGACCTGATGAGTGCCACGTGGTAACAACTGTGGCTCATACTACGTGGCTTACAGTGATCACAAGCCACACACGTTCAAGTTGAGAGACTCCCCCCCCCCCAAAGGCAATCTATTCTCCTTCTGGGCAAGACTCCAAATCCGGTCACACCAAAAATTCACTTTATTACAGCTTCAGAGGTGGTGGTATCTCAGCCAGGAAAAACCAGGCTGCTTCTCTAGGGCAGCTAGGTGTCTCAGGTATTACAGATGATGTCTACATTCTTGCTTTGTCCACTAGGAAGCACGGGGCCAGCTTTCTGATTCACGTCTAGCAATTGTGCGAGACTCTCTGTACACATTTCTCTGTACTCACTTTATTCCTCTCTTCATCTTGTGATCTTTCCTTTAGTATCTCTACTGATTCTGCAATTGATCTATTTCCTTTAAACCATTACACTATGGAAATTTTCATAAATCTTTTTTGTTTGTCTTACATTTTTAACATTGTTTTATTCACTGCAGAAAATTAAAAGATACAGATCAGGGGGTCAGCAAGCTTTTTCTATAAAGAACCAGATAGTAAATATCTTAGTATTTTGCAGACCATATGATCGCTATCATATTTTTTTTTAACAATCCTTTTAAAAATGTAAAACCATTCTTAGCTTCCAGGCTTTAAAAAAAAAAGGTGCTGTAGTTTATTGACTTCTGATATAGATTAAAAACTAGACCATACCTTACCAGAAATAACCACTATTCAAATTATGGTGCATATCCTTTAAGACATTTTTATATGAATATTTTAATGAGATCTAGATTATATTATAAATACTATTTTGTGACCTGCCTTTTTCACTCAACAGTAAGTCATTAATATTTTCCTATGCCAACACTAGACACAGAAAGTATTGTATAGATATATCAATACTTATTCAACCAATCCTCTCTCCTTGAATATTTAGGAGATTCCCATTTTTTATTATTATAGATTATACTCCAATCATTACCTTAGGATAAAGCCCTGGAAACGTTATTTCTAGATCAAAGAAGATGCACAGTTTAAAGTTCTTTGATAAATATTCTCAGATTACTCACCAGAAAAGTTATACCAATTTACACAATAGTCCCACCAGCAGCATAAAAATACATATTTTCTTAATTCTTACCAACAATGGGAATCACCATTTTTTTTAATCTTTACCAACATGATAGGTAATAGTGGTATCTGACTGCTTTAATTTTCTTTGATAGCTAGCATATGCACTTGTAATGAGGGTATGTATGTTTAACTGCATTTGTATTGTATATATTCTCTAGTAAATTTCTTATTCAGGCCCAAACTGGTTTCCTATTGCTGCTGTAACAAGTTGCCACAAACCTCCCGGTTTAGAACAACCCATATTTATTCTCTTACAGTTCTGGAGACAGAAGTCCAAACTTGCCCAGGACTGAAGACAAGATGTGACTAGGGTTGGGTCCTTCTGCAGCCTCTAGAGAAGAGTGTTTCCTTGCCTTTCTCAGCTCCTAGGAGCACTTGCATGCCTTGTTCATGGGCCCTTCCTTACATCACTCAAATTGCTTGATTCTGTCATCACCTATCCTACCGCTCACTCTGGTACCTGCTTCCTTCTTACAAGGACTTCTGGGATTACGTCAGGCCCACCTGCATAATCCAAGAGAACCTCCCCGTCAACACTGTTAACTGATTATATCTTCAAAGCGCCTCTTGCCATACACAGTAACATTCACAGGTTACAGAATTAGAAGGTGGGCATCTCTGGGCAGGGGCATTACTAAGCCTTCACGGTGGGTCTTTTGTCCATTGCTCTGTGGAATATTCATCTCTTTCTTATTTTTTCTTTGGTACTTTCAGAGATTTGACTGTCATAGTGGATGCTATGGTACACTGCCCAGATCTCCTCTTCAGGACAACTTTCACGATTGTGAAGTGGAATGGGGTATTGGTAGGGACCATACTACAGGCGTTGGAGAGGTTCAAGGGGAGGAGGAACTATAAGGACCTCAGGGTGGGATGGCTGCCAGTGGGTACAACCAGGATGCTGGAGGAAGATGAAGAGAGGCTGACAATGATTCACCACCAATTTAAGCGGGAGGATCAGAGGCCTTCCTCGGGAGTGTACACAGATACCTGCCTCTCCTGCAGGTAGAACAGAGAAAAAGTAGAGCATCAGACCCAGGACTCCTATAAAAGGGTAGTGGAGCTCCAGGAAGGCTGCATTCTCAACGCTGAGAATCTGCCATGCCTAAATCAGGGCTCTGATTGGGAAAATAGGCCATCAGACTTGGAAGGGAGACATCAGGCTGGTGCCCTTGAAAACTTGAATCCTCAGATTCTCCTGAGCCCTCAGAGCCTACAGTTGTGACCCACTGCCCCCTAGGGCAGGCTTAAACATGATCCAGAAACGACAGTGTGTATCTCCCCCTAAGGATTAACCCCATCTCCCTTCCTGATTACCAGACCAAAAAGAAGAGTCAAGTCACAACACAGCCCAGACAGAGGCCCTGGGCCTGCTGAGGCACAAGTAACATACACCAGGGGCTGCAGGACCCAGCCAATGTGTACACAGGAACAAGGAGATTATGTATGAGCCTGGATCCTGAGGGAGGTGGATCAAGGTGGGGGTGGGGGGAGCACTAAGCTGGTTAAGGGAGACTTTATCAATATGGGAGGACCCTCCCATGACATAGGATATAAGACCCTGGCAAGTATCCTAAGAGGTGTTAACACAGTGGCTCTTAGGAGCCTGGCTCCCATTAAGTAAAGCAGAAATGTCAGGAGTCTCAGGAGGACAGTAGAGGAAGGGATCAAAAAGCTCAGGGAAGTGAGCATATGAGAGCAGTTATCCTGCCAGGGCCAGAAAACCTACATGGGGCCATGTTCTGCAGGGGCAGGTGGGAAGGTACCTGTCACAGGGGCCCAGCATCATCAAGATGCTCAGTAGTGGCCCTCCTCTGCAGGCCAGAGCTGATGGCCGAAAATGCTGATACAGACTGGGCTCTCTGACAGCAATAGGGATGACAGGGTCCCAAATAATAAGAGGCCAGACAGCAGCACTTAACTGCTAAAAGCAAGGTGGGTGCAATTATCCTAATGAACGGCAAGGTCAGTGTGGCAGTCAGAGGGGCCGTGCCAAAGAGATCTAGGAAGATGGTTAAGAGAACACAGTGTTCCTAAGGGGAAGATAGATGGACAGCCAATAAGAGCATTGCTTAATTTATACAACCAAAAAATAAAAGAGCAAGAATGGGTGATGGGGAGGCTGAAGGCAGCTGTCCCACAGACCTGAAAACTTCTGTCTGAGAGGCTAGGGATTCCTTTAAGGAAGGGCCCCATCACAACAGCAAGTATATATAACAACGATTCTCTCAGTCTCTCCCCGGAGGGACTCACAGAATTTATTCCCGTAATCATAAACTTGGGCAAGAGAAAGACCCAGACATTTTGAAGATGGTTAAACACTGGGTCTGAGCTGATGTCAATATCTGAGGACCCAAAGGATCATCATGGCCCCCCTATTAGAATGGAATCATACGGGGAGAGCCAATAACAGGCATTCTGGCCCAGGTCCAGGTCATAATGACTCCACTAAGTTCACAGACTATCCAGTAGTGATGCCTCCAGGTGATCTGCTGACATGATCTCTCAGTGGTCCTTTTCCCAATTTTGACAGTAAATGGTCAGGGCAGCGCTCACGGCCTGAGAAGAACGGGGTGGTCAGAGGCCCAGGGTCCTCAGAGTCATCCCACCTAACAGGCCACCTGGACTGCAGCGATGCAGGAGTATGCACCACACGTAGCAAAGGGAGAGGGGAGGAGTCACAGGCATCCCCCAAGCCCAGCTGTAGTGCTGCGACGGTACTCGGTCCTACTCCTCCTCTTGGAGTTTCCCACCAAGAGCCCTCAACAATTTGGAGGAGACTCTCCAGACAGGGTGAACTTACTGATCCAAGACAATGAATGCAAATGGCAGAAGTACCAATGGGCTAGGGGGCAGGGGCAGAAGCACCCCGATGCTCCCCTTCACGACCTAGACACCCCTTCCCGGAGCTGCCGCCTCACAGCTGAGCTCTCTCCAGGACCTGCCCTTGGCCACAGCGAGCCATCTTCCCCGAGCTTCCATCCCCTCCGCAGGGCCGGCCCATAGCCAGTCCCTGCTCCACTTGCTGTAGCTTCGCAGCTCCCCTCGGGGTCCGCTGAGGCCTACGCGGCAACTGCCTGGAAGTTCAACCTCTCTACAGCCCCATCCTGCTGCCCTCGTTCCCTCCAGGTGCTGTTCCAGGTGAGAGAGTCTGGCAAGGGAAACCTCCTGCACGCAGACCTCGGCTCGGATTCAGGGTGCCGGCGCCTCGGCCCTGGGACAGCCACGCTGTGACTGTCTGCCCTGGCTGTTGTCTGTGGCTGCCATGGGTCCCATGGGTCCCACGCCCATCCCCGGGCTGCTGGAAATGTCTGCTGCAGGCTCACCACGGAGCCCCTTACGGCCTCGGGAGCCGCCTTGTTCCCCTCCCCGGGACCACTCGCTGGCTGCTGCAGGGAAACAAAGACCCCACCCTAATCGCCTCAACTGGGGACAGCCCTGAAGGGGCAAGGCCAGCTCCAGGGTTCCCCTGGGACCAGTGGAGGCTTCCTGTGACAGCGCCCTACTGGTAGGCTCCTCCCTCTGCCGGCTCCCGCCCCCCTGGGCTCACAGGGACCCTCCCCAGAGCACTGCCCAATAAAACTTCGACACACATTTCTCTGCCTCTCAGAGTCTTTTTCCTGGGAGCCCAGCTTCAGGTAATGGTGGCTCAGATTTTCAGACATTTTTAAATTTTGTATTCAAGTGTGTAAGTCTTTTCCTTTGTGGTTACCCATTTGTGAATTGGCTTGTTCTAACATTTTAACTGTTTGAATGTGATTGACCAGTCATCCTCAACACCCTCTCCCACATGACTCAGCTTTTCTCAATTATTTTACATACTACAATTATTATATATGACATTATCGTGTTTACGTGGTCGGGCTTCTAGAGTTTCTATTCTGTTCCACAGATCAGTCTATCTCTTTTGAGCTTCAGAACACACTGTTTTAATTAATGTAGCTTTGTAAGTCACTTTATTAGCCTCCATTTTGCTTTGTTTTGTTTTAAGCTCCCTTGAATCATTTTAGGAACAAGGCAGAACATTAATACCATAGATCTTAATATCTAAGATGTTACTGATTCATCATTCCCCAATGCCTATGGAGTGTTATTGCTAGGACCGGAGCATATGGAACAGACAGAACAGACCAGGGCGGGGGGACTCAAATACAGTCAATTAAGCATAGATGTGCAGGAAACAGTAAGTGCGTATCATGGGGAACCTCGTACAAGGAGTCAGGAAAGGCCTCCTTAAGGAGATGATGTTGGAGCTGGGATGTCAAGCAGGTGCAAGTAGGAGAACCTCTCTGGGAGTGCTGAGCAGGGGACCAGGTGGCGGTGGAAAAGGTGCACTCCAGGCAAAGGGCAGCAAGGCCTGTGTGCAGTCTCCAGCTGGGATGGGACTAGGGAAAAACGTCCAGACAAGACAGAGAAGACCCCAAGAGCCAACTAATGGATTCTGGACTTTTTCCTAAGAGCAGTAGGAGGCCATTGAAGATATTAAAAAAACAAACAAACAAAAAAAACACTTTATTGAGATATAATTCACATCCCACGTAATTCACCCCAAGTATATAATTCATTGGTTTTTACTATATTCACACACATGTGCAATCAGCATGGCCAATTTTAGAACATTTTCATCACCTCAAAAAGAAGCCCCATGCCCTTTGGAAATCACCCCCTACTTCCCCAGCTCTAAGCAACCACTCATGTACTTTCTGGATATTTCACGTGAATGGAATCATATAATATGCGGTCTTTTGTGACTGGCTTCTTGTTTGACTTACCATAATATTTTCAAGGTGCATCCATGTTGTACGTCATTCCTTTTAATGGCCAAAGGATATTCTATTTTATGGATATACTGCATTTCGTTTTTCCATTCATCAGCTGATGGACATTTGGGTTCTTTCTACCTGATTGACTATTATAAATAAGGTTGCTATAAAAACATTCATGCCCAAGTTTTTGTGCAGATATATGTTTTCATTTCTCTTGGGTATAGATCTAGGAGTGGAACTGCTGGGTCATATGGTAAGTCTGTGTTTAATAATCTGAGGAAGTGCTAGGGTGTTTTCCAAAGTGGCTGCACCATTTTCCCATTCCCATCAGCAGCACATGAGAGTGCCCCTTTCTCCACGTCCTCGCTAACACCTGTTATTATCCAACGTTTTGATTCTAGCCATCCTCTTGGGTCCGAAGTAGCCTCTCACAGTGGTTTTGATTTACATTGCCCTAATCACTAAAGGCTTTTAACCGAGGCCCTGATACCATCAGACTTTTGAAGAGTTCACTCTGGTAAAAGGATCTGAGGACAGAAAGGAGGGCGTGAGACCAGGGTGGGAGAAGCCCCTGCAGCTGCTTGGGGAAGCTGATGTCCAAGGACACAGCAAGAAGGGTACAGTAGAGAAACAGGGCTAAGATTCACAAGGGCTGGAGATGACTGGATGAAGGCACGAGGGAGGTGTCACGTGTCTGGTCAACTGGGTGGATGGTGGAGTCTTCACTAAGGGAACGCATACGGATGTGTCTTAATTGTGATAAAATACATCTAGTGTAAAATTTACCATTATCACCACTGGCAAGCGTATAGTGTTAGTATATTCACACTGTTATGCAACCAATCTCCAGAACTCTTTCACCTTGCAAAATGGAAACCTTATACCCATTACGCAACTCCCCCCAGCCATTCTGCACCCCCCCCAACCCCTGGCAGCCACCTTCTACTCTCAGTCTCTATGAATCTGACTATTCTAGAAACCTCAAATGGTATTTGTCTTTTTGTGACTGGCTTAGCTCACCTAACACGATGGCCTCAATGTTTATCCATGTTACAGCACATGACAAGTTTTCTTCCTTTTTCAGGGAATACACAGAAATATTTTTTGCTGACCAGCAGAAAGCACAGATTTCTCTGAAGCACTCTCTTCTTCAATATCATGACTCTAAATTTTAATCTAAGTCTTCTTCAGATCCAGATTCTCAAGATTCTTCCAACTCAGTGCTTGCTTTGGTCAGTTGTACACAGCATTATGCTGACACCCTGCTGTTTAGACCCAAACTTCATAACCTTGACCCTCTAGCACCTTTCAAATTGCAGTATAATTCTCAGACTACCTGAAGGATAAAGAGCTTTCATCCGAGTTTCCTGTTTGGTTATTTGCAGTCATTTTTACTTAACTAAATTACCTACCGATGGACATTAAACATGTTCTCCTGAAAATCAGTCCTAAGCTTTTAAAAATTTGGGGCACTTGATATTCCTCCATTACACAAAAGTTGCTCACATCTACCTCCCTCAACTCTGAAAATCCTATGATCTATTCGGAGAGATGTGGCAATTTTGGCTGCCTTTAATCATCTTGCCTGGCATGTGACAGGCAGTCTTCTGCATTCACAATAATCTTATTACTTCATTATAGTGTAATCTTTCAGAACACATAATAAGCAATAATTTAGGAATCCAAATGCAAGTTAAAATTCAAGTGTGTCTCCAATGAAATAAGTGACCATAGCAACTGAGGTAGAAAATAGACAAAAGCCCATCTACACACAGACGAGATCATCTTCATCAGATCTTAGTTCTCTGCCTGCTGGCAGGACACATCCCGGTTTCAGAAACATTAAAATGTCGAGGGAAGATGTGCATCTCAGAATGAAGAAGATATGGCGCATGGAGAGAGGGAAAAGGAACATAAAGAAGGTTTACGTACAGCAGCAGAAAGTACTAGCAGGCGCCAAGAGAATGAAAAAACACGGGACAGACAACAACCACACAGAGCACTTTTTATACTCAAGAGTCATCATGCAGGAGCAAGAAATCCTCCATGCCTCACGAAACTCCCCAGAGTAAAGTAGAAGACAAGTAATGAGGATTGAAATGAAGATCTGGAATCAACGATAAGAAAGTCAATGAAAAGTACCACATCTGAGAAGTGGGGTATTAACAGTGCTTACCTCTGAGAAGAGCAGCGTAAGGGAGAACGTTGTTACTGCTTTTAAGAATGTTCTTGATTTTTTTTTTTTTTTTGCTACAGTGAACATACGTATGAAAAAAAAGAAGTTTAAAAAAAAGGAATAAAAATATTTTAGAAAAAAACTACAAAATGGCCAATATGTAAAAAGAAAATACAGTTATTTCTAGTGTGGAAATGTGGAAACTGTAGTTCCCTGAAAACAAGTGCCTTTAGGCAGTTCGTGTCCTGAAGACTGTGATCGAGGCGTCACTGGCCATGGGAGCCTCATGTGATCTCCAGGGTCCCTCGGTTTGGCTCTAAAGCAGCGTTCCATGAACAAGCCCCTGCCTGGCCAATGCTTGGTACCACTTCTTCAGCTGCTCTCTCTGAAGGTCACAAGGAGCCTGGCTGAGGAGGAGATAAATGGTAATGGTTTTTGGAAGGAGAAAACCTCGTCTGGAGCCCATGAGTCACTGCGAATGCCACTCACACACCCCACGTTCATCTTCAAGGAAAGGAGCAGAGATTTATAAACTTTAGGCCTTCCCTCCTCCGGTGCTGTGGGCCTTGCATGGCTCCCAGGAGTTGGTCATTTGGGTCCCTATCATCTTCTGCGGAGGGAACCAGAAGGCTTTATAAATCTGCTTAGTAGTTCCTTCTGGTGCCCAGGTCGGTGCCCGGAATACAAAAGGGGCCTAACAGTTTGCTGTGGGCGGAAGTAGCGCGAACCCTCTACAGAATTCCCGTGTAAAGATTCAGTGAGGTTACCTGCTCTTTCTTACAGAGGGGTTAACTCCACCAACACAGCCAGAAATCACAGGGACTCCCTCAACAGCTTTCTAAGGGGAAAGAACAGGCCCACCCATGGAAGTTATGAGAGCCACGTTCACGTCCGGGGCTATCACAGGAATCTCCGTCCTCCTGCATTTACACTTCTCTCACCACTGCTTGCTCCTGCCTTACGGGCCCCGAAGGCTGGGGTCTGGGTGGATGGGCCAGGGTTTGGGGCCTAGCAAGAAGCAGAAATGAGCTAGAGAAGATTCTGCACCGGGGAGTCCAGTCTAGCCCTGGAAACAGCCCATGGAACATCACCGGCCCCGAGAACAGGCTCATTGCTCCTGACACACGGAAGACAGGAGTCACCTCCCCTGCAGTGGATGACAGGGGAGACCAGAAGAGAGGCGGCAGGCAGCGGTGCAGCCCCCAGAAGAGCCAAACAGCCAAACCTTCCTGGGTGACAGGGCCCGAGCTGGCGCAGCCCCAGCGCCCAAGGCCCAGCAGCGCAGCCCTGCCCCCGGAGCCCATGGATGCCACCCAGGCCGGGGCGCGATCATGAGTTGTTCAGGAGGCATGAGTCGCTTCCCTCCAGCCCCTCTTCTCTTGTGACCTGGCCAGGCTTCAGTCAGAAAGAAGCCACCATATCTCAGCGGGCACGCTCAGAACTGGTCGGGCTGTCCAGCTTGTGAAGGAGGAAGCCAAGGTGCAGAGAACAGACAGGTGTCTCGCCCCTGGCCTCCCGGGGGCCCCCAGCTGAGGATGAGGCCCCAACCCCAGGGCCCCAACTCCAAGGGCCTTTTCCTGTTTCCACCCTGGTCAAACACATGGAGACTGAGAGCTCAGGTGTTTTCTGGTGCTAGGAACCGGGAACCCAGCAGAGATTTTTGAGCAAGCACAGTGGTTCTCTGGTCAATGAGACCAAAGCAGGAGCCACCGTGGCAGGAGAAGCCTGAAGAAGGAGGAGCTGCAGGGACCAGGGCCCGTTAAAAGTGTGGTGAGTGTGCTAACCCGCGGCGGGAGGGGGGGTGGGGGGCAGTTTCATGAGCAGCCAGGCTACAAAGGCCAGGAGTGAACCCCGTGAGATCTGAAAATGTGGAGGCTGACATGGTGGGAGAGCCAAGGAAAGGGAGTGGTCGGACATGAAGCCAGGGCCCTCGGTCTGTGTGCCCAGAAGGACAGTACAGGGAAACCAGGAGAAGAGGCCACACTGGTGGGCAGTCATGGGCTCGGTTTTAGCTCTATAGAGCTCTGTGTCTGTGGAAGGAGACATCTGATCCAAATGTCTGTCATTCTGAAGGTGGGGTGGGTGATGGGAGCCCAGTCCAGCGCAAAACTTAACAGTAATAGGTGTGGACAACTGATCTACCTCATGGGCTTCCTCCTAAAGTCTCTTGCCTAAACTTAGAGTCTGTACACTTAAGGATCCACACAGGACACCTGACACCCTTTGCTTTCCTATAGAGAAGGTGGTTGAACCAATGCATTTCAGGGTGGTATGAAAGTGTGGCATGCAATACCCGCCAAATCGTCCTTCATTCCGCATCTACTGTGTGCAGGCATTAAGCACACTGTCCCCTGATAGCCTTTCTCCCTTTCCTTCTTTTAGTAATAAAACCACTTCCCACCTGTGCTAGACAGATTAATGGCCCCCAAAGAATATCCATGCCCTGACCCCAGATATGGGTGAATATGTCTCCTCATGTGGCAAAAGGAACCTGCAGGTGTGATTAAGTAAAAACTGAGATGGGGAGATTGTTCTGGATCATCCAGGTGGGCCTGATGTAATCACAAGAGTCCTTAGCAAGAGGGAGTCAGGTGACCCAAGTGATAAGAGTCAGGAGATGTGATGACAGAATCGAGAAGTTTGAGTGATACAAGGAGGTAAGGGAAGGCAGGTGCTTCTCGAAGGTGAAAAAGGCAAGGACACAGATTGTGTGCTTACAGCCTCCAGAAGGAACCAGTCCTGCCAACACCTTGGCTTTAACCGGACTCGTTCTGTACTCCTAACCTCCAGAACCGTCTGAGAATACATTTGTGCTGTTTTAAGCCACTAAGTTTGTGTTAATTTGTTATAGCAGTAATAAGAAACTAATATACCACAACATTAAATCCAAGCTGGGCACCTGCCATCTAGCTAGAAATCAAACGTAACCATCCTCCCTTTGCAGCTGGTGTGATTATGTGACTAATTTCTAAACAACAGGATTGAACAGAAACAACGGGTACTAATCTTGGCCCATCTTCAGCTTTAAGACAAGCTGTGTGCTCTGGACTTGTAGGCTTTCTCTTCCCCCTTTGCCCTTCTGGTAGACTGGAATGTCGGTATGGCAGTGACCCTATTCCAACCACACCAATGTGGACAACTCCTATAAATGGTAGGACAACAAGAGTTAAGGAAATTGGATCCCTGAATGACCTTGTGGAGCAGAGATGCTTCACCAGCCTGGAATAGCCAGATTGTTGGCTACGGGGGAAATAAATTTTTAACTATATTTAAGGCACTGTATTTTGGAGTCTCTTTATTACAGCAGCTCACCTATAGCCCAAACACCCTGCCTAAAGGAAGTGCCAATTTATGTGGACAAACACACAGAGAAACAGATCTTTATACTATTTTAGGCTGATGCTAAGGCAGAGAGGCGGGCAAGGCGCAAAGGAAAAAACTCCAGATTGGGATCCAGGACCTCAGATGGTTATTCACTCAACATAAGCCCTCGGTCCAACTTCTCTTGCCTTACAGGCCTCTAGAATAGGGGTAGACCTAAAGATGAAACAGTCATTTCACATGGCCAAGAAGACAACTATACTATATGAAGCCCAACTACACTACCATTGCCCAAGTCCCACCATCAACAGTGGTTGTTTTCAGCTCAAGAAGATAGGGCTGAGACACATTTATGCCTCCAGACACAGGCTCCTGACCAGGGAGGTAGCTAGCAAACTCCACACTGACCACTCCCAGGACGGATGAACACTCGATCTAGACAACAATCTGGTCAAAAACGAAGAGTGCTATGTATTGGCTTTTCCCATATTAATAACCTGAGGCTGTTTACAACATCTTCTAGGCATTCAAGCATTGTTGCCAATTTTTGATGGTTGTTGGCTACTTTTTCTATCTTTTTATATCTCTTTTGTTTTCAGTCAATTATGCCTGATCTGCCTATACACACACACACACACACACACACAAAGAGAGAGAGAGAGAGAGAGAGAGAGAGATTGAATGAAATGAACCCAAAATGCTTAAGGACAGGGTCTGGAAAATGGCCCTAAAACTGACAAACCAAATCCTATCATTTCTCTGCTCAAAATGCTCAAGTGTCACATGGCCATAAAGCCTTCTGGGATCTTCCTCTCTCCAGCTTGGTCCAATAACACTCCAGAACTCTGTGCTGGCCCCAAGGGCCTCCTCACGGGTCTCAGATTCCACACGCAAGCCGGCACAGGGCTGCCCACCTGCTCTGCCTCTGGCCTGGACATCACAGCATCACAGGCTCCCTTCCTCTCTCTACTCAGTCTCCCCTCAAATGCCACCTGACAGGTCCTCTCTGGACACCAGTTGCAATAGAACTCACTCAGCCCCCAAGTCATGATCACTCATCCTCTTCTCTGCTGTATTCTTCCTTCCAGTACTTTCAGCCCCTGACACCGTCTCTGGCCCGCTAGTTAAGATGGAGTACTTGTTCATTGTTCACCCAACTCCTTCACTAGCACGCAAGCTGTTGTGGACAGGGTATTTGCTTTGTTCACTGATGCCCCCACTGCCTACATTAGGACCCGGCACATAGTAAGTAGATGGTTAATTATTTGTTGAATAAATGAGCAGTGCAGCAAAATTACCAATATGCGAAAAGCCAGTCATAGGGACAATCTGCTTTTTGCCAACTCATCATTTTGAACCTAATTTTCACCTTGATCCTACTGTTTCCTACCAAATTGTTTTAGAACAGCTCGTTTTCAGCCAAATCGCCTGATCCTGCCCTGGCGGCTCTTCCAGCTCCGGTCCAGCTTGTCACCTGGCGCCCTAACCACATATTTATTTCGAAAGCAGATCTAATTCCCCGAGACAAAACTCGCCCCATTGCAACTGCACCTTTACTGTGAGGTGCTTTGCTGGAAAGCCTGCCTGCCATGCCGGCAGCTGGCATAATCACGAGGTTGGTAATACCAGAGCTCAGGAAGGCTGCAATTAGTACTTGACAAGCACTTTATGGTCCGCAATTTAAACGTCTATGGCATTGTAATTCAGTTCCTCAATGAGGCAAACATGATACTAACCTCATCTGGGAAGCTGGATGAAATGCCTCCTTGCATGGATGGCCTCCTAATTAGTGCACGTGGGGAGGTGGAGCCCCCCCAGCCGTCCCACCTCCAACTTTTGAGGGTGCTTTCTCTTTCACGTCCTCCTTAAAATGCGTGCCACGCACGCTGATGGAGCACCTACTGGGGGAAGCATGAGGACGGTTTGTGTTTGTTGTTTGGCCACAGGGTCTCACTTTGGCTGAGAGGAATGACCATGGGTGATCTGGGGGACAGTCCCCGTCCACCCTCGAGGTGCTGACGGTCAAGAGCTGTAGATAGGAAGTCATCCACCTGCCCGCTGGAGTAACTCTTTGGAACGCAAACAGTTCCTACAGGAGATGCTGAGAAAGCACTTAATAAAATTCAGCACTCATTTCTCACTTGAAAGAACAAAACCAAAGCCTCTTGGTAAATGAGAAAGAGGGTACTCCCGGGACACGAAAATGTCGGTCAGAAACAACAGCCAGCATGCCCAGCAGTCACTCCAGCACACGAGATGCCTACACGTGTAACTTCTACCCCATTCTGTTCTCAGAGCTGACGACAATTCAACTCATGGACAACAAAAACCAAGTGAAAACATTGGCAGGGACGAGGCTTCCGTAAGTATTGTTGCTCACAAAATACGACCAGCTACTGGAAAACCAAGGCAGCCCATGGGAAACTATCAGGGCCACTGAGAATGCTCAGTTAGGTGGCTGGTTACAAAGCAATGGTCACACATACCAGCCACCACCAGAAAATACAACGACAAAGAACCACTAGAAAGTAAAAGGATGTCACTCACAATAGAACAAAGACGGACCTTGCCTTAGTGAAACAAGAAAGATTTATATGAAAAGGACCCCAGTGTCTGGAGCTGCTCAAGAAATGTTTGTTGGATAAATAATTACCAACTGTTCCTGACGGATATAAAAGAGGAAAGAGTGAAAGAAAAGATGTCCCCTCAGGGTTCCTGAGTGGGATGAGTCAGTACTGAAAAAATTTTGATTCTCCCCGAATAAGTCTCTAAGTTCACCAAATTCCAATCAGAATATCAACTATAGTAATATTATATTTAGAATTCAAAAAAATGATTAGAAGTTTCTAGCATAAGGATAAACAGGTGAGGATAGTTAAGAAAATCCTTGAAAAACAGAAATATTATTATTGTTTGGGTTTTTTTGAGAGAGAGAGAGAGGAAGGGAGGGAGAAAGGCAGGGGCAGAGGGTGAGGGAGAGGGAGAGGGAGAGGGAGAGGGAGAATCCCTACCGGGGCTCTGTCTCACAACCCTGAGATCATGACCTGAGAGGAAATCAAGAGTCAGACGCTTAATCAGCTGAGCCACGCAGGCGCCCTGAGAAGTACAGTTATTGCTAAGGAGAGGACTTGACTTATCGGATACTGAAGTGTAACATAAGGCTAAGGTGATTTAAATAGTGGGGCACTAACCCAGAAAGTGTTAGACACGCCTATGAAACAGAGCAGAAAATTCAGAAACAGACCAACTACATATAAGTCATCATTTCCAGTAAGTGGAGAAATACGTCATCAACAAATAGTACTGGGACACTGGCTTCCCCATTTGGAAATATCATTGCAGGTTCACTTTATAAAAAAATAAATTCTAAATGTATTAAAGGATTAAATATTAAAAAAGCAAACCATTATTGTAAGCAAAAGAAAAATACATTTATCACCAATATATATTTAAATTTATATTACATTATATTTAACATACAAAAATGTAAAATTTCATGTATCAGTAGGAATGAGTTATGCATATTAATGAAAACAGGCAACGGATATGACAAATCAATTCACTAAAACAGAGGGCTCATTAAACATTGAAATACATTCAACCTCTCTGATAAACAAAGAAGTGACAAAATAAAAGCTTATCCATTGCCCAATTGGCAGAGCTTTTGTTTTTGCATTTTAGTTAATAATATCTCCCAGTTACGTGCTCCAGGAAAGCCCACCTCCCCCAATCCATTGCTCTCTGAGGTCAGCTTAGCAATAAGTAGTCCACGATTCCACCAAGGTCCTGCAGGCAGCTGAGTGGGCCCTGCTGCTCTCTATGTCCTACCTCTGAGGTCTTGGGCAAGTCTCTACGGCCTCAGACGTTGTCTCTTCAAAGAAGGATAATAATAGTTCCTACCTATGTTATGAAGACTAAACAAGATGACGCATATAGAAGCATCTGACTGTGGTCCAGAGTAAGCTTTCCAGAAATGGTGGAGATAGTTCTGTGTCCCCTTTGACTCAGCCAATGCTGGAGTCTAAGAAACCAGAATCATGGAGAAGCACACATATCTTGTTTCAAGGCTGTATGCTGCAGCTTTGTCTGGAATCAGAAAAAACCTGGACACAACTCACATGTTCCATAAGAGAAGATTATCCAGATAACCTGAGTCCTAGTGGAATACTGGGAAGTCACTTAAAAACATGGAGTAGGGGCTCTGACATGGTCCAGGTTCTGAAACGCCCTTCATGATACACAGTTAAAGAAAAAAGGAGCAGGTAACAAGCAGCAGATAATCTGAATTTTATTCTTCGAAAGTGTGATGATGCATGCCGTGATATCAACAGTGATTATGTTAGAGAGTGGGGTGATAGTGGTTTTAATTTTCTTCTTTTTATTTTCATTTTACAAATTTTCTTCAATACACATAAATTACTTCTATAATAAGATAAAAACACTACAAGTTATCTTGTTTTTTTTTTTTTATGCAAACTCTCCGAATATGAAAGTTGGTTGTTAGGATGGCTTTTCAAAAGATGCAAATGAGGTTGTCAGTATGCATTTCCCTTCCCAGCTGGGAAAGGTCCAACCGTGGAGATGGACTCCATTAGTGTGATATTGACTAAAGTCCCTAACAAAAAGTGCTTGTGGTACTCAATGGTATCTATTTATTCCTCGGTACATTTGTCCTCACTCTGGAAAAGGGGCTTGTGATTCCAAGATAGTGTACCTATCCCAAAAGATCAGAACTAAATATGTTTTGCAATACTCTACAGTAACATTTAAAAAAAACAGAGTGAAAACAGTGTCTGTGGTAGAAAAAGACCTCGCCCCAGTCCAAAGCTCCTGTCCTTAGCGATCTGTACTGTGTGGTGGCCTCGATCTGAATTCCCTGCCCTCAGGAGGAAATTCTGTGCTCTCCTAAAGGCCAGCTGCCACCTCACCACCCCCTCTCCAACCTGCCTGATCCGAGGCAGAATGAACTATTCTGCAGAACAGGATGGCTGTTCCACTCCTGGCTTCTCCATGTGGTCTCATCTGTGGGTTTTTTAGCCAGCTCCTGCCAGCAGGCTGCCGGCCTCAGGATGACTGGATTTTCCCCATGACTAGTTTGAGGACACCATCCCATAGACGCCCCGCCTCCTGGCATCAACTACCCACGTGCTCCAGAGAGACACCGGCTCCCAAGCTCCCTGAGGACAGGACCGTGTTTGGTACTCCCCACCAGCACCGAGTGCGTGCCTGACACACAGAGGTCTTACTTAAAAAGCATCTCAGAAATGATGCCAAGGTTACCAATAAGAGCTTTTCCTTAGTTTGTGTTCAATGGCCATTCTAGCATCACCTTTCCCAGCACAGTCCCTGAAAGAGGTGCCATCCTCAAGGACCCAGGGACTCCAGCCTACCTGGGTGGCCAAACTTATACACACTGGCTGAGCAGCAGACCCCGTGTGCTCCCTGGCTCCATAATGAATCGTGGTCGACTAGGGCCTTAGTCTCTACACAGCTACTGCCTTTAAGCTCATCAACTCTGTCCTGTCCGTAAGCAGCTGGTTTTCTGGGCCCAAGTGCCAGCTGACACAGTGAATCCTGGAAAGGGAAAAGAAATCTTGGAATCCTGGAGGGTGAATGTATTAAGCAAAAATTTATTTTTTGGCTAATCCTCCTAGCTAGCTTGATGTCATCAGCAAGATTTGAGCAGTATGACTTCTGTGACCTTATTCAAATCGTTGATTAGAGAATTAATATATACCTTCCTTTGAAAGAAAGAATGCATATCTGAAACTAAAGGCAAAGAACAGAGTCCTGTGGACAGCTGCCACAGATTACTTGCGGTTTAATACCTTTTGGGTTTGAGATCCAGACAATTAGCAGATGCACCTAAATGGACCATCTTCTTTACCTAGTCAAATAGTTACAAGAGATTTTATCCAACACCTTCATGGAGTTCACATTTGTCAGGCTTCTAGCTCCCTGTACCTCAGTTCTCTCATCTGAAAAATGGGAGCAAAAAGAATGCTTGTCTCATCAGGCCTTGATGAGAAGTAGATGATTTACTGCATAAAGTGCTTAGAACAGAGGCTAAGCCCATGGAATGTGTTCCCCTTGTCAATGTTAGTGATGCTTCGCCGAAGGGCTGGCTTCACTTAGCCACATTCATGCCTGCTCCCAGGGCACCTAGGCAATAAGCCAGGATTCCCACCTCCCAGGTTCCAGAGGGATCTTGTCCAGCTCCAAACAAGAAGAGCTGGCCCGGAGAAAAAAAAAACACTGCAGCCAGGGGAGGGACCAGTGTTGTCTTCTGAAATATGCTCTATCCCAGACATCTCCTAGCCCAGCGTTTCCCCAAGGCACGACGGTGGGGGCCTGTGGCTCTGTTGCGTTCTTTCTAACACTCTCACGCCAATTATGATTATTTATACCATACGAAGATCTGAAAGCTCTTGAACTGGCTTCTTATACACATCCAAACCACATAAGAAAATGTTTTCAGGGTATATTTATTGGTTTGCTCTGGTGGGCTCTAAATCTCCTGACATCCTGACTCCCAGCTTACACAGGATGAAAGAATCCAACTATCTACTTCCTGCCCTGAAAAGCAAATTCTGACTCAAAAACAAGAATAGGTAGTTCAAGCTTTACATCCACTGCCCTATTTCTTCCCCCAAACCTAAACGAGACCAACTTTAGTCCCCATTATTTTCACAATGCTGCTTTTTTGGTAACTTTCATGATTTCCTTCCTCACGAGTTCAGACAACTGCCACTGTAGGGCTCTCTCACAGAAACACTTAACAATCCTAGATATTCCTCTCTTGGCTTTTCTCAAGGGCTTTCCAGCACCATTATCTGATTGAAGCATAAAATCACCCTGGGAGGGTGCCCTCTCCATTTTACAGATAAAGAAATCGAGGCTCAGAGGTCCCAGTTCCTGTAGAAAGACCCTGGGAGTCCAGCCATCCAACATCCTGAATTCTGAACATATCTCTTCCCTTCCTTTCAGTTCCCCTAAGCCATTCCAGCTCCCTTTCTCCAAACACCCAGAATGGAGTCATTCTGGTAAAAATCCAGTTGAGTCTTCTGACATCAACTTCTTTATCCGTGGCTGTGAGAAAGCACTGTATTGCTCTGTTCCGAATCTCTTCCCATCCAAATGGGTTTTAGGAACGGCACTTCACTGGTCAGAGGAGAAGTGATCTGTGGTGGGCTGGAAAGGGCTGGAACCTGGCAGGTCTCAAAAGGAAAGCCCCCGGGAGTTTCCCATCTCCAAACCCAGAGCCTGTCCTATTGGGGGATGGAGGGAGCACCTAATCCTTGCCAGGCATCCCGGCACAGTCAAACAGAGACAGGGCCCCCAGCACCAGCACAGTGTGCAGCACCCCTGTCCAGAGCACATGCCTCTGCAGCCACGCTGGCCGCCCGCCATCCCGACAGACAGGCCGGGGCCCTCAGCGCCCGTCCTCTGCCCTCCGACTGCCGGCTTCCGGCTGCTGGCCTTCTATGACAGGGATCCCAGCACGGATCACGGCTCCTCTCTGCTTCCCTTCATCAAGAAAGCCATTAAGGGAAACGTAAAGCTGAGTGCATCTATGAGGTCCCCCTACAGACCCAACTCGGAGTAAGCTCTGAAATCACTCCTGGGCCCTCTTCAGGCCCTGACTCATTTTTCGATTGTTAAAATTAGAATGGTCTCATGGCAGACTTCTGAATCTAAGTGGTGTCAAACGAGGCTGGGTCCTGTTCCCATTCAGTGTTCTCAGGCATCTGTGGTGTGCGCAGCCCCAGCTGGGGCTTTTGGGGACACTTCCTCTCGTCCCTGCCTTCTGGCCACCCAAAGATCAGGTACCCACGTCCCAACTGTGCAGCTGGACAAACAGCCTCAGTGGGTTAGGGGTCTGCCCAAGGCCCCACCACAGGAAGTGACGAGGCCAAGATTGAACTCCAAATCAGCCTGATCCACCTTCCTTCCCCTGTGCCCTCGTCTCTGTGATGCCCCTGGAGATGACCTTGCCTAGCTCCCAAGTGACAGGGAGTGTGTCCTTCAGCTCTAGCCAACAGGAAGCCTCTCCGTTGACAGCAGGTAGCAGAAGCCAGGACCCTGCAGGAGGCTCTCGGCGAGCACGGACTGATTTTAAAATATGCTTTCAGACACGGCAGGCCCCAAGGGGCTTGCATTCCCTGGTCTTCCAGCTCCCTTTCCTCCCCGTGTCTCTCGGGGTCGGCCACCAAGGTGCCTGCCGCCTCTGAACGGCTCAACATCATCCCTTCAAAGTCCCACCGCCCTCCCCCCACCGGGTTCTCCCGTGTCTTCCACTGATGTCCTTCAAGGCCAGCTCCAAGGTCGGCTGCTCTGCCAGGCCTCCCAGGTCGTAGGCTGTACCGGCGAGAGTTCACCTCCTCTGCACGCGCGCACAGCCCTCACCTGTGCCTCCCCGAAGAGTACGTACGACCCGGCCTCGTATCAGTTATTTCGCCGGACAAACACTGCATGGTACTTCCCATGTGTCGGCCAGTGGTTGAAGTCTTTGGCAAACTTATAACTGAGTTAGTTTTTATAACTATCTTGTGAAGTAGGTACTATTGTCACTCCTTTGTACAGACAAGGACACTGGAGCACGGGAAGTGAAGTGGCTTGCCCCAAACTCACGCAGCTAGTAAGTGGAGGCCAGGGGGTCCCGCTCCAGAGCCCGTGCCTGTTCACTGCATGTGAGTTGTCTACACTGTCCTGTGAACCCTCTAAGGGTAGGGGTCACGCACAAGTCCTGCCTGGATGCCCACAGCCTGGCACGAGGCAGGACCTCTGTGCTCCATGTGCAGCATGAGGTCACCTGTCCCGTGCAGCCAGCTGACAGTGGCCGGCAGTACAGATCCTGGTCCAAACTTGCAGCCACTCTGAGCACCTGTCCTCCTCCTGCGGGCGGCCACCTCTGGCAGTCCTTCCTGAGATGCTTGGGAGGATGAAATAGGAAGCACTTTGTCATCCGTGAAGCTGATAGCATCTATACGCACGCCTCACCATCTAGAACTGCTCCCCCCTCTCCAGGGCTTGATTGAAAGGCCTTCGGGAACAGCCAGGATGGAGGACTCCCCCGGCTTCTGGCTGGATCCCAGGAAACCCAGTCAAGAATGCAGGATGATAGACCCTTCCATCTGGCTAGACTGGAGTGAGAGGGCAGCTGTGGGTAGCGCCAAGGGCACGGGGCCTAGCGTCTAGCAGACTTAGACTCAGGAAGTGTCCACTTACGGCCTCACATGGGCTCATTGTTCTGAGCCTCAGTTTCCCCATCTATAAGTGGAGCTAACAGAATTCCTCTCTTACCAGGCTGTTACCAGATGATGCATTTGGAAGAAATAGTAAACTCTAGCACTGCAATTCTTGTTTACTTGTTGAAAGAATATCTATTAAATAAGGTTATTATAAGAACTACATTAGAAACCAACTACACTTCTCCCTTTACCAGACGGGAGTACAAACAAGGTCACATGTCTCTGAATATTCAAAGATGACAGGGCTAGGCATCCTCCCAATGACATCTGGCCCAGTGCACCCCAGGGCCCTGGGGTAGCCTATGCTGTACCCCTCAAGGTGCCCCTGAGCCCAACCCCCGAGGCAGTCCCCTCCAGCTCCGCCCTGCTGCCCTGGCGGCCACAGAGGCTGGGGTTCTCCACTGAAACCAGGGCAGGACCCTGCCCCCCCCCAGGAGGTCAACCCTGGGACAGGGGAGTGCCAGAGGCTGTGCCGGAGCCAAGAGGGAAACAGGACTACCGTTCTCAACCCCGCGCACCTGCGGTTTGCATTTACACATGCAGCCGCAGTCCCCATGGTCCCCACTCCAAGCAAACTTCCTCTGGGAGCTCTTTTTGCCCTTTCCTGCCCCAGACCCTGCTCAGGGCTCCGGCGCTCCTCAGAGGAGGCTCGGCTAGTGCCAAGCTCCGGACAGAGGGAGTCAGTCTCATTCCTCTTCCTTCCAGAGGCCCCTGTGTTCTTCAGATGGCGGGGCTACTGACCCCAGCAACCTCGAAGCTTCCTAGCAGTAAGGGAGGGGCTTCTAGAATGTCATCTGAATACAGAGCCAGACCTTCTTCTAGTGAAAGCCACGTCCCCACCTCCCCCAGCTGTGAGCTCCTGGCTTTCTAAGTGTGCGGTGACAGGGCCGTCCAGGTGACTCTAACTAAAACACAACAGAGGACACCTGCGCGGCTCAGTCGGCTAACCGTCTGCCTTCGGCTCAGATCATGATCCCAGGTCCCAGGACTGAGTCCTGCATCGCACTGGGCTCCTTGCTCAGCAGGGAGTCTGCTTCTCCTTCTGCCCCTCTCCTCTGCTCATTCTCACGCTCTCTCTCAAAAATTAATAAATAAAATATTTTAAAAAACAAAAATAAAACACACCACAGAGGGCCTCCCCCTTGGAAACCAGAACCACAGCCGCTTTCAGAGGCTGGTCTCGCAACTTTCTGCTCTAACCGCACAGCAGGACAGAAGCTCGTCACATCCGCGCCGGGTACCCCACTCTGTGGCATCTGTGGAACACCCACGGGGCAGCAGGTCCGCAGAGTTTTATCTAGTCCCCCAAACAACGCTGGTTATCTGCTACCAAACCTCCATGATACACGTCATAGAAGGGAGGCCCGAGAGAAGTGGCCACCCCACGTCGCCCAGCAGGGCTGAGGGGTGGACCTGGCCTCTCTGGCTGAAAGACCAAGCTCTTTCTGTGACACTTTGTCTCCGTGGGTGTGCAGCACAGTGCCAGCGTGTAGTAGGACCTCAATAAGGATGTGTCACTTGGCTCTCACCACCATGGAGCCACAAGGCTAGAACTAGGGCCAGCCGAGGCCGCAGCTTCCCGGGGGCTGTGAGCAGCTAGAACGCAGCCCATCAATGGTCTGAAGACCCAGCGCCCACAACAGCCTGTAGGATGCGGTAGCTGCGGGGAATGGGGGCCCCCAAACTTCTCAAGTCACGTACATCTCCACGTTGCCTGGCCCAGATCTCTTGAGGTCTGAACCGAATACCTGTCCATTTGCTGGGGAGAGCCAGTGCTCTTCTGGAGAAAATAAGTACCACTGGCTCAGTACATTGGGCATCCCAGCCAGCTACACCTGTGGCACCATTTCAGCTTTCAAGCTGGTGTGCCAGGCTCTGCCCCAGCCCCCAAACCTGCAACCCCCTCCCTGACTGGAGGGCTGGCCCCCCACTGCTGGCCTGAGTCCCAAATCACTTCTTACAGCAGAGAGCCCTCACTCACTCTCATGCCCCCAAATTTCTACCCTGGGACCCTTGTTAGATAGTTTGGCCGTGGATGGTCTTGGGTCTGACATGTGCCAAAGACGGATGGCTGGATTTTTGATGGCTGAAGACATCTGACAGTTGAGAGGAAGACATGTTCACTAGTTCTTGTTCTAGACGTTTCTGTAAGAGTGCCAGCTAGGGTCAGAAAACCTCAGCCCCTGCCTCTCCACTCTCACACTGTTATAATCTAATACTGTGCCTTCCTTCTTTATTAGGAAGTTGAATGAATCACCCGTGCGAACAACATCTCAGTGCCTTTTATTAAGATGTTATTGGAAACAGCCAAAGGCCCTGAGAGAACAACCCAGAATTAATTACTCTTTGTGCTTAGTTTCAGGTGTATCTTATATCTGTAACTCTTTACAACTTTTGTAAACACTTTCACATTAATCTGTTTCTCTTCCCCTCTCTGCTCCTTCCCTCCCCCTCCCCACATCAATGGTCTCTACGATAAGTCCACGGAGAAGCAGAGCGGGCATCATTATTATTCCCATTTTATAAATGATAAAACTAAAGTGTAGAAAAGTTGAATGACTAGTTCAAGGTCATCCAACACTATCAGAGGTGGATCATCCATGTGGAGCACAGAGCTCTTCCCACCGAACCGCCCTGCCCTCTAAGCTAACAGATTTGTCCTGAGCCTAAAGGGAAATGTGTCTCATCACACAGGGACACCAGGACGTTTCTCTCCAGCCTTCAAATACGGTATTCAATTGAAGCTGTCCATTCCTCACAGATGCCTGATAGCATCTTCTCCCTCTGCTCCATTTAGAGGCACAGTTGTGATTTTATCCAAAATTGTTATATTTTACATTGTGTTTAGCACCACTCATGCGAGAAACATTTGCTAAGCACCTACAATGTGCCAGGGGCCATGCGAGGGGCTTGGACACAAAGGTCTTCATTCACTCACAGATATTACCAAGTGCCTGCAGGCTCTGTGCTAGGCACTTGGGACATGGCAGGTACCAGACAGATGACATGTCTGTCCTCATGGGCTGGCTCAGCGCACGGCCAGGTGAGGCGATGGACACCAGCCAGCAGTGACCACACAGAGCTATGAGGGCACCACCAGGAACAAGAGGCCAGGGAAGTTCACCACTGAGCTCCCAGAGCGTGTCGAATCATCCTAGGAATGAGTGGGGTCTGAAACAGCCATGTAGAAAACCCATCCAGTGAGGCTCACGCACAGATCACACACTTTTTCACTGGCCTCAGACACATGCTCCCCCACTGCATGTGACTACATAGCATTTTACACATTTACCTACATTATAATAAAATGACGGTAAAATTTAGTGGGCACCTACTCGATGTGCCCTGTGTGCTCAGTGCTTCGCAGGAATGTTCTACGCCAACCTTCAAAAGAACCCTGAGACAGTGGCATCCCCATTCCACTGAGGAGAGCCCAAGGCTCGGGGGCAGGGGGAACGCACACAAATCGTCTGATTCTGAATGCTCCTGTCTTTCCACAGTGCCCTGCCGACTCCCCAGCGAGGCACGGAAAGCACACAGCAAGACATAAACATGAAGATTGGCCCCAGGAGCCCTTCAGCTCTCACCCATTCATCCCACAGATATCTCCCGAACACCAACTGTATGCCAGGCACGGGGCTGGGTGCTACGGGGAGCCAAAACAGAGCTGCTCCTGCACTTACGGAGCTCATGGTCCCCCGCAGGAACATGGAAGACAAGAGGGATCAGAGGGTCCAACAAACGTAAAACTGCAATTGTGGTAAGTCCTAGAAAGGAAAGGTTCATGGTTCTCAGCGAAAACAGGGCAGGGGATTCTTCCCGAACAGGGAAAATAGACAAAGCTCACTCGAGCTGGTATGTAAGAGATGAACAGAGGTGGTGAAAGTGTTCCAGATAATGGAACAGCTTGTGCAAACGCCCTGTGCAGGGTGGAGGGAGGGGGGCACACTCACCTGAGAAACTGAAAGGACCATGTGTTTAGGTCCAGAGTAGGAAGGGAGAGCATGCAACACTGAGGCTGGGGAGTGGGCAAGGCAGACCCTTGGGGCTTCTGGGGCCATCAGGAGAAGTTTTGTTCCTACCTCCAAAACAAGGGTGAGTCCCTGCAGGGTGTCAGGATGGGAGGCCACCTGATCAGAGTGCTGGGTCAGTGGTCCTACCTGGCGTCTGCACCTGGGGGACAACCCCCGCCCCCACCCCTGACTTGTCCCCTCACCCTTGTCACGCTGCGAGGTGATGATGCCAGACAGCCTAGTTGCATGCCTTTGAGAGCACAGCTGTTGTGGGTTCATCTCCACATGCCCCATGCCCAGCCCCAGGCCTGGCACTGAGCTGCAAGTACAAAGGAGGCAGCACCATTGCCTTCGAGGTAATCCAGGAGAGGCACACACAGACACAAACACTGACACCCCAAGTAAACACTACGGGAGGTGACAAGCTCTGCAGGTGCAAGGGAAGCAGAGAGTGGATCTGTGAGAGCCAGGTGTGTAGACAGACGTGTGAAAAGTGAGGAGAGAGGATAGCGCTGGCTGTGTGTGACTGAGTGGGTGGACAGGGAAATGGGAGAGGGAGAGGGAGAGACAAAGGGTTGGGTGAAGTTCACAAAATAAAGTAAGAAAAGCATCAGCCACTGGCAACATGTGCCACTCGCCTCGATGGGAGGAAGGTAAAAAACCACAGGAGGACGCTGCTCACTTGGTGCTTAAGCCCTGGGCATCAAAGTCGGGCCATTCGCATTGAAATCCCAGCTTTCCACCCATTTGGCTGTCATGTCACGTCACCCCACCAAGCCTCACCTGCAACCTGAAGGCGCCAACGGCACCTACCCCCCTAGGTTGTCGAGAGGATTACATCAGCGAACCCTGCAAAGTGCCTGACACAGGGACTGACGTGTGCTGAGCCCACGATACAGGCGAGTTCATGCTGCCACTGTACTCTCTCCTCCTTTACCTGCACGCTTGCAACTAGATGCTTCCATTCCCTTTTCCTTCTTTTATAACAAGATCAGAAGCTCTCCAAGGGCTTTCCAGTGTTTCTAGGACTCACAGAGTCCAGCATGGAGCTCAGAGGGGTCAGTCCAGCCCCTAGAGGACACCGCGTGGAGTGATAGGTGAGCCAATTCTCCTGTCAAAGTCAAGGCACTCTGAGCAGCCTCGGCGGGAGCCATAGCATGGGCTCTGATTGTACGCCCTGGGGTGGGCTTCCAGGTCCCTGTCTGCCAGTTAAATCCCTGAAACAATTCTGGGCATTCTCAGAAAAGCTTCAGTGAACGGGCAGTTCTAGAAACAAAGTGATTTGGATAATATAGTGATTATTATAAGGATGGCTGTTGCTTTCAAAATCAGTTCCCTCTGAACAAAGTCAAGTGGATCATAAGCAGAGTGTGAAAATATCATTTTCTCTCTGCCACCTCCTGACCCTGCGCCATGAGAGCAACAATAATGCATCACTCCACAAAGTCTTTCTTTGGCTAGATTTTATCTGAATGGTGACTGATGATGTCCTTGCCAAGTGGCAGGAGAGGGGTCTGCTTTAGCCAGCAGCTGTGGAACGTGGGCACTGATGAAGACAGATGAATCCATTTACTCAGTACTTTGGATCTACCACTAATTTTCTAGATGACAATGACACTTCATCCTTCCAGCAATGTAGACTGTTCAAAAAGACTGGAAAAGTAGAAAACTGCGAAAGAATTCCCCAATCGGCGCCAAAAGTTGTCAAAGGTTCATGCCCTTTACTCAAGCAAGAATTCTCGGACCCTTAAGCTCAGCTCGTAACTGATTTACTCTTAGTTTGCACATGATTCTAATACACTTGGTTATCTGATTTGGGGTCCAGACCAAAACCAGATCAGGGAGATGGTCACCTCTAGGCTGAGTTCACCCCATTCCTGAGTCAGTCTTGACCACAGAGGGATACAGAGCAGAAGCTTCCTGCCCAGGAGCAGGGAGCGTGGAATAAGTCTTGTTATTCAGAGGATCCCAGGGGACCTCTTCATTCACCATCCCCAGGCCTGTCAGCAGACCACCTGGCTCACCAAGGCTGATGACTTGACTCCATTCCTCCAATTTCTGCGAGGACCAGAGCCCAGTCCAGCCTCCGCTGGCTCTCATGCTCCCTGGAGGTGGGAATGGGATATCACAACCTGATTCCTATACCCACCAACTGCTGGTTTAGAGGACTGTTCCAGTAAACCCATCTAATACCATAACAGTTCTCAGATGCTGGAAAGTATTTATTTCCTAGGTTTTCATGTACCTTGGACGATGCCGTGTATGTTTGTCAGGGGAGAAGAGAATCACATCAGCTTCGTACATAATCTTCTATTGGAACATCCAACGAGTAACTTTTCCCCTTTGTACTCCACAACTACAGGGGCCCCAAAAGGACCAAATAACAAGAACCCAAAAGAACAAATAAAAAGCGGGCAGGAAGCTCACCTCATATGGCTTGGCATACAGAGAGCACTTCCTCAATTTGTTAAAACTATGCCCATTAATCCTCTTAGAACCAGAGAGCTGGGTTCCAAGCTTTTAGATGTATTTGCTTGTTCAATAAATACTTACTGAGCTCCTGCTCTGTGCCTGGCCCTGAGAGAGTGCCTACAGGGACCACAAGGGAGCCAGACACACTCAGCACCTGCTCTCGCAGTGCTTACAATGGAGCAGAGCTCAAGCCATGCTGCAATTCACAGAGAGAAGCAAGAACTTCCCCATGGTCTTAACAACTAACCTAGCAACAGAACCCAGACCGCCAACCCCATGTGGGGCTCACACCCCCACGGTTCCAGCCTGGTACACCTGGTTGTTCCTAGAAAGGTACAGAAAGAAAGGCGTCTCACCAGCCTCACTGTACATCGTTACATAAGCATAGAGAATAAGAATAAAATAAAGGAGCAGATGAATACAGATGTCCATTGGGTGAGTTACATCATTTAATTTTCTGATCTTCCTACAATCAAAATAAATAACCAAAAAAGTTTGTGACAAGGAGCCACTTACAATCACAATCAAACATAGGGAAAGACCAAATGGGTGCCTCTAGAAGGGGGTCAACTTCCCCAGTGTCCTCCTCTGACCCCTACCACGATTGGCTTGCACTACGTGCAATGCTTTCTATCTGTTTTGACGACCTGTTTAGACCATGAGCTCCTCGAGGGCAGGTTTCATGTCGTATCCACTCTGTGTCACAGAGCCTAGAACGGAGCCTGGCAGAAAGTTCTATCAATGAGAGTGTGTCGCACTAGGGCACTGAGGCAGAAGCGGGTAGTGTCTGCAGCAGCTATGTAGGTGGCCTGGTCAGATCGCCTCTGCAGACAGAACCTACAGAAGGAGGGCGGTCAGCTGATGGCCTTCGCTGCAGCTCCAACTCTGTCACCATATTTGATTCTGCTAAGGACACAATCTCTCAGGCAGCCTGTGGTCAGTGACTGAGTTGAGCAGGGATTCTAGAGCCTGGCTCTTTCGGTCTGATTCAGGACTTCTCTATGAGCAGACTTTGCCCAGAGCAGCCCACTGTCTGGCCCAGACTTGCTGAGCCTCTTCCCACCCATCTCTCCTTCCCCCTCCTTTCACAGCCATCAGCCCAGCGTCATGGACTAAGCGTCTCCCCACCTCCTCTTGTATCTTTCACGGGCGTCACCCCCCAGAGCTCTCGTACTTCTAAATCCATCTTAGCATCCATTTCCTGAAGGACCCAGAATGACAAGTCTACATGGCACCCACCGGCTCCTCGACATTTCCCACCCTCCTCTGAAACTGGCTTGACCTGCGACTATTTCCAGTCAATGGAACAGGAGTAGAAATAATGCACGAGTCACTTCCAAGTCAAGATGGTGAAAAATCCAGTGTGCTTTCCCCATGGATTCCTCCCTGCCCCCATCTTCTTGAAGTCACAAATGGGAGAGTCACACCCAAAATCTGCCTGGATCCTGTGCTCCCACTTGGAGGAGAGGCCCTCAGGAGCACTTCAGACACACTCTGGACTTTGGGTTAGCGAGAGCGAAATTTTATTATGTAGGCAACAGCGATTTCAGGATTTGTTTGTTAATGTGGCACGGCCTAATTCACCCTGACTGACGAAAGATATGTATCCTACACGTGCACCTGTCCAGCATCTCTATTTTCACAGCTCTCTTACCCTTCCAGCTTGCTCACGTCCCTGCTGGGACCGCAGACTCCGCACGAAGAAGCTGATGTGACTCTGTGCCCGTGGGAGGGCAGGCCAAATGCAGGAAGAAGCCCCCGTTCAAGATAAAGTTAGGTTAAACTTTTAGCCCAATACCAAGGGCCAAACTGGCCCTAGCGTGTTAGTTCCACCCACCGCCCCCATGGCTGGCTGGCTAGGTCTAGGGAATTGGTTGGGGGCTGACATGGCCAAGGGCACTGCCCTCACACTGGGGAAGCACGGGGCTGGTGTCGGTGGGAAGAGGCAGGAGGCAGCTGCCTGCAGCCTGACAGTCAACTTAATCTTGATAGATGGGGTCACCTAAGTCCCATGGTGATGGGGGTGGGGGTGAAGACCCTGGAGAGGTAATCTGGACAAACTCTTCCTTCGGTGGCATGCTCACTCAGAAAGGAAATCGGAATTTACTCACAGTGCAGTTCAGCAGACGCTCACTGATGCCCGGCCCTCACGGAGCTACAGTCCGGTGCGGGGACAAAGAGAGCAACCTGCTAGGATAGACGACAGAAGGGACGATGGGGGGCTCGCATCCTCTTCCCCCGGGCCGCTCTCGGCAGCGCGGCGCTGGCACGTGGGATTACAGATAACACTGCCTTACACGTACATCATGTTGTGAGGTTCCACACCCACGATAGTTATTCCTTCTTACAGCCCTGTGAGGTCAGCATACTTGTCCCCACATGGTATGGGAATAACGACAACGGTGACAATAGAGCCACGAATACTTACTGGACACTCGCAGTACCGAGCACTGAGTTGATTACTTTCCCGGGGTGTTCTCATTTGTAGCCCTATTTTATAGATGACGAAAGGGAGGCAAAGCGCCTTGCCCCGGGTCACCAAGCAGGTAAGTGGTACCCAACAGGGATACAAACCCAGGCCTCCCGACATATTGAGGGGCTCATCCTACAGGTACTAGGAACTCGGGGAGCTGAAGGGTCTGAGAGCGAGTCTGCCGTTCTGTGCCCAGCCTCACCCTCGCTGGGCCGCTCTCTCCTCAGGCCCCTACAACACAATGCCTGGACTCAGTGACTCTTGCCTGCCAAATCCACCCCCTGCCTCCCCCCAAGGGTCCCTCTTTGTTGCCCCTTCCATGCTGGCAGGTCTCAGCACTGCCCATTCTCCTCCACATCCTCTCACATGGCCTCTCCCCCTCTGTTCAAGCTTCACCATCTCGCCTTTCGACTGCTGGAGCAGCTTCCTGGCTTCTCAGTCTCCAGGCTCATCTGGCTACCATCTAGGCTCTGCATTCCCACCGGCCCCGATCATAGCATGCCCACGTTCAAAACCACCACCCACACACGGCTCCTCAGGTTCCAGAATAAAGTCCAACCTTCTCGACCTGTGATTCGAGGCCTTCCGCACCCACCACCAGGCTACCTAACCCTCCACAAGCCCTGCACTTGGGGGAAAACGCAACAAGTCAGTGCTCCCCAAACACACCTCACACTTTGTCTCCTTCCATCCTTTGATCTTGGGGCTCCTTCCTGGGATCCAACCTCCATTTCCCTGAGTTCCTGCTTCTCTGTGTCAACATTACATCGGCCCTTTCAGGCCCATCTTGATTTCTTCTCCTCCAGGAGGCCTCTCTTGACCTAGATATGGTCTTCCCTTTCTCTCAATGCCCTTGGCATCCCTGATCTCTTTCTTGAATGTAGCATTTCCCACATGCCTGCCTCTGTGGATATCTGTGATGAGACGCCCCTGGCACCCACACCTTTAACAGCCTCTGATGTCCTTCGAGGAATCACCTCTTCTTCACTCCCTACGCATGTGGTTGGGCAGGGCTGACCTCCCTGCCCTCTCCCTCCATGGAAGCCTGGCTGACGTCCCAGACCATCAGTGCCATGTGATTGGCTCAGGGAGGGACACATGGCCCGATTCAAGCCAACGGGAGCTGAGTTTGGGACTTTTGTTGAAACATTTGGGAAAGAAGCACTCTTCTTACTGGAGTTTCTAAACTGGGAGTGTGTAAATTTGCAGCTGGTAGGGGCCATCTGTGCCACCACATGGGTAGAGCCTGACTGAGAGTGAAGCCAAGCAGAGGAAATCAGAGCCAAGAGCCAGAGAGAGAGACATTTTTTAAGATAGCATTTCAGTCCCTGGATTCAGCCATGCCTGAAGACCACCCACCCCAGGATTTTTCAGTCACAAGAACCAGTTAAAGTGGGGTTTCTATCACTCGCAATGAGTCCTAAGCAATATACCACACTGGGCAATGGGGCAAGAACCACAAAGAAGAGGCAGTCTGATCCAAAAAGGGCTCATTTTCTAACTTTATATTTCTAAGAACAGCTGTATTAAACTATATTCATATATCATAACGTTCATTCAAGTTTATGATTCCATGGTTTTTGAATATTCATAAAACTGTGCCGTCATCGCCACGATCCCTTTCTATCTTACCTTGAAAATGGCCAACATGTGCTGACTCCGTTCTCCCCTATGCACCAGCTCTTCCCTCAAACCCGAGGCTGGGTTTTATTCCCTTCTGCAGCAGCAGAGGCTGCAGTAGGTGCTCAATGAATGCCTGCTGAGTTGTACTCAGACATCCCTGAAAAGCTCAGCCTCCGTCCACCGGCTGTCTGGGCCCTTTCTAAAGCACAGTGAATGGGAGAACAGATATTTGGCAAAGCTGCTCAAGGAAAGGACACGCTCACCTATCACTAGGCTTCCTCTGGATTTTCTAAGCTGGATCCCTGCATCGGGGTAGACTTCCTGTGTAGGGTAGCATGTGCTCCTTTGGCTCCCTGAACTTCCCCTAAGTTTATCACATCATAATTGAAACTAGTAAAAAGTGGGAAAACATACAAATCCAACAACAGGAGAATGACTTAATATTTATGGCACATCCAGGGCATAGAATAGCAGACAGCCACTCAAAGTCATCTTTGCAATTGAGGGCATGGGGAAGTACCCATAACATAATGTTAAATTAATGAAACAAAATATAAAAGGGCACATAGAGTGAGATCTCAAGTACATGAAATAGTAAAAACTGGCAACTGGAAGGGAATAATGCTAATTATTAGGTATAACTGTCTTTATATAGATGGATTGTGAGCAATTATTTTTCTTCATGCTTCTTTCTCATTTTCCATTTTTCTAAAATGAATGTTACTTCAGTCAAAGTAGAAAAGCCAAAACTATTTCTTAACTCATCTCTTGGTTATTATTTAATTTTATTAATGTGGCTACCTAAGAATGAGAAACAACCATGTGAAAAACATTCTGAATCTCCTGCAAAACTTTTTTAAAAAGACATCATCCTTCAGAATCTTTTAATCAGACTTGTAAGTATTGTAAGTCTCCATTTTTACCTTTTTACCTTGACCGCCAGGAAGCTCAGAGCTAAAATGCAATATGCAAAATTGCAACAACCCAGGTTCTTGGTAGAGTAACTTCCATGTTTCTCTGTTTTCTTAGGTTTCCTTTTATTTGTATATTCAGTTGTCTCACTTGTGTTTTTATATACTCAACCCTACTTTGGGATACATAAAAAAGTATGTGCTGAAATGATTTTATCTGCAGCAGAGAAAAGAGGTCCTAACTAGCAGATGCTCTGTTGGAATGCTTCATTTTTAGGAACATAAGGCACTGAGTGGGGCTTTGCACGTTCTATTGTTATTCTAATTACAGTAAGAGGGTCAACCTAAAGAAATTCAAGCGGGAGCCTCCTTTATTGAGAGAAGCTCTCCCAGTGATCAGATTAACCCATTACTTGGTAAGGCTCCTTCTCTTTGAAGACTGTGTGGACCAAGGTCCATCCTGGCTGCCCACAGCCCCTGGCGGTTGACTGACAGCCAATGTCAGCAAAGCCAGCCAAAATCCATTCACCACATCCGTCCTGTGTTCAAGTCTACTGACAACAAGTTACACAGCAGAGAAGTGATTAGGGAGCACACACAATCCGCAACGACGGCCCATCTGACTAAAACAGGCCTCAGACGCTCCAACACAGGCCCCAGCCACCCTTCGGATCACTGTGTGTCTTGCTGCAGTTACCCACACGGAGCATTCCTTTACTTGCGTTCAGCAAGGAAGGACCTCTCCTACGGAGATGGGCCACTTGAAAAAAGGAAGTATTATATCATCTGCATGTTCTCCCAGACATGACACCTCATGGCAGGAGGTAACATACGTATTTGATTGTAAGTCAAAATTCTTTTTTTTTTTCTGGTGATAACTTCACTGACCCTTCATGAGACTTCGAAAGTAAGAAAAACAAAATAAGCAGTCTTAATATTTAGTTGTGACCATCTTATCACTCCTCAAGCTGCCACGTCTTACTTGTGGACCACGCCAGAGGGAAACGAAGGAAGGGAGGCAGGAAACATTTCGTTGTCCTCCAGCATGTCAGACGGAGCCCTGGCTGCCGGAGGGGGGGGGGCAGCTCACGGCACTCTCCCCCCGGGGCCTGTTATCCCCCGGAGCATCACACCACCACCCTACCGAGTACATGCAACAGCCCACTTTCCCAGATGTGAGAATCTAGGCTGAGACAGAGTCAATGACCCCACTCAAGGTCACCCACGGGGAAGATAACTGGTGTCTGACTAGAACCCAGGTCTGACCCACCCAAAGCCCATGCTCTGTGCCCCTTCATGCGGCTGGAGCCGCTTCTCTGTTTGCATGAGGCTGACAGTACCCTGTGCCCTCCTTCCCACACTGCTTCCTGCAGATTCCCACCAACTGCGGAGCCTCTCCTCTCGCCTTTGGGCCCTCTCACTCAGAAAGTCATCAAAAGCACACTTGAAAGATAAATGTAAAAGCTTCAACCCACACCCTGAAACCAAGCACCCATCCCTCCGCTGCCACAAACAAGCTAATGTGAAATCTCTTTCAGGGAAGCTTTCTGAAGGGAATAAATTGATGATGAAAACATTTTGCAGCCGACAACACTTGGTGATGATGCAAGCAGGGCTGCCCTATCTACAGAGGCTTCTGCCTTCAAAGAGCCGGCTCTCTCCTGGCCCTTCCGAAAGAATCTGTACAGAGGCGACAGGGAACCAGGGCCGAGGGGACATGCCTAGGTCAGAACTGAGGTGCGCTCTGCGTTTATGCGTGCCACACAAGTCCCCCAGAAAACTTGCAATGTTCGGGCAAAGATGAGGGCGACGAGAATGTCATTCAGAAATAATTCCACACCCGGGTTAGCTCTGCTCAGCCACCCGGCTTGCATCCTCCAGGGGCAGAGGGAGGCTCTCGGCTTGCAGCAGCCTGCACGCACCGCCACCAACTGCCACCCGTTCCTTCACCTTTTATTTACAGCACAGAGCAGCCTGGCTCATCAGTGAAGGGGGGAGGCGGGGAATAGAGATGCCATCCAGATTTCTGCTCTTTCTCAAGGGACAAAAAAAAGGGTCAGGCAGAGAAGGAAGCGGAGCCCAGGCTGCAGGGGCAGCGCGGCGGCGCCAACCTCCTCTCGAAAGGCTGGGAGGAGAGGCACCTGGGCTGGAGCAGAAGCTCCCGCGAAGCCGCGGGAAGCCGGGGTCAAGCCCAGCGCCCGGCCCGGCTTGGCGCGGTGTTGGAGGCGCCAACAGAGCGCACTGCACAGGAAATCACTGCCCCCTTCAGGCCGCGTCTGAGACGCGGCGGCCGGAGCGGAGGGGCTCCCTCAGTCCGGAAAAACTCGCAAACCCGACCTCGCGCGGCCGGCGACCGCTCCTCCAGAACCCCTCCAGCAGCCGTGCAGGCGGGGCAGGTCCGCGCTGGGGCTTCAGCCAGAACCCGCGCTGCGGCCGTTAAGAGGGGCTTGGGATGCGAAGCTCTGGGCTCTGAGGCTCCCCTCGGAGAAGGAGGCCGAGCGGGCCAGCCCGCTGCTGCGCTCCAAGTCCGTGCCTCAAGTCTGCGCCCGGAGAAACTGCACCTGCAGCGGCAGGGCCAACAGCAGCGGGGCTGCTGGACACCCCCGCGCGTCCGCAGTGAGACCTGCTCAGGGCACTCCGTGAGCAACTAAACCGAGGGGGAGTCTCCCCATAAAATCACTCCGGCAGGCAGCGCCGGGCACATTCAGGCAGCAGCCTTTCAGAGCCGGCGGCCCCACACCTGCCCGCGCGGTGCGGGCTCCGAGCCGCCCGCGCGCACCACGTTCCCAGCCCTCCTGCGCGCGCTGGCCCCTCGGGTCCCGGAGCCCTCCGGACCGCAAAGCGCGGCCGGGCTCTCCTGGGGGCCCGCGAGCAGGCCATGGCCTCTCTAGCCCCGGGTGGCCCAGTTTCCAGTCAATGCGCCTGTTCCTCCCACCCGGCAGTCCACAGCCCCACCAGCGGGACCTGGGCAGGGGTAACCACTGCAGGCCTTTTAGAGGGTCGTCCCCACCTTCTACACTCCTTGTCTGGTTAAAGGAAACCCGTCTTCTATCCCCCACCCCCATCACACATATACACACATACGATCCCAGAGGAGGGAGATGCTCAGAAAATCTTGGTACCAGCTGTGCCAGCCAAGCCCGAAGGGACCCCGGGGTGAGCCCTGAGCCCCAGCCCGCGGTGCCCTCGGCAGGCATAGGCGACTCAGTCAGGGCTCTGCCCAAGGGCCGAAGCTTCCCTCGGTTCGGCACTCCCTCACCCACCGCCCCCCACAGCCCCGACGGCGCGGGCGGCCGGACACTCACCTCGGTGTCGTAGAGCCGCAGGTCGAGGAAGTAGGGGCGCAGGAGCGACTCGTTGCGGATCTGCTCGATGGCCAGTTCCACCGCGGGGAGCACGCCGCGCCCGATGCTGCCCTTGGCCACCTCCTTGGTGAGCGGCATGAGGCCCATGATGGAGAGCGGCGGGCTGCTGGGCGGCGGCCGGGGGGCACCTCGCGCCCAGCCCCAGGCCCCGGGTGCCAGCGGCAGCAGCAGCGGCAGCAGCAGGAGCAGCAGCAGGCGCGCGGGTGGCGGCGGCGGCGGCGGCGGCGGCCCGGGCTGCCCGGAGCTCCGCGGGGAAGCCATGCCGCGCCGCGGGCTGCGGGCGCCGGCTCACTCGGCCCGCATGGCCTGGCCCGGCCCGCCGCCCCGCGCCAAGCTCTCCCCGCGGCGCCCGCGCAATGGCGCC